>NW_027206691.1:600000-944110 GCF_032191515.1 Phaenicophaeus curvirostris
GGCAGGGCTGACACCATGGGGTTGGGTACATTGGGGAGGGATGGACACACGGGGCAGGGTTCACACCACAGGGATGGGCATACATGGCAGGACTGACACCACGGGGATGGGCACGGATGGGCACGCGGGGCAGGGCTGACACCGTAGGGATGGGCACATGAACAAGTGTGATGGCTCAAGTATTGGGCAAGGTGCTAAGTCCTCTAGGATGGGAACACAGGGCCAACACGATGCCATGGGCGATGGGCACATGGGGCAGGAATGAAGCCCTAGCAACAGGCACACAGGGCAGCCATGACAACGCACATAATGGGCACAAGGGGAAGGCCTGATGATAATGGGCACAAGGGGAAGGCCTGACACCCTTGATAATGGGGACAAGGGGAAGGCCTGACGCCATGGGCGATGGGCACAGGGGGAAGTCCTGACACCCTGAGTGATGGGCACAAGGGGAAGGCCTGACGCCCTGGGAGATGGGCACACAGAGCGGCATTCAGAGAATTGTAGAGTCGCTTGGTTGAAAAGAACCTTTGAGATCATCAAGTCCACCCGTACCCAGCCACTTCTGAACCCGGGTTTGACGGGTGCCCCAAGGCTGGGCAGGCAGTGCCGCGTGGGCAGGTGATGGAGGAGCAGGGCTGGGTGCTGGCAGCGGGGGCCACTCACCCTCTCTGTTCTCCAGCAGCCTCTGGAAGTGCTGGGCAGCGAAGGCCACCACGTCGGTGGGCTGTGCACGCAGCACCTCCAGCGCCAGCCCCTCCAGCAGGGTTCGGAAGCCGTCGGGCAGGCGCAGGGTGCTGTCGGCGGAGGGGGTGGACATGGCTACCTGTCTCCCTGCGGCGGCAAAGCTGGGGTGAGAGGCCCCTCGCACCCCAATCCCGGCCGGGCAGCGCCGGGACTCGAACCCACAGACCCGAGGAGGTTTGGGGCGGGAGTGGCGGGATGCTCCGCGAGTGGGCGGGGCCAGGAGTCAAGGGGCGTGGCTATGCCGGATGGGGCGTGGCCAAGGGACCGAGGGGCGGGGCCACGGCGGGGGCGGGGCCCAGGCGCGCACAGCCGGCCAGGGGCGGTTGCCAAGCAACAGCGTCCTCCTCGCAAGGAGAGGCCAGGGCGGACGGGGGGGCCCGGCTTCTCCCGTTCCTCCCGGTTCCTCCCGGTGCCTCCCGGTGTCTCCCCACCGCACCGCCCCCTCTGACCCGGCCGGGCCGCGCCGGCGCCTCTGCCTGAGAGGAGGACGCTGTTGCTAGGGAACCGCTCCCCCTCCGCCGGCGGCGCGTGGACTGGCCCCGCCCCCTCTGACCACGCCCCTCCACTAGTCGCGCTCTCCCATTGGCCTCTCCCCCTTGGCCCCGCCTCTTTCCCCAGCCTCGCGCTCCCATTGGTCCCTCCTCCTCATGGTCCCGCCCCTTTCCCCAGCCTCGCGCTCCCATTGGCCGCTCCCCCTTGGCCCCGCCCCCTTTCCCGTCCCGCTCTCGCCTTGGCCCCGCCCCCGACCCGTCATGGCGGCGCTGCTGCTGTTGCTGCTGCTGCCGGCGCTGCTGGCTCCGCTGGCTCCGCTGGCGGCAGGTACCGGGGCGGCCCCGCACCCCCGGCCCCACAGCCCCGCCCTACGCACGTCCCTGGGCCCCCCAGGCTCCCCCAGTCCCGTTTTAGGGCTCCTCGGGCTCCCCCAGCCCCATTTTAGGGCCCCCCAGGCTCCCCCAGTCCAGTTTTAGGGCCCCTCAGGGTCCCCCAGCCCCGTTTTAGGTCCTCCCGGGCTCCCCAGCCCCGTTTTAGGTCCTCCCGGGCTCCCCAGCCCCGTTTTAGGGCCCCCCAGGCTCCCCCAGCCCCATTTTCGGGCCCCTCAGGCTCCTCTAGTCCCGTTTTAGGACTCCTCAGGCTCCCCCAGCCCCATTTTTAGGGTTCCTCTGGCTCCCCCAGCCCCGTTTTAGGGCTCTTCTGGCTCCCTCAGCCCCATTTTAGGGTTCCTCGGCTCCCCCAGCCCCGTTTTAGGGTCTTCTGGCTCCCCCAGCCCCATTTTAGGGCCCCTCAAGCTCTCCCAGCCCCGTTTGAGGGGCCCCTCAGGCTCCCCCAGCCCCATTTTAGGGCTCCTCAGGCTCCCCCAGCCCCGTTTTAGGGCCCCCCGGGCTCCCCAGCCCCATTTTAGGGCCCCCCAGGCTCCCCCAGCCCTGTTTTAGGGCTCCTCTGGCTCCCCCAGCCCCGTTTTAGGGCTCCTCGGGCTCCCTCAGCCCCACTTCGACACCCTCGCCAAGACGCTGCTTTACGTAAGGCGGGCGTCGTCCGCCGCTCCCCAGCCACGTCCTGTGGGCTCCCCTCCTTCCCCTCCTCGCAGTGCTTTTTATAGCCTCCCAGCTTTTCCCCACCATCTCGGGGTTTATTTTTTTCTCCTCCGACTCTTTTTTTTTATGTAACTCATCCTTCCTGGAGCCTGTTCCTCTGTTGGACAAGCTGCAGAGCAGATGGGGTGCCATGAGCCCCAGTTTGATGGCCACGGCGGGGATCCCTGCCTAGATCCCTTTTCCGTGTCCTGCAAACATTGCCCCAACTGCCTTCAAGCGTGGTTTTAATTTTACATTCCCAAAAAGGGGCTTTAGTGGGTGCTGGGGCTGAAAGTTCTTCCCACCCTGCTGAAGGTGCCTTAGCTAGTGCCATGTGCCCGATGCTCCTCATCCTACTGTTCACCAAGCTTTTCTTTGCAAGGGAGAGCCACACCGGATCACGTTTATTAGCCAGACTGGGCTGGTGGAGGTGCTCCCTGCTGTTATTGGAAGGATTTGTACCAAAATCTGCCTCCAAACTCAGTGTAACCAAGCTCCCGTGCCTTGGAAGGCAACTGCCCTCGGGTTGAGCTCTCCTGGGGGCTTAAATTGTGCTGCTTCCTTGGCTTCTTGGTGAGACTGGAGGAATAAGTGGGATCTCAAATAATCTGTAGTTTAGAGGGAGTCAGAGGCCATGCAGGATGGGGTTCTCATTGGGTTTTGCCCCTCAGAGATGACGTTTGTCTGTCTGTTGTTCCCAGGAGCGATGCTGGGCTTTGCATCCTACTACGGCGACCACATGGTGTTGCAGAAGGCGCCGGCAGGGGCTGTGCTGTGGGGCTATGGGGACGTGGGCGCTGCGGTCACCGTGGCTCTCTCTGGGGATGGTGGCACAATCATCATGAAGAAGACAGTGCAAGTTAAAGGTCAGTCCTGGACCTTGGCTGGGCAACTGCGGCTGATGAGTTTGGTGGCCAAGGGGCACATTGGAACCCAGGCTGGACCTGCCAGAGGGGTGGGATGCTGCTAGCTTTGTCACACTGCTGCTCCAGTGTTGCAGAGGTGACAGCTTCCCTTTCTCCAGGGGGGTTCAGCCGTTCCCCTCTCCACCAACGCCAGCTTTCGCTCGCTTTACTTCCCACCGGTAGGACCCTGTAGGCGCTGAGCGGGTGCTGAGCTGCCACTGGAGTGGGTGGCACTGCAGAGGCTTGAGCCTAAGGATGAGGCTACAGAGAGGAGGGGGTTTGAGTTCCTCTCCCTGTCAAAACCCATCTCCAGGGAAATCTCCAGAGTGCTCCTGGCTTTTTTTTTCCACTGTGTTTCCCCTCAGAGGATCCTGCTGGGGATCTCTGAGCCCTGAAGGCCGTCACCTCTACAGGCAGAGCCTTCCTTAAGGCTGAGAGGGCTTGGAGACATCTCAGCTCCTCAAACCTCAGCTGGTGCCCTCATACCCTGCGTCGGGAGTCAGGGCTGCTCATCACCTTTGCGGGTGAAGCTGCTGCCTAAAGTGCTCCTCCACGAGCTGGAGAGCCTTGTGGAGAGCCTCAAGGCGTCTTGGGAGAAAGCAGCAATCCACCGCTCTCGGGAGGCTTGCAGGATCCAGGCACAACCAAGCCACAAAATCCACACTGAGCTCCAGCAGAATATCTTTACGCCTTGGTTTGGCGACTCTAAAATTAGCTGGAGACATCTCGATGTCACACACGGCAAGCTGCTTCTGTAATCCTGGTTCCTCCCAGCAGCTTCTGCTCTGACACACATTTGTCTTTGAGATTTTCTTTTTAACCCTTTCGTTCCTGCAGGAGGAGAGACCTTCCAATGACAGAGAGCTTCTAAAATCCATGTGCCCTACTCCGTATTGGGAAAGCTTTGTTCCTTGCCTGTCCATCCCCATGAGTTGTGGCCACTCATCCCACCTCTTTGCAACGATCTTAGACATGAGGGAGAAATGTTTTGTTGTGAGGGTGGGGAGGCCCTGGCCCAGGTTGCCCAGAGCAGGGGTGGCTGCCCCATCCCTGGAGGTGTTCAAGGCCAGGTTGGATGGGGCTTGGAGCTCCTGATCCAGTGGGAGGTGTCCCTGCCCATGGCAGGGGTGGGACTGGATGGGCTTTGAGGTCCCCTCCAGCCCAAACCATTCCATGATTCTGTGATCTTGAGGTCTTCGTAGGGATGGTAAAAGCCAAGCATCATCCTCTTTTCCAGGATCCTCTGGGACATGGACAACTGTGCTGGACCCTATGGATCAGGGCGGTCCCTATGTGCTGACAGCCGAGCAGGGCTCGGAGAACGTGACGCTGCAAGACATTTACTTCGGGGACGTGTGGCTTTGCAGTGGGCAGAGCAACATGGCAATGACGGTGCTGCAGGTGAGCACCCGCAGCACAGCCCAATCCCGCTGCCGAGGCAGGGACTGGGCAGGGAGGTGCCTCCCGTGCTCCTGACTTCCCTAGATCGCCAATGCCAGCCAGGAGCTCGCGGCTGCCGCTCGCTACCCCTACGTCCGTGTCTTTGCTGCAGCCCCCGCCCGCTCCAACGTGGAGCTGGAAGACCTGGAGCGAGTCAGCTTGCCATGGGCCATCCCGACAGCTGGTGAGTGCAACGTGCTGCCAAAAAAGAGCCTGGAAATGGCTTTCCCTCCCCTTTTTCCCCTTACGGCCCGCTGTTTCTTGAACAGAAAACCTGGGCCATGGGAATTTCACCTACTTCTCGGCTGTCTGTTGGCTGCTGGGACGGTCCCTCTACGAGACCCTGCAGTACCCGGTGGGGCTGGTTGAGGCGGCCTGGGGGGGCACCCCCATCGAGGCCTGGTCCTCCTGGAGGGCTCTGCGGGCATGCGGGCTCCCAGAGGATGCGGGGAGGTGAGAGAAGATCCCTGGGGGCATTTTCCATCCCTTCCCATCCCACCACCTCTCTCAGAGCGCTGCTGGCCCCTCTGCAAGTCACGCTGTCCCCTCTGGGTAAAATCTCCTCCCATGCTAAGAGCACAGGGCAAGTTTCCGTGGGAAAAGGGGGTGGTGTGGTACAAAGGGGACCCCTTCTGCACGGTGCTGGCTTCAAGCCTGACCTCTGAGGCCCAGTTTCAAGGCTGACCTTGTGCTTTTCACCTCCTTAAGCATGGGCTTGTCTTCCAGCACCTCCCTGGCTCAGCATCTCTCTGGCCCGCAAACACCCTCCGTGCTCTGGAATGCCATGATCCACCCACTGCTCAACATGACGCTGCGGGGAGTCGCTTGGTACCAGGGTAAAACCTCCACCTTTTACCCCCAGACCCTATTGTCCCACCAGGCTCTCACTGTCCCCTTTTTCTCGGGGCCAGGCGAGGCCAATGCCTTCCTGAACACAGACCGGTACAACTGCACCTTCCCTGCACTCATTGACGACTGGCGCTGGGCTTTCCACACCGGATCGGCCGGGCAGACGGAGCCGCTCCTCCCGTTCGGCTTCGTGCAGGTGACAGGGGGACGAGGGGCAGGACTCCCCCTCCCATGGGAACCACCTCGTGATGCTCAGGGAGGTTTTACCCATCCGGTTGCACCCCAGAGGCCGCTTCAAAGCCAGCAAGATGCTATGAACACACGGATGCATCCTGCTGGGATGCCCAATCCAGTTTTGGGAGCGTTGTGAGCCACATCCTGCTGCCTTTGCCTTGCAGTTGTCCACCTACCGCCAGCAGGGCCTGAACGACAGCTTTGCCCGGCTCCGCTGGCACCAAACGGCTGATCTAGGGGTTGTCCCAAATGCCAGGATGCCAGGCACCTTCATGGCAGTGGCAATGGATCTGGGCGATGAGCACTCTCCCTACGGCAGGTGAGTCAAGGGGACTGGGGTGAGGGCAGGAGAGGAAGCCAGCAAATGCCAACCCACGTCCCTCCTCTTCCTCGCAGCATCCACCCCCGGGACAAGCAGAACGTGGCGCACCGGCTGCTCCTGGGTGCCAGGGCTGTGGCATATGGGGAGAAAGACTTGGTTTTCCAGGGGCCGTATCCCACCCGTGCTGTCCTGGAGGTGAGCAGGGGTCTGCTGAACGTCACCTACAGCCAGGAGCTGCTCTGCCAGCGGAGAGACGTGCCAGCGTTTGAGGTGAGGAGTAAGAGAATCTTCCCCCATGGCCAGGAGAGGGAAGCCCATTGTGAAGCATGGGGAGAAGAGCAGCTGGAAAGCTCCCCAGCAGAGGAGGAGCCGGGGTGCTGGTCAACAGCACCTGAACATAAGCCAGCAGTGGCCCAGGTGGCCAAGAAGGGCAACAGCATCCTGGCTTGGATCAGCCATGGGGTGGCCAGCAGGAGCAAGGCAGGGATCGTCCCCCTGGACTCGGTGCTGGTGAGGCCGCACCTGGAATCCTGGGTTCAGTTTCAGGCCCAGGAAGGACATTGAGGGGCTGGAGTGTGTCCAGAGAAGGGAACGGAGCTGGGGAAGGGTCTGGAGAACAAGGGTTATGAGGAGCAGCCAAGGCACCTGGGGCTGTTTGGTCTGGAGAAAAAGGAGGCTGAGGGGAGACCTTATCGCTCTCTGCAGCTCCTGGAAAGGAGGTTGTGGGGAGGTGGGTGCTGGGCTCTACTCCCAAGTAACAATGGATGGGATGAGAGGAAATCACCTCAAGTTGCACCAGGGGAGGTTTAGACTGGACACTAGGAAAAGTGGAAGATTAGGATACTAGTGGTGGAGTCTCCATCCCTGCAGGGGTCCAAAAAACCATGAAGATGTGGCACATGTGACATGGTTCAGTTGGCCCGGTGGGGTTGGGCTGGCACTTGGACTAGATGAGCTTGGAGGACTTTTCCAACCCTCATGATTCCAGCTGATGGAGGTTTCTCTCCACCCAGGTCTGCTGCTCCAGCTCAACGTGGCCGTGCCGGTGGCTGCCAGCACCCATGGTGGCCGTGGGGTCACACACGGTGACGCTGGCCCTGGCCGGCTGCAGGACGCTGGTGCTGGCGCTGCGCTACGCCTGGGCCGAGTGGCCCTGCGACTACAAGTCCTGCGCCCTGTACAACACCCGGGGCCTGCCCGCTCCCCCCTTCCTCCTGCAGACCCTGCCCGCAGGGGACACCCCGGGGCTCACCCCCACAGCCGAAGTGAGGGAGCTGCTCCTCAGCCCCGGCTCCTGGCTCTCCCGAGGGATTTAGGCGAGAGGACGGCTGAGGGAGCTCAGGCCTGGCAAGGTGGCTCAGCGCTGCCAGCTTGGTGCCTTTCCAAGCGGTGAGGGGGCTGGCTTGATTACTGCCGTATTAATTAAACAACTTCCTAGCTCCTCTTTGGCCTGAAGTCACCGCTACAGGGGAAAAAAATCAATTTAAAGTAAAATTTATGAAAATTCCTGTTAAGTGAAGGAGCAGGGGATGGGAGTTTCAGCCCTCCCTGCCAGCAGAGCTCATCCTGGCCCCAGAGCTGTCCCCCCTCTCTCTCTAGCTGCCCCCGGCGCAGGGTGCTGGCAGGATCCATGGATCCGAGGCAGAGGGAGAGAGGAGCTCTGCCAAGCCACGGCCAGACACGGAGCCTGGGGTGGGAGCCGCAGAGAGCACCAGCCTCTGCCAATAAAAAAACCCAGCTCCTTTTAGCTTTGAGGAGCATTCCTTAGCCCTCCGTTCCCCCCTCCTGCTGGAACAGCATGGACATTCGTGTGGAAGAGGCACAATGTGGCACCTAAGGCTTTCAATAAGGCGTTCGAGAGTCTGTGCACCAAAAATTGATTGTTTAACCCCTTCTGACCTGGAAAAACATGTAAGGGGAACTCCAAGGCAGGAAGAGAGCAGGTGAGCTCTGTCACATTACAGATTGTCACCCCCGAGGCTGTATTCAAACCAGAGTTTAATGCAGTCCAGCAACTGCTGGCAACAAGGAACTGGATCCTGCGGGATCCCCTCAGCAGCGGGGCCTGTGCTGCAGCCGCCGGGGTCAGGCAGAGCCCAGTGAGTCCCGGGAGGCTTTTCCCATCGCTTCTACTCCAGGCCGCGTTCCTAGGCAAGTGGAGAACAGGAGGAAGTTCATTCACTGGGCAATCGCAAACTGGGATCTTGGGCTTTCTCCACCAGTGTGTGACTAGCCCGAGAGCCAGTTGTGCTAGCCTTGTGGCTGCCATGCCAACGAGGATGCTAAATACAGCTCAATTGCGTGTTCTTTTAAACAGCAGCTCTCAGACGACGCTTTCAGGGCCAGAAAAGGAACCCAAGTATCCTGGCTCCCACCCTGCCAGGTCAGGGATCCCCGTGGGCCTGCGAAGGAGGCACCCCGGGCTCCCCAAAACCCAAAGCATACAGGAAAGGGAGCTGTGCTGTGAGGGGAGGGTGCATGGAGGCCCCAGGGGATGCAGCTCTGCCTCAGAGCTCCCTCCCCATCTCCCCAGGCAGTCACACTGAGCCGACCAGAGAAGGGGGCGGGCATCAGACCCCCAGAATTTAAAGCTCCCAGCCCTGCTCCCTGCTGCAGGGGCTGCTCTCTACCAAAACCAGGAACCCCCTGACCCCCCAGTTTGCCCAGAGCTTGGGTTTAAGCCTCGAGCTCTTTGCCTTCTGTTCCTATAGCAACTCCTGCCCACACGTGGACTTAGGGCGGCACTGCGTCCTGGCTGCCAAACCCCATCCCCAGCTGTAAACAGAGCTGCTGGCCCTCCCGCTGTCCCAAAAGCCTCCCAACGCCCCCCAAAACCCTTACGGTCTTGGCAAAGGGTTTAAGGCCACAATGGACGGATCCAGCCTCACCCCCAGGGTGGGATCTGGCTGTGGAAGAGCCACAAGGGGAGTAAAGAAGTGTCCTCTCCCAAAAGAGCTTACCTGGAGCCCCGCCGTTGGAGAGGGTCATGCTGCCATCAGCATCGGGGCCGCACGCGTGGGGTTTGGGCTTTGTGGTTTCCAGCCCAGCCAGCAGCGTCATGAAGTCGATGACGGTATCGATGTCCTGCTTGTTGGCGGTGGCGTCCCGCAAAGCGCTGACGGCGTTGAGGCGGCTGAAGGAGGTCAGCTCGGAGATGTTGGCCCGGAGGAAGAGGAGGATGACATTGAGGTCGTTGATGGGGCAGGTGAGCATCTTGCGGCTGAGGAGGTCAAAGGCAGGCAGCATCTCATAGATGGAGAGCAGCCCCTTGTCCCACTGGCAGAGCTGCAGGGCATTGTAGATGACAACGGGTATGAGGAGGACGTAGACACCGCCGACTGAGAGGCTGATGAGCTGGAAGACGGAGAAGAAGACCAGCTTGCAGGGGATGAGCGAAGGGATGTGGGGCTCTGCCTCGAGCAGCCCCGTTTTGATGGAGCAGCTGAACTCATCCTGGAAGAAGATGTTGAGGTGGAGGAAGATGAGGTAGAGGCAGGTGGCAGCCAAGAACAAGAGCAGCAGCAGGTTCCTCAGGATGTAGATGAACACCAGGGAGTGGGCATGCTGCTTGCAGGTGAGGTAGCGCTCCAGCAACGGGAACTCAAAATACCTTTCCTGGCGGGCCCTGGGGGCAGAGGGGACACAGCAGGGGGTTAGAGCCACCCCCAAAACCAAATCGCTTCACCCAAGTCCATCCTGGACACAGCCACAGCACCACGTGGGAGGGACTTTGCAGAGACATGGTGGCCAGGCAGGGCTGCCCAGCGCCCTCACCTCTCGTATTCCTCCCAGAACCGCTCTGGCTCAGCGCTGGCCTGTTGCACCTTCCTCATGTGCTGCACCAGGCGCACGGAGCGGTTGTAGGATTTGTCCAGCTCATCGATGATGAAGAGGAGGTCAGAGTGGAGGGCAGGGGCAGCCGCATAACGCCACAGCAGGTACGGCAGGTACATGAGCACCGCCACCACCAGCAGTGAGTACGGGAAGACCTGGGTGAAAGAGACAAGTGGGCATCGAGCTGTGCACCCGGGTGGGACCTGAGGGCACACAGACGTGAGCTAGACCCGTACCTTGAGAGCCCAGAGGGACTTGGTGACAGCATGGCCCTCGGTGTCAAAGCCATGGTGGACGAGAGAGTCCCAGCAAGCTGTGTCAACATAGGCAGACTGCTTCCCCGTGAAGTTGGTGGGAGAGAAGCAGCTGATCTGTGAGCCTGGGGTGAGGAGAGGAGAAGGGTGAGCCTCAGCCAGCAGGGCCCTGTGAGCGCAGGCAGGAGCCACGCAGCTGGGTTCCAATGCATTACAGGAAGGTGGTTTCAGCTAAGGCATCACGTGGAATTGAAAAAGCCTTTTTCAACAGTTATTTCACTGTTCTTCCCCACCGCTCTGCTTTGCAGCAAGGACTTTTCCGTCACTTCCCAAACACAAGTCCTTTGAGCATGGCTGTGGGTACGCAGTGGGAAAATTAGAGACTGGGTGGAAACTGGAGTCCAACCAGCTCCCCAAGCCCCAGCAGGACATCGGCCGAGGCCAGATTTAGCCTGAGGTTGTGAGGCCCCATCAATGCCACCCTCTGTGCTGCCCTTGCAAACCCTGGCAGGATGGATCCCAAGCCACCTCAGAAATGACCCTGCATGCCCAGAGGTGCTGGAGGGAGGCAGGGCACTAGAGTTTAGTGCAGCCATTCCCAGGCTCTCCCAGCAACCAATAATCCATTAAAACAATCGATAAATAGCCCTGAGAAAGAGCAGTTCCTAAAAAAGCATTTCCCGGCTGCTCCACCTCAGAGCACGACCATGCTGGTGTGAGCACGAGGGTTTTGCAGCAACAGTTCGGCCACCACCAGCTGTCACCCATGGCCCAAAGATCCCCACTCACCAGTGGAGAACTCCCGGGCGAAAGCCAGCGAGACAAGGAGGAGAGGCAGCCCCACAGTGATGAACTTCAGCAGGCGATCGCTCGGCAGCTCCAACCGCAGCCCCTTGGCTCGAGAACCACCAGGATCTGGGAGGAGAGCATCGGAGAGCATGTACTCCGCGGCTGTGTGCGAGAGGGACATGGCTCTGTTGGGGAAAAGGAGACGATGGCGATGCTGCTGCTGCCCCGGAGCTCTGGTGCTGTCTGAGGCGTGACCAGCTCGCAGAGCAACTTTGTTGGGTTGAAGGCATTGCTTGCCAAGCACTCCGTGCCAGGCGGCTGTAAATGACAGCTCAGAGGGCTCATTAAATCGACCTGAAATTACAGGGGGAAGCCTTTTCACAACAAGTGTGCCCTGAAATAGAAAAAGAGAACGGGCAGCCACAGCAGCGGGCTGGGAAGGCAGCATTCCTGCCCAGCCACGGCCGCTCCCCGGCTCCTCGTGGCTTTATGCCCCTCTCTCATAAGCAGATGTATTTCTGGCGCTGCTTTCGAGGGGCGTGGGGCTCCCCAGCTATTTTTGCCCTGTATGGGGAGCAGGGAGGCAGTGAGAGGGAATTATCTGGCCAAAGAGCTCCATCCAGGTAGCCGGCAGCCTTGCAGGCTACAAAGAGCCCTTTCCAGCACCCATACCATCTGGAGAGGCTGGGGAAGTCCTGCTGCCCGGCCCTGAGCTGCTGGGGACAGGCCAAGAGACACCAGACACCAGGGGCTGCAGATCTGAGACAGAGCATCAGCTACAGTTTCCCAGCTTTTCAATCTCTCTCCTCACCTCCCTCTCAGGGCAGGGGGAAGAATCTGGCTCCAAGACAGGCTACCAGGGCAGAGGGATCCCCAAAATCATAGAATCACTTGGTTGGAAAAGACCTTTGAGATTGAGTCCAACCATCCCACTACCGAAACACCCCTGAGCACCTCATCTGCCCGGCTTCTGACTCCACCACCTCCCTGGGCAGCCTCTGCCAGGGCCCAAGAACCCTTTCAGTGTTTTTTTTTTCCTACTGTCCGACCTAAACCTGCCCTGGTGCAACTTTAGGCCATTTCCTCTCATCCTGTCACTGGGGAGAAGAGCCCAGCACCCACCTCACCACAACCTCCTTTCTGGGAGTTGCAGAGAGCGATGAGGTCTCCCTTCAGCCTCCTCTTCTCCACACTAAATGGCCCCAGGTTCCTCAGCTGCTCCTAGAACCCCTGGGCTCCAGCCCCTTCCCCAGCTCCGTTCCCTTCTCTGGACACGCTCCAGCCCCTCAGTGTCCTTCTTGGGCCCAAAACTGAATGCAGGATTTGAGGTGCGGCCTCACCAGTGCCAAGTTCAGGGACACAATCGCTGCTCTGGGATCTAGAAATAAGTGATGGAGAAATCTGAAGCAGCATTGGAATAGAAGTTTTTCCTGGCAGTATAGTCAGTGCCTAGAAACCCACGCCAACACCGCTGGCAGCACAGAGAGAGGGAGTCCCAGAGCTCTCGGCCAAGCCGAGTTGAGGAACTCCCAGCACAGTCTCAGCACAGCAAAACAGCTCCACGGCCACAGCCAAATTGCACTTTTGATGGATTTTCAAATGAAAGGATTCTCCAAATTTGAGCACAGAGTACCATGACACAAGGGAGAGAGTGCTAAACGGCTCTGGAAGGACAAGAAATGGCCCTCAAATCATGAGAGGCTGCACCCAGGTGCACTCAAACCTGCCCAGGGACTGAGATCCTCCAGGTCTGAACACAGACACGCAACCCTTCCCCTCGGCAGGAATTGATCCTTTATTGCTCAGAAACCAGTTCAAAAGACAGGTTGGGCAAAGCCCTGTTTCTGTGCAGCCTCGTTTGTCCGAACAAGAGGCTCTTCAGTGCACCAAGCCACATTTCTGCCCCAAACTAGGGCAAGCGGCAGATGGAGGTACCTGGGTTGAAGCCAGCAACACCAGTACCAACAGGTACCAGGGAGGTCCTTGGAAAGCAGCCTAGACCGCAGACTCTACCACAGCACCGGCTCCAGCGCAGACACTGCTGCAGAGCCGCCGTACCCAGCACTGGAGGTTCGGAGACAGACCATACCGCTTCCATCCTGCCCTGTTAGTCCTTAGCAATGTCCAGCTGCAGCCTCTGCAGAGTCTTTTGGAAGAAGAGGGGTGGCTTGCAGACCAGGTCTATCCACTGGCCCAGGGGCAGGGAGAGACGGTGGGCGTGGAGGTGGAGGGGGAGGTGGCGAGCCTTGCTCTGCTCCAGCTTCAGCCTCTTCAAGGTGATTTCGGGAAGCTTCTGCAGGAAGGACACAAAACGTCCATTCCACAACCCCATCTCTTCACGCTGTCCCTTGAAAACCCCAACCCTGGATCTGGCTCCGGCAGCCCCTGCTGCAGGACCTGCCTTACCTGGGGTGCCAGCTTGCTCCAGTGAGAATATTTGTGATCCCCCAGGACGGGGCACCCCAACCCATAGGCCAGGTGAACCCGGATCTGGTGCTTCACCCCTGAGGAGGGAAAGAGGAAGAATCTGACAACCAGCTGTGCTGGGCCTCAGCTCCCACCTGCCACCCTCAGTGCCAGATAATCCCATGCTGAAATTGCCAGCAGATAGAGAGACGCTTGGCAGCAAACCCTTGTTGGTCTGTCTTGTACCCAGAGCCTGGGCTCAAAATGCATCTCAGCCAAGTCTGACGAGTTCCCACTTCCAGCACTGCTCTCAGCTGCCGAGTGCACAGAAATTGCAGCCAGCGCAGCCCCAGGGACACCCAACCAGGCCTCACCCGTGATGGGCTTGAGCTCCAGCAGAGAGCAGGCAGAGGAGCAAGCCAGAAGGCGGTACTGTGTCACGGCGCACTCGGCATCGCGGTTCTTGCGGATTTTCACCACCTTCCCATCCTCAGGAGACAGGCGATAGTTGGGGGCCAGCGTCATCTGCAGGGCAGTGAGAGGGTGAGCCCCACGGGAAGGCAGGACGGGGAAGGAGAGTGCAAGGCCAGAAGAGCAGCTGAGAAGATGCCCCGCTCACCTTGTAGTGTGGCTGGTGGCTCTGCACCTCCTTCTCTATGATGGGGATCTCCACGACGCCCTCGGCAGGGTCTGGCTCTCCCACGATGATGGCCCTAGGGAGGGAAACCAGAGCTCTACAGGGCATCACTTCAGCAGGAAAGGAAACCTCCCCTCACCCCACAATCCAGCCCCATGAAAAGATGCTGGAGGGGAGATAAGCAAACACACCCACCCTTTCCACAAAGCCCCACATCCCCACACCCTGGCAACTGCTCCTTCACCTCCTCTTAATAGAATCGTGGAATAGTTTGGGTTGGAAAGGACCTTAAAACCCATCCAGTTCCACACCCTGTCATGGGGAGGAACACCTCCTACTGCATCAGGGGCTCCAAGCCCCATCCAACCTGGCCTTGAACCCCTCCAGGGACGGGGCAACTACCACTGCTCTGGGCAACCTGTCCCAGGGCCTCCCCACCCTCACAGGAAAACATTTCTCCCCAGGATCTCATCTCAATCTTCCCTCTTCTAGCTCAAATCTGTTCGCCCTTGTCCTATCCCTTCCCCTCCCCAGCTTTCCTGGGCCCCATTCCATACTGGAAGGCTATTACAGTGTTTCCCTGGAGTTCTTCAAATCCTACAGGCCCTTCAAAGCCACTTCGCTACCCAAACATTTCCTACCAGTAGATCTTCTCCACCTGACGAGTTTTGAAGAGAAGCCGGATCCTGTCTGCCACTTCCCTGCTCCGTGCCAGCACCATCACGCCCGTGGTCTCTTTGTCCAGCCGGTGGCAGAGGTGAAGGGGTTCGGCTTTCATATTCTCCAACATCTTGGCCAAAATTGGCAGCACATCAGCGATACAATTCTTGACGCCAGGGCCGCCTGCATAATCCAAAGAATCAGGGGAGGCATTCACCTCCCCATCAGGTCTTACGAGGAGCGGCTGAGAGAGCTGGGGGTGTTTAGCCTGGAGAAGAGGAGGCTGAGGGGAGACCTCATTGCTCTCTACAACTACCTGAAGGGAGGTTTAGGTTGAACATCAGGAAAAAATTTTTCACAGAAAGGGTCATTGGGCACTGGCAGAGGCTGCCCAGGGAGGTGGTTGAGTCACCTTCCCTGGAGGTGTTTAAGGGACGGGTGGACGAGGTGCTGAGGGACATGGTTTAGTGACTGATAGGAATGGTTGGACTCGATGATCTGGTGGGTCTCTTCCAACCTGGTTATTCTATGATTCTATGATCTACCTTTAATTACCCTTAAAATGCGAAATGAAGGCTATGACCTAAAGGTGACAAACTACCCCCATCCCTCCCTGGCAGGCAAACCTCAGTGCATGGAGGGCAGAGGATCCCCCTGTCAGAGCCCTGGAGCTGTTTCCCCCTTGGCACAACCACGGCACAAAAGGCTTTTCCTCACCATGCACAGGAAGGCCATAGGGTTTGTTGATCACCACAATCTCTTCATTCTGGTACACGGTTCCCTGTTTGAGCACTTTGGCCAGGACGTTGGGGTGAACCTGCTGCAGCCGCTTGCTCAGCATGGCGAGCTCCCGCACCCGCCTCTGTGCGGGGTCTTTGGGGATCTGAAGAGAAAACAAAATGCCCTCAGTGGAGGATAAACAGTTCTCGCACCAAGGCCCTGCTTCAGCAGCTCCCTCGTCTTCCTCCCACTTCTACTCTGTGTCTCACAGCCCTGTTACCCACATCGTCACAACAGGGACTATCTAAGCGCCCCTACCCATTGCCCTGCTCGGTGCGACTGCCTGTAGCCCCACACAGGGGCAGCCACCCAAAAATCCCAAGCCAGATTTTTCCCCGCTGCCCGGCGAGAGAAAACCCATGGGCACGATGACAAAACCTGGCACCCCCGCCACTGGCTGCCCATCCCACGCGGGGGAGCGCCCTGAGCCCAAGGACACAGGGAGACCTGGTGCACGAGGAGGCAACGCGGGGAGATGGGGGATACAGGGGGCGAGGGAAAGGACCTGTGGGAAGAGGGGGACAACCTGGGGAAGAGGGGGGATACACAGGACAACACCTGGGGGATGAGGCGGGGGGGCCTTGGGGGCTAAAGGGAGACCTGGGGAAGTTGGGGGGGACCGGGGGATGGAGAAAGAGAGGAAGGGATGTGGGGAGAGTGGGACCCAGGGAGTGAGGGGACTCAGGGAGAGGGGGCGACATGAAGGGTAAGGGGTATAAGAGGCTGAAGGGGGGGACCAGGAGAAGAAGAGCGGTATGCAGGGATAAGGGAGGATCTGATGGGTGAAGTGGGACAGAGGGAGAGGGAGGAACCCAAGGGGCAAGGGAGTGACAGAGGGCAAGGGCGGGGGACCTGAGGGCTGACAGGGAACGTGGGGAGAGGGGGAAGACCTGGGGAGAGGGAGATTGGATCCAGGGAAGGCGGGGGATGAAGGGGGGAGAAACGGGGACATGGGGGCCTGGGGGGGGAGATCCGGGGGACAAACGGGGTGGCCCGGGTGGGAACGACGGCCAGGGAGAGAGGGCGACATGGGGTCGGGATCTAGGGGGCGACGGGGAACACAGGGAGAGAGGGACTGGATCCAGGAGAGGCGGGGAAACACGGACACGGGGCAGCGGGGGAGGCCCCGTGGGTGAGGAGGATCCCGGTGAGCGGTCCCGGGCCGGCCCCGCGGTGCCGCCACACCTCCTCGCTCCTCTTCCCGCTCCTCTCGGCCCGCAGCCGCTCCGCCAGCCGCTCGGCCCCCGCCTCCGCCCGCCCGATGCCGCCCAGGCCGCACCCGGCCCGGGGCAGCGCCGAGCGCCGCCACAGCCGCCATAGCCCCGCCGCCATCGCCCTGCGCCGCGGGGCGGGACTTCCGGCCAAGGGGAGCGAAGGGCGGGATTTCCGGCCAATGGGAACGGGGCCCGCCCCTTCCGACCAATCACAGTGCGGGGACAGGCGCCCGCCCAGCGGAAGGGCCCACCCAGTCAGAGCCGGCAGCGAGGGGAGCGGCTCCGCCCACCCGACCAATCAGAGTGAGTGGTGGGCGGGGCTAGAGCCTTCCGGCCAATCGCACGCGCCGAGCGGCGTCCTCGCCGCGGGGAGGCCCCGCCCCTTCCGGCGGTTGAAACGCCGCGGCCGTTGGGGCCGGAGTCGGTACCGGCGGAGCGGGAGCGCTGGATACAGGTACCGGGGCCGGGATAGGGGAGCGGCTCCGAGGGCCCGGGCGCGCCCCGAAACTACGAGTTGTCGATATTGGACTAGAGTAAAGCCTTCGACACAGTTTCTCACAGCATTCTGCTTCGGAAACTGTCACCTCTGGCCTGGAGAGGCGCACACTCTCCTGGGTGGAAAACTGGTTGGCTGGAGGACCCAGAGAGTGGTGGGAAATGGAGTTAACTCCAGCTGGAGGCCAGTGACAAGTGGTGTCCCCAGGGCTCAGGGCTGGGTCCAGCCCTGTTCAATGTCTTTATCAATGACCTGTATGAAGGCATCGAGTGCACCCTGAGCAAGTTTGCGGACGACGCTAAGCTGGGTGGAAGTGTCGATCTGCTGGAGGGTCAGGAGGCTCCAAAGGGATCTGAACAGGCTGGACCGCTGGGCTGAGTCCAATGGGATGAGGTTTAACAAGGCTAAATGCCGGGTTCTGCACTTGGGGAGTGCCCAACCCTGAGCAGCTACAGACTAGGAGAAGTCTGTCTAGAAAGCTCCCTGGAGGAGAGGGACCTGGGGGTGTTGGTTGACAGCTGACTGACCATGAGGCAGCAGTGGCCCAGGTGGCCAAGAAGGCCAATGGCATCTTGGCTTGTATCAGAAACGGCGTGACCAGCAGGTCCAGGGAGGTTCTTCTCCCTCTGGACTCGGCACTGGTGAGACCGCTCCTCGAATCCTGTGTTCAGTTCTGGGCCCCTCACCACAAGAAGGATGTTGAGGCTCTGGAGTGAGTCCAGAGAGGAGCAAGGAAGCTGGTGAAGGGGCTGGAGAACAGGCCTTATGAGGAGCGGCTGAGAGAGCTGGGGGTGTTTAGCCTGGAGAAGAGGAGGCTGAGGGGAGACCTCATTGCTCTCTCCAACTACCTGAAAGGAGGTTGTGGAGAGGAGGGAGCTGGGCTCTTCTCCCAGGCTGAAGGGGACAGGACGAAGGGGACAAATTTTTCACAGAAAGGGTCATTGGGCAGTGGCAGAGGCTGCCCAGGGAGGGGGTTGAGTCACCTTCCCTGGAGGTGTTTAAGGGAACAGGTGGATGAGGTGCTGAGGGACATGGTTTGATTGATGGTTTGATCAATCCCATGATTGATGGGAATGGTTGGACTCGATGATCCGGTGGGTCTTTTCCTACCTAGTGATTCTATGATATTCTTAAAAAGAGCACTGAAAACCATGTATTTTTTTTTTTTTTAACATAAAAACATTGTCAGTTGCGGGCCCTGCACTGTCACTCAGCACCCAGGCGGAGCCGCTTGCTGCCGGGGCTCTGCTCCCTGCCATGGCCTGGCTGGGGCTTGGCAAGGCGGCCGCGGGACACGAAGTGCTGGACGCGCTGCTCAAGCCCCTCACACCGGGGCCGTGACAGCAGCGGCTTGTAGGTGCGCGCTCGGACCCCTTCCACGAAGCCGCTGACCTGGCTGCAGAGCAGAGGTGACACAGTGGCATCCCCGCTGCTCCCTGCACCTGTGGGACAGTTGAAAAAAAACCACCAGTGGGTTGAGCAGCCACGACACCAAACCCAAACGCTGTGCTGGAGTATTCAGCCAAACCCTCAGCCCCATGGCAAACTCCGGGGCTGTCCTCTGCAGGGGCAGGAGTTGGACCCAGTGAGCCTTGCGGGTCCCTTCCCTCTCAGGACGTTCTATGGTTAGCCCTTTCTCTCACAGTGTTTTGTTTTTAACCTGTGGCCCATATTCCTCCCCCATCACCAGGTACTGCCCCAACTCCATCCTTACTCTTTCCGGCAGCCACGGGAGCAGCGTCCAGCCCTCGTAACATACTGCGCAGCACTTGAGTCTTGACTGCATGGTTGGCCCAGAGCCGCTGGAGGTGTGTAACATTGAACTCGTGCACTTCTCGGTCGTACAGCCACTGTACGTTCTCAAACTCGCAGTCGTGCAGGACAAGGGGAAACTCGACTGCCATGCTAGGGAAAAGGAGAGAAGGTGTTACCTGTGGCTACCTAGAGGAATGCTTGGATCAGAAACAGTGTGACCAGCAGGTCCAGGGAGGTTCTTCTCCCTCTGTACTCAGCACTGGTGAGACCGCTCCTCGAATCCTGTATTCAGTTCTGGGCCCCTCACCACAAGAAGGATGTTGAGGCTCTGGAACGAGTCCAGAGAGGAGCAAGGAAGCTGGTGAGGGGGCTGGAGAACAGGCCTTATGAGGAGCGGCTGAGAGAGCTGGGGGTGTTTAGCCTGGAGAAGAGGAGGCTGAGGGGAGACCTCATTGCTCTCTCCAACTCCCTGAAAGGAGGTTGTGGAGAGGAGGGAGCTGGGCTCTTCTCCCAAGTGACAGGGGACAGGACGAGAGGGAATGGCCTCAAGCTCCCCCAGGGGAGGTTCAGGCTTGACATCAGGAAAAAAATTTTCAAGGAAATTTTTCAGGCTGCCCAGGGAGGGGGTTGAGTCACCTTCCCCGGAGGAGTTTAAAAGACGGGTGCATGAGGTGCTGAGGGGCAGACTGATGGGAACGGTTGGACTCAACAGTCCAGTGGGTCCTTTCTAACCTAGTGATTCTGTGAAAACACATCTGTCCTTTTGACTAGAAACAGCCTCACCTTTTACAGAATTCCTTTTTCAGATAAGTACAGAATTGGTTTTGATGAAATAGCAAGGACTAAAGTAATCGAAAAGCTTGCTGAGAGCAAGGTAAATGGGATTCCTAGGGATATGTCCCAGAGAGGCTGCTAGCAGCTCACTTCCATACTGTAAGGACTGCTTCACATTCTGGCAGAGAAGCAGCATGCCAGCAGCACGTTTCATACAGCCGTTGCTTTGAGAAGCAGTCTCGGAGGTTTCCCCACGTTCTCCTTACCTGTACTGTGGTTTCCGGGGGTTCTTCTCCACATCCAGCAGCTCATCGATGATCTTGGGGCTCTCCATCCGCTGCCCAATGAGGAAGAGGATGGCCATCATGCAGCGGACTTGGTGATACAGGAACGCCTGTCCTGTCACTTCAAACTGGCACAAGCGGAAGGGATCCTGTGGCCCCGTTTCTCCGCCTGTCTCTGCCCACGTCACACTGGCACTGAGGATTGTTCTTTGGAAGTTGACCACCCCATTGGCGACGTCCATTTTACAGAGGTTACGGAAATCATGGGTCCCCACGTACCTCTGGGCTGCCGTATGCATGAGGGCCACGTCCAGGTCAGCGCAGGGGAAGAAGTACCGGTAGGTTCTCTTGAGGCAGCTAAACCTGGCGCTGAAATCGGGCTCCACGGGGGCCCAGGCCAGCACCCGGATGTCGGGTGGGAGCACCCTGTTCAGAATATGGGTGTAGCGGAGCTCCTCTCCCTCGCCTTTGCTTTCTGAGGCACCCTCGTGGCCGTTGAGCTTCTTCCCCTCCGACAGGTTCGAGCGGAGATCCAGGGAAATCACCTGTGACAGAAGGGAAGCTGGGATTAGATCACAGATGGCCGCACTCGGCAGGTGAAGCCAAGACTTCCTACACCACTGTGGAATAAATTTAGGATCTCCTAAGATGATGGCATCTTAAATCAGGTGCTCTCAGCACTCCTTCCTGCAGGGAATGCTGCAAGCGCCTCTGCCGTGGCTCCAAGCAGATGCTATGGATTCCTTTAATAAAACAGAGCTCTGCAGACTGCCTGCTTAGCCCGGTCTCCAAACAGCTTCAACTTCAGGCCCTGGTTTAGGGATATAATATGCTTTTTTTTTGACTGTAAGGCAGTAACATCTTGGCTGTCTGGGAAACCTGTTCTGGGGACAACTTAATTACGTCGCAGGTGCCTGGATGCTTTAAACAGTGCAAGAAAAGGCAGCCTCTTATTTCATGTGGCTCATCTCGTGGAGAACCAACCACCCACCCGAGCCAAAACCACCCTGTCAATGCAAAATGATTCTATGAAAAGCTAAGGCAGCTCTTCTCTCCTGGCTCAGGAAGTGGGAGAGGCTGGCTCAGCAGCGAAGCCGTGCTTTCCTGGTGGCTCAGCCAGCCTGATGGCTCCATGCCCACAAAGCAGGCTGGCTGGCTCCCCTCCCTCCAGCTCCTGCTCCCACGCTCTCTTCCGCTGGCTGCGGCTCCCCTAGACCCTTCTGCACAGGAATTCAGCTGCCTGGCTCTGCAGGAAGCTCTCAAAGTCTTGGATTTGGTTTTCTTTGGTGGGGTTAGGGAGTTAAATTGGCTGTGAGGGCTCTGCCAGGCACTGCAGTCAGTGCAGGAAGAAGTGCATCTGTGGGGGAAGGGGCATCTCCCCTCTTCTGGCAGTGCTGAGCTGTTGGGAGGCTGCAACCTAAAATGCATTTCATCCTCTCAAAACAGGTCTCTGGAAAAACCTAGCATTAATATGGAAAACAACCTGCACAAACAAATAATTGGAGGGTCTAAAATCATCACCCCCCTTGCAAGAAGCTGTCGCCAGGCTCACTTCCAGATTTAAAAGCTGGTGGCTTTTCAAAAATGAGCCCAACCTGTGCTATCTTGGCTCGTCACTGTGGGGCAGTAATCCCACCGGATTTCCATCCCATGCAAGCAGCCCAGAAATCCAGGAAAGCCAGGGGGGATCCTCACCTGTCCAAAGGCACTGACACCTTTGTCTGTCCGCCCACAGCGGTGGTAGTTGGAGGTCTGTCTGTTGTCCACCAGCCGCGTTTTCTTCAAGGCTTCAAAGAGCTTCTCTTCGATGGTGTTGTCAGTATTCTCCTGGCTGGCGAAGCCCTGGTAGCCCCAGCCCAGGTAGGCAATCTTCAGTGCTACGTGTCTGCGGCCATAGGCAGCAAAATCGAATGGCCGTTGCTGGCGTTTCTTGGCTTTTCCAGGGGCCGAAGGAGCCTCTTCTCTCCCAGCACTCTCCTTGTCCTCTCGGAGCTTCTCCTGCAGCCGCTTCACCTCCTCTTCCAGCTCCTGCACCCTCTTCAGGAGCAGCTCTTGGTTGGTTGCCATGCTCCCCTCGGCCATAGCTGCTGGTCTGCAGAGAAAGGAGGAGATCAGGGGATTGCATTTTTATTTGGCTTTCATCACTCCTAGAGGCTTGCTTGGTAAAATAGTGGTTATCATGGAATAATTCTTTAGTTTTCAACTCCTCCATATTTCTGGTGGGGCGTGGGAAGGGCCACAGGCACTTAGCTTGGACAGTTTCATCTCACTCAACTCTTGTTTTGCGCTTTGGAATCACTCCCCCTCCCCCAGGTGCTGCTGCTGCCACATGATCGGCTCTGCTCCGTCAGCTCAGGCGTGGCGGCAGCACGTTCCCAGCTTGCCTTTTGCGATCCATGCAGAGCCATCGCGGAGCCCTTTCCATTTTCACACCGTGCTCAGCCAGCATCAACACTCCAGAGAGCGCGTGAACGGCTGCCGTTCATCCCGCCGCACCATCTGCTCCAGTGTTTCATAACGGCACCCTGCAAACTTGTGGTTTTTCAAACCCGCTTTGCAGCACAAAGTATTCTTAGGCCTGTGGAGCAAGTGGAAACTATGTCCGGATCCCCTTTCACAGCAGGGCTTGAGGTTTACTGTAACCAGACTCAAACAGCCTTCAGGCTACCGTAGACAACACCTAAAAGTACCGACTGAGCCTTTTCCTTCTCGGAGGCAGGAAAACGCCCTCTTGGATGCCCCTGGGTTAAATCGGGACCAGATACTACCATGTTTATAAAAGAACAAGGGAAGCCTGATCTGTGAAGGTCCCTTCCAACCCAAAGCATTCTATGATTCCGACACCGTTATGACTGCTCGGCGCTCACAGGTTGGGCTGAACCTGTCCTGTCTTTGTCCATTATCCCCTTCATACTTTGTGTAATTCAAGCAGGAATTTGGGGGCTGCTTTACAGCTGTGCTGTGCTTCCATCTGCTGTAGGGAAAGGGCCTTTCGCTGGCAGCGGGAGGTTTGGAATTGCAGCCAGCATTCCCAGGGCCCCAGAGACCAACCACCACCTAAATTGCACCCCTGACCCCCAGGCACTGAGGGTCCAAGCCCTTGATCTCTTCAGCCAGCTTAAATGTGCCACGATAAATTAACTGCAGTTTATTTTTTGCAGGATCCACCCAGTCTGGCAGAAACTAAGGAGATGTGGGGACCGGAGAGGTGTATCTGGGTCACTCCGGCAGCTGAGGAGCAAGCACAGCCCAACGATGATCTCTATGCCCAGGCCTCTCTCGGTCTAGGGGTGCGATCAACCCTTCTGGCATTTCCTGAGGATCAGAGGGGAAGCAGGAGGATGGTCATGAAAAGAAAGGTGCTGAGGCACAGACCTGATGGAGGAGTGGAGGTCTTTGACGAGTCGGGGAGCAGCACCAACACCCGGAGCCTGAGGCAGAAGATGCTTCATCATAGGCCAAGCCCAGAAGACAGCATCTCTGAGGGGGAAATAGAGTCAAGCAACAGCTCCCATCCCTGGTGGCCCCGCAGGGACAGCCCCTGCTTTCTCCCTGCGGATTTGGGGAGCCAGAGCTCTCATGATTCTCATTACAGAGCTGCAGCAGAACAACCCAAGTCCTTCATTCCTCCGCGGTTCGAGCTGCTGGGCCGTAACCGGGGGAAAACTGACTGCGTGGCCAAATATTTTGAATATAAACGAGATTGGGAGAAATTTGGAATCCCAGGGGAGGATCGGTGGAAAGAAGTGCGCTGGGGCATCCGGAAGAAGATGCTCTGTGAGCCCGAGCTGCCCCACCGTCCGCAGCACCTCCCCATCCCCAACAACTACACCGTGCCCACGGAGAAGAAGAGAGCTGCCCTGTGCTGGAAGGTGCGCTGGGACCTGGCCAGGGGCCTCCTGCCGGAGAAAACCACTCCCTGGTAGCACCTTGAGCCCTGCTCCTTGCCTGTGAGGCGGGAACTGAGCACCAGCTGCTTTTATCCGCCTCAAAGTTCTCGACAATTTCTAAAAGTTCCTTTAATAAAGTTTGTGAAAAGACTTATGGTCTGTGGGCTATTTTATAGAATCATGGAATGGCTTGAGTTTGAAGGGACCTTAAAGAACATCCGACCTGGCCTTGAACCCCTCCAGGGATGGGGCAGCCACCCCTGCTCTGGGCAACCTGGGCCAGGGCCTCCCCACCCTCAGAGTGAAGAATTTCTTCCTAATGTCTAATCTAAATCTTCCCCCTTCCAATTTAAAACTGTTCCCCCTTGTCCTATCCCGGCACTCCCTGATTAAAAGCCCCTCCCCAGCTTTCCTTGAGTCCCTTTCAGTACTGGAAGCTACTCTAAGGTGTCCTAGGAGCCTTCTCCAGGCTGAACAACCCCCACTCTGTCAGCCTGCCTCATAGCAGAGGTGCTCCAGGCCTTGGATCATCTCTGTGGACCTCCAGGAGTTGGGGGTTCCTCACAGGGTGGGGGGTCTCTCCTGGGATGAGATGTGGATTCCTCCTAGGTGTCGAGAGCTCCCTCCCGGCATCTGGGGATCCCTTATAGGGTGGGGTGGGGGGAATCCCTCCCTGTTTGCATGCTCTGCCCAGTTTTGGAGGCCTCATCCAGGTTTAGGGGGTCCCATCACAATTTGGGGAGATCCCTCCTCATGTTTGGGGCCCCTCCTGGGATGCAGGGTTCTGTCATGGTTTGGGGTGATGCTTCCCAGTATTCGGGGCTCCCTCACAGGTTTTGGGGTCCTTCCCACAGCTTCAGGCTCCCTCCTGGCATCTAGGGCTCCCTCTCAGGATCCAGAGGGTCTGTCCTGGGATTTGGAGGATCCCTCCTGAATCGAGGCTCCTGCCCAGTTTTGGAGGCTCAATCCTGCGTTAGGGGGTTCTGTCATGGTTTGGGGAGATCCCTCCCATGTTTTGCAGACCCTCACGGTGCTTGGGGCGCCTCCCAGTTTGGGGTGTTGCTCCTGATGTTTGAGGCTCTCTCCTGGGTCCTTCCCGGAGTTTGGGTGTCCCTTACGGAGGGGGAAATCCCTCCTGGTTTGGTTTGGCAGTCCTACCCAGTTTTAGGGGCTTCCTTCTGTATTAGGGGATACTATCATGGTTTGGGGACATCCCTCACAGGGTTAGGGTTCCCTCCTGGTATTTGGGGCTCCCTTCCAGGATTCACGGGGTCCTTCCTGGAGTTTGGGGCTCCTTCCCTGGTTTTCGGGTCCCCCCCTGGGATTCAGGGGGTCCTCCTGGGGGTTTGGGGCTGCCTCCTCATTGTTTGGGGAGATCCCTCCTGGTGTTTGGGGCTCCCTTCTAGGGTTTGGAGAGATCCCTCCCGGTTTGGGGACTCCCTCTTGGCTTTGGAGCCGCCTCCTGGGATGAGAGATGGATTCCTCCCAGCACTTGGTGGGCCCCTCCTGGGATTTGGGGGGCAGCTCCCAGGCTGGAGGGGAGGCTCCCTCCTGGGATTTGGGGGTCCTTTACAGGGTAGGGGGATCCCTGCTGATTTGGGGGTTCTGCAAAGTTTCGGGACTCCTTCCCAGGTTTTAGGAATTTCTTACAGGGTGGGAAAGGCCCCTCTGGGGACGGGGCTGGATCCCTGCCCGCTGGGGCCCCTCCGGAGACTTCCTCCCGCTTTGGGGGGATCCCTCCCAGCCTTGGGGGCTTCCCCGCTGTTTCGGGGGCTCCCTCCCGGGGTTTGGGACTCCAGGTTTGCGGTGGGGCCCTCCCACCTCGGAGTCGGGGGTGTCTCGTCCCACCGGCCCCCCCGGTCCCCACCTGCGCCGCCGCCGCCCGGAAGTAACCTCCCGACCGGAAGTTGCCTCCTCGACCGGAAGTGACCTCCCGACCGCAAGTTACCTCCTCGACCGGAAGTGACCTCCCGACCGGAAGTGACCGCCCCGACCGGGCCGCTCGGGGTCGCGGGGCGATGGCGGCGGAGCGAGGCGGGTGGTGGGAGGTGCGCGGCGGCCCGTGATCCCTTGATCCCGTCCCCGCCCCGAGCCGCCCCCGCCCCCCGCCTCGTAACGCTCCGCTCTGTCCCCGCAGCGCCCCCAGCACCGGCGGGGATGGCGGGAGGAGCCGGAGGAGGAGGAGGAGGAGCAGAGGAGAGGTGAGGGGGGCAGTGCGGGCCGGGCTCAGCGCGGCCTCTGGCAGCGGGTGTGGCCGCGACTGTGCTGTCTGGCACTTCAGTTTCAGTAGAGCTGTGCTGGCACCTTCAGTTTCAGCAGAGGCTGGGGGATGATGTGGTTGGAGCAGCCCTGAGGACAGGGACTTGGGGTGCTGGGGGAGGAGAAGATCCACATGAGCCGGCAACGTGCACTCACAGCCCCGAAACCAACCGTGCCCTGGGCTGCATCCAAAGCTGTGGGACCAGCCGGGCCAGGGAGGGGATTGTGCCCCTCTGCTCTGCTCTGCTCTGGTGAGACCCAACCTGGAGCTCTGCGTCCAGTTCTGGAGTCCTCAGCACAGGAAAGACGTGGAGCTGTTGGAGCAAGTCCAGAGGTGGCCACAGAGATGATCCAAGAACTGGAGCGCCTCTGCTATGAGGATGGGCTGAGAGACCTGAGGTTGTTAAGCCTGGAGAAGGCTCCAGTGAGACCTTAGAACAGCTTCCAGTGCTGAAAGGGGCTCCAGGAAAGGTGGGGAGGGGCTCTTGATCAGGGAGGGCAGGGGTAGGACAAGGGACAATGGCTTTAAATTGGAAGGGGGAAGATTTAGATTAGACATTAAGAGGAAATTCTTCATGCTGAGGGTGGGGAGGCCCTGGCCCAGGTTGTCTGTCTAAGTTATGGCTGCCCCATTCCTTGAAGTGTTCAAGGCCAGGTTGGATGGGGCTTGGAGCCCCCTGATGCAGAGGGAGGTGTCGCTGCCCATGACAAGGGGGCTGGAATGACGTGATCTTTAAGTCCCTTCCAACTCAAACCATTCTGTGACACCAGCTTGGGAGGAAGGGTCAATCTGCTTGAGGGCAGGGAGGCTCTGCAGAGGGACCTGGCTAGGCTGGATCCATGGGCTGAGACCAATGGGATGAGGTTCAACAAGGCCAAGCGCTGGGTCCTGCACTTGGGATACAACAACCCTGTGCAGCTCCAGGCTTGGGGATGAGTGGCTGGAACGCTGCCCCATGGAAAAGGACCTGGGAGTGTTGGCTGACGGCGGCTGAACGTGAGCCAGCAGTGGCCCAGGTGGCCAAGAAGGCCACCAGCATCCTGGCTTGGATCGGCCATGGGGTGGCCAGCAGGAGCAGGGCAGGGATCGTCCCCCTGGACTCGGTGCTGGTGAGTCTGCACCTCAAATCCTGGGTTCCGTTTTGGACCCAAGAAGGACATTGAGGGGCTGGAGTGTGTCTGGGGAAGGGTCTGGAGAACAGGAGGAGCTGAGGGACCTGGAGCTGTTGAATCTGGAGAAGCGGAGACTGAGGAGAGATTTCATTGTTCTCTGCAGCTCCTGGATAGGAGGTTGTAGTGAGGTGGATCCTGGGCTCGTCTCCCCAGTGACAGGTGGTGGGATGAGAGGAAATGGCCTCAAGTTGCACCAGGGCAGGTTTAGGCTGGGCATCAGGAAAAAATTCATCACTGAAAGGGTTCTCAGGAGCTGGCAGATGCTGCTCAGGGAGGTGGTAGGGTCACCATCTCTGGTGGATTTAAAAGCCAGACAGATGAGGTGCACAGGGATGGTTCAGTAGAGGACTGGGAGGGTTGGGATTGATGATCCCAAAGGTCTTTTCCAACCAAGTGATTCTATGATTCTGTGTGAGAATTGGAGAGGGAGAGAAGGGAAGAAGGAAGAGGAAGGGGAAATGGGTGCTCTTCTTCCTCACTGGTTCCTTCCTTTCCAGAGCACCCGGCAGAATCCTCCCTGCTGAACAAGCTGATCCGTATGTCCCTGGTGGAGTCGAGTCAGAAAGTGGAGATCCTGCAGCAGGACCCCAGCTCCCCGCTCTGTTCCATCAAATCCTTTGAGCAGCTGCCCCTGTAAGTCATGGCGGGTCAGGCGCGTACAGCAGGCGAGCAGCCGCCTCCACTCCTGACACGCCGTCCTATCCTCTGTCTTACAGGAAGGAGGAGCTTTTGCAGGGGATTTACATGGCAGGCTTCAACCGGCCATCCAAGATCCAGGAGCAGGCTCTGCCCATCATGCTGGCGTATCCGTGAGTAGCCACGCTGCGTTGGTGGGCCCTGGGTTCCTCGAGGCATCCCCAGCCTCGTGACACCCGCCCCTTGTGCACCACTAAGCAGTCTTTGCCTTGCAGGCCCCAAAATCTGATTGCCCAGAGCCAGTCAGGGACAGGGAAAACAGCAGCTTTTGTCTTGGCCATGTTGAGCAGAGTTAGTGCCGCCGAGAAATACCCGCAGGTAACACAGGAGAGGGAGAGCTGAGGCAGGAGGGCTTTGCTGGAACCCGTGAGGTGCTGTTAAGGGCAGAGCTCTGGTTTGTGTCCCTGTCCCTCTATGATCCCGTCTGCTGGAGGGGATAGTGAAGCCCCAGGGCATTCGCAGCAGCAGGAAGGGCAGAAGGGAGGTGGTGACCGCCCGAGGCAGGTGCTCACACTTGCTGGCAGTGGATTAAGCCAGGCTTTAGAGAGCCTGGAATTTAAACGCTGAAAATCAGGCGCAGAGGTGCTGGCTTTCTGGTGGCTCCAGCAGCCCCACGAGCCCTGGTCACCTCTGCCCACAGAATCAACTCTGCCAGCTGCGATTTAAAGTCTCTCATCTCAAGTACAGGGGGTGATTTAAACACTTGCTTTAAATCTGGATGCGGAAACCAGTGTCACCGAGCTTCCAGAGACATATTCCCTCAAAAGCAGCTACGGTGACTTCTTTCTGCCCACACACCCCTTTAGCTGTGCTGTGTTCCCAGCTCCTCAGCTTCCCCTGTGCTCTGGAGTGACTTGAGCAGCCTGGGATCTTCTCGTGCTCTTCCTGCCCTGTCAAAATCCCTTGTCGTCTGCCTGGTGTTCCCTGTCCTGGGAGCACCCTCGGCTTTCCGACGAGGCGTTTCTTGCCTGACAGTTCTCTCCCTCAAAGTGCCTCTGCTTGGCTCCCACCTACGAGCTGGCCCTGCAGACTGGGAATGTGGTTGAGACCATCGGGAAGTTCTGCGCCGACATCAAGGTTGCCTATGCTGTCCAAGGAAACAGAGGTGAGTCCGGTCCTGCCAAGCACGATCATGGAAGTGTCCTGTGAGTACAGGGATCTTCTCGGAACCTTGAGCTACCAGAAGCTGCACAGACCTCCGTGCAGCCAGTAAAACTCTGTCTGTATTCCCCGCTCCTGCTAAGGAGTCTATTTTGCGATTGCTGGCTGCTTCCAGAGTCCCCCCTGCACACGTGGGGCTGGTTTCTACCTCCCCAAGGCTGTAGGGAAGCGTCAGCCCTGATTGTGGTTAAAACCTCCAGCTCCGCTTTGCGATGGCCCCCCTCAAAGGCCAGAATCTGAGATGAACAAGTGAAAAATGCGCTGGTGTTGGTTGGAGGTGGTGGGCTGCCATTTCCTGCTCTGGCAGTTCCTCAGGGCGTGGCGCTGGAGGAGCAAATCGTCATCGGGACGCCAGGGACAATGCTGGACTGGTGTTTCAAACGTGGCCTCGTAGACGTGAAGAAGATCAAGGTGTTCGTGCTGGATGAAGCTGACATCATGATCGACATGCAGGGCCTCTCCTGCCAGAGCATTCGCATTCAGAAGTGAGTGATCATAGAATCGCTTGATTGGAAAAGACCTTTGAAATCACTGTGTCCAACCATCCCTGTCCATTACTAAACCAGATCCCTGAGCACCTCATGTGCCCGGCTTTTAAACCCCTCCAGGGATGGGGACTCGGCCACCTCCATGGGCAGCCTCTGCCAGCGCCCCAGAACCCTTTTGACGGAAACATTTTTCCCAATACCCAGGCTAAATCTGCTCTGGCACAATTTTAGGCCATTTCCTTTCTTCCAGTCACCTGTCCCCTGGGAGAAGAGCCCAGTACCCACCTCACCACAACCTCCTTTCAGGGAGCTGTGATTTATAAGGTCTCCCCTCAGCCTTCTTTTCTCCAGGCTAAACAACCCGAAGCCCCTCAGCTGCTCCTCGTAACCCTTGTTCTCCAGCCCCTTCCCCATCGTCCTGATGGCTGGCATCCTGCTTCCCTGGCCTTTCCCCCTCTTTGCTTAGCTTTGAGTGAATTGGTCTCCAAAGGACCTGAATGCACAGCAAAAGAGAGTCCCTGTGATGCTGAAGATGCATCCAGGGAAAGGTGAGCCCAGGGACCCGGCTTTCTGTAAAACCGTATCTGTGAAACACACAGGAAGACTTTTATTTCGCTTACCTTTACTCTGCCCAGTTACAGCCCTTGGATTGGTTTCTCTTGAAGGCAACACAAAATCAACTGAAATGAGCTTTTATCTCTCTGAGCGAGCAGATCTGGGCAGCTGTGGCTCCTCTGGGCTGACCAGTCCTTTTTCCCTGCTCTAGGGCTCTCCCCAAGGACTGCCAGATGTTGCTGTTTTCCGCCACCTTCAAGGAAGCCGTGCGAGCGTTCGCCATGCGGATTGTATCCAATGCCATCGTGATAAAGCTGCGTGAGGATGAGCTTACCCTGAGCAACATCAGGCAGTACTTCTTTATATGCGAGAGCCAGGAGGAGAAGTACAGAGCCCTCTGCAACATCTACGGCTGCGTCACCATCGGCCAGGCTGTTGTCTTCTGCCAGGTAACGCAGCTCCGCCTGCCTGGGGACAGCACTGGGTTTGCAGTCAGTGACAACAGGAATGGTTCCTTTTCCAGTATGCATGTGGAGGGCTTTTCCCCAGATCCTCAAAATCATGGAGCAGAGCCCAGGGAGGGATGGGGAACGCGTTGCCAGCACTGAAAGGACAGTGATATGGCAAAGGCAGCTTTTAAAAGCATCTCTCCTACCAGCTGGGACTGCCTTTGCCGGGCTTCCACGGTCACCAGAACACCCTGTTTTTCCTTGCCCTTTGTGACAGAAGCTTCCTGCTTGTTTTCATTGTTTTGATCTTGTTTTGCGGTGTTAAAAAGCACCAGGAGGTCCCTCGAAAGGAGCAGGAGACTCAAAACAGGGGGAAATAGCAGTGAAGGGTTGGCTGGGAGGGAGCAGAGCGGTGGGAGGGCTGCTGCGGAACCTCAGCCTGCCTCTCGCCACACCTCAGACTCGGAGGAGTGCGAGCTGGCTGGCGGCGGAGATGAGCCAGGACGGGCACCAAGTGGCGATGCTGACAGCGGAGCTGACGGTGCCGCAGCGGGCCAACATCATCCAGCGCTTCCGCGAAGGAAAGGAGAAGGTCCTCATTGTCACCAATGTCTGCGCCAGAGGTACCTCTGGAAAACCCAGTGCCCCTTGCAATTCCGAAGGGGGTGAAACACACCTCCTGGCATCTGCTGCTTCTGGTGGCAGCATGGCTTAAGGCAGGGATCCTACGGGATATGTTGGGCCCAGGGAGCCTTTCCCGCAGCCCTGATCTCACTGTTTCTCAGGGATCGATGTGCAGCAAGTCACCATCGTGGTGAACTTCAGCCTCCCCACCTCTCGGAGAAGAAACGAGCCAGATTTTGAGACCTATCTCCACCGCATCGGGCGAACTGGACGCTTTGGGAAGAAGGGCATCGCCTTCAGCATGGTGGAAAGCTGTAACGTGGGGCTTGTGCACAAGATAGAGGAGTATTTCCGTAAGCATTCACATGTATCTGCCTCGCTGGGATAGGTTCTGGGACTGGTGATCTCCCTTCAGCTCATTTCCCATCTGCAAAGGGACCTTATTGGGCTGCTCTTCTCCCTGGGCGTGTCTTACTCGGCACAGGCACCAGGTGGAGCCTCCCTTCTGTCCCCCTTGCCCTTTGAGGGGGTTTTTATCCATAGCAGACGTTTTCAGAGAAACAGAATCACAGAATGTCCTTAGTGGGAGGGGACCCCCAAGTCTCATCAAGTCCAACTCCTGTCCCTGCACAGGACAACCCCACAATTCACACTGTGGGGCTGGGGGCGTTGGCCAAACACTTCTGGAATATTGTCAGCCTTGGGACTGCTTCCCTGGGAGCTGTTCCTGCGCTCCACCACCCTCTGGGGGAAGAACCTTTTCCCAATGTCCAACCTAACCCTGCCCTGGCATCTTCATGCCATGCCCTCATGTCCAGAGGGAAGAGCTCAGTGCCTGCTCCTCCTCCTCCCCATTGAGGAAGCTGCATAGCGCGATGAGGTTTCTCTTCAGTCTCATCTTTTCCAGGCTGATCAGACCAAGGGACTTCAGCCACTTCTCATACACTTCCCCTCTAAACTCTTAAACTCTGTGCCCTCCTCTGGACACTCCAGCAGCTTTAGATCCTTTTTATCCTGTGGCTCCCAAACTGTCCCCGGTGCTCAAGGTGGGGCCCCAGTGCGGAGCAGAGCGGGACAATCCCCTCCCTCGCTTGGCGAGCGATGCCGTGCTGGATGCACCCAGGACGTGGTTGGCTGCCAGGTCACTGCTACCTCGTGGCCGACTTGCCATGGACCAGAACCCCCTGATCCCTTTCTGCAGGGCTGCTCTCCAGCCTCGCGCTCCCCGGGCTGTCCGTCCATCCGTGTCCCAGGGGCAGAACAAGGCCCTCGCCCCAGTTAAACTCCCTGCGGTCGTGATTGCCCATCTCTCCTGTTTGTCCGATCCCTCTGCGGGGCCTCTCTGCTCTCTGGGGTGTCAGCAGCTCACCCACTTCCATGACATCCCCAAACTGAGTTATTAAACCTTCCAGTCCCGCATCCAGGTAATTTCTGAGAATGCTGAGGAGCGCTGGCCCTGGGATGAACCCCGCGGAATGCCACTAGGGACTGGTCGCCAGCCTGATGTGACCGCAGTCACTGTGACGCTTTGATCCAGCCCCTCAGCCCGTTCTCCCCACCCAGCACTGTGTGTCCAGCTGGCCACTGGGCCGTTTGTTCAGTAGCCTGAGATTTTGTGTGTGACTTGCCAGGGCCTTCACAGGTACCTGGTTTGCCTCAGCACCGCTTTTCACTTCCCTCCTTCAGGCATTTTATCTGCCTTTTCCCTGTCCCAGGGCAGCTGGTACCTGGCTGAGCTCAGCCCGGTTGTGGGAGTGAAGTCAGCCTTGGCCAAAGCAGCCCACTGCGGGATTCCCGCGGGATGAAAATCCAGCGGAAGAATGCCCAGACTTTTGCTTTTTAACGCTGTGACGTTGGGATTTGAGGGCTGGGGGTGCCTGATGAGATTAACGAACCTCCCCTGTCCTGCATCGGTTTGGAGGTGGGAGGAGAGGGTGGGAGCGGCTTTGGAAACCGATTGGGACATGCTGCTTCTGGCTTGGGACCTCTCACTTTCGGACAAGGTGCTTCTGGCTTAGGGCTCCTCTCTCGGACACGCTGCTTCTGGTTTGGGGCACTTCTTGCTTTCAGAGTCCAGGCCACTGCACTCCCTCACTTGGCACTGTGCCTTCTCCCAGTTTCCTTGGCTGTTGCTTGAGGGCCGTGGACTGGAAATCCCACCCACACAGGAGCGTTCCCACCCATGCCTGTGCACGCAAGCGGCACAAATGCCAGCTCACCGGCGGCCGGGCTTTGGTTTTACCAGCTCGTGCCCAACACTGGCAATTTTTGTTTCCTTCCTACAGAGACCAAGATCAAGGAGCTGGACCCAGATGACATGGATGAGCTCGAGAGGCTGGAAAACTGAGTGAGGACCAGGGGTGTGCTGCCCCCCCGTCCCAGTTTTGGTTCAGGAACAGAAGGAAAAGTTACAGGGGAAGATGTTCCAGTTCTCTTAAGAGTTTCCCCACATAGTTTGGCTTTGTTGGGATGCTGGGAGGAGGCAGGGGAGCCCTCAGCCCCAGCGGTTCTTGTCCCTGGTTTTGTTCTGGTTCTGTGGCCGAGGTTTTCAGAGCCCTGGCTCTGCAGGGTGGGAGGAATCCCCATGGCGCTCGGCTTGGGGTGATGCTCCTCAGCGGCACCTCTGGATGCGCTCAGAGTGGTCAGGAAACGGGGAAGCAGCAGGAGCTGGCTCCAGAACTCCGCTGCTTGTCTCCAGGCAGCAGCGACAGGTACCTTTCTGCCACAAAAACCTGGAGAAAAAGCTCAGAAAGAAAGAATGGGGAGGAAAGCGGAGTTGTTAGAAAACGGAATGACGGGCTCTCGGTAGGTGGCGGCAGGAGCTGCTGTCGCGGAGCCCGAGTGGAGCAGTTTGGGGACTGGAAGAGCCGGGAGCTCGTGGGCTGCTGGGCAGGGGTCAGGGGTTGTCCCTTCGCTGTCACCAAGCCTGTCTCTAACAGAATGGAATTAAATCCTTCCTAGGGTGGTGGTGCTCCTCCTGTGCAACAGGAATTTGGAATTTATCCCTACGCTCAGTGCAGATGTGTTTTTATTGGCTCCAAGTGTTGACGGTTGTGTCCTTAGCCACCAACACACAGGCTGTCGTCTTCTGGAGTTTCGTGGCGGAGCCGGAGGGCTCAGGGCCGCCGCGGGCAGTGGCCGTGGGCTCAGGCAGAGAGGTGGCAGTGGCCCCCGGCGCGGGGACGCTGGGCAGGGTGACCCTGCGCAACGGGACGCTGGAGCTGCGGGAGCTGCGGGCGGCCGCCCAGGGGCGATTCCTCTGCCAGGGGCTCTTCCCGGAGCGTGGGCGACTCCACGTTGGCTACGCCGCTGTCCTCTTGCGCGTCTTGGGTAAGCACTGGCCGATGGCCACCGTCGCGTTCCCGGGGATCCCTGCGCTTGCCCGTGAGCCCTAGAGTCTTTCACAGGCCAGCAGTGTGTGCTGCTGGCCACTGAAGAGCCTGCTAGCCCATGGGAGTCTTCCACTGGCCAGTGTAGCGTGCTCCTGGCCAATGAAGAGCTCAGTAGCCACTGAAGGGCCCCACTACTCACTGAAGCGCGCCACTAGCCAGTGTAGAGCTCTGCTAGCCAACACAGCGGCTTGCAGCCAGTGCAACACTCCACTAAGCAGGAAAGCACCCCATTAGCCAACGTGGCACCCCACGAGCCAACGTAGTGCTGTGCTAGCCAACAGCATCACACTAGCCAACGTAGCACCCCACAAGCCAATGTAGCACTGGGCTAGCCAACACGGCAGCACACTAGCCGACATAGCATTCCACTAGCTGAAGTAGCTCACCATTAGCCAGCGAAGGGCCCCATAAGCCAAAGCAGAGCCTTGCTGCCCGGCAAAGCACCCCACTAGCCATCGTAGCGTCCTGCTAGCCAGCACCATCTCCTTGCCCTGGCCAATCCAGCATCCCAGTAGCCCCTAAGCGGTCACATTAGCCTGTCTGTGGCTGCTCTAGCTACTCCCCACGCCCACAGCCAGGACACCCCCTCATTAGCCCATAGACATTCTCACTAGCCACCCTGCTTGCTGCCATAGCACATCACTAGCCAATACACGGTCTGGGCTGGAAAGATGCCCCCTGTTGGGGGTCCTGGGGGCTCGTGGGGGGCCCGGGGGATGGGGCTGCTCACGGCTTGGTGCCCCCAGTGCCCGTCTCCAAGCCCTTTGTGCGGCCGACGGCGGCAGTGGCGGCGGAGGGGGCGACGGTGGCCCTGACGTGCTCTGTGCGGGAGGGGACCAAGCCGCTGAGCTTCTCCTGGCAGCACCGGGAGCCCCGGGGGGGTCCCCTGCCGTCCCCCATGGGGATGGGGGGCTCCGGGGCAGAGCTGCGCCTGACGCCCGCCAACCGGAGCCACGCGGGCTGGTACGCCTGCACCGTGCGCAACCAAGTCAACAACTGCACCAGCGAGCCCGTCTACCTGGACATCATCTGTGAGTGGCCTCACCTTCCCGGGGGGCTGTGAGGGCATCCTCAGGGCTGGAGATGCCACCATGGCCTGGCCATGGCGACCAAGCATCCAGCCACCTGGCTACTATGATGTGGCTGTGACCACCAAGCACCCTACCACCATGGTGGCCCCGTGGTACAGCCATGGCCACCACGTGCAGTGCCACCGAGGTACCTCCTCAGCCACCGCGTGGCCTGTCTGTGTCCATGGTCACCACGCACTGTGCCACCTCCACAGCCACCAGGCCAGCATGGTGTGTCCATGGCCACCATGCCCTACGGCACCATGGTGCCTCCACGCCCACCACCCACCCCGGGACGTCCATGGCCACCACGGTGATGTTCACAGCCACCATGGTGCACGTTTTCTAAGGAGACTTCCCAGCCTGGTTCCCCACCAGAGGGAGGATGCCCCAGGTGTGGCTGTGTCCCCTCTCTGGGGATGTCCCGATGACTGAGGGTCCCCATGTCACCGCAGATGGCCCCGACGAGCCAGCCATCAGCGTGGAGCCCTTCTCCCCTGAACAGGAGGGCTTCTCGGCGGGCGAGAGGGAGGACGTGGTGCTGAGCTGCCTGGCTCCCTCCAACCCCCCTAGTCGCTACGTCTGGCTCCACAACAGCTCCCAGGTCCACACCGGCCAGACCTACGCCATCTCTGCCATCACTCGCGCCCAGGCGGGCACCTACACCTGCCTGGCCGAGAATACCCACCTCCAAACCCGCACCCAGGCCACCATCGTCCTCACCGTCTACTGTAAGTAACCCTGGAACAGGGGCAGCCCCACGGGTGCCCCTGGGGCGAGATAGACCAAGGCAGCTTCTGGTGAGGATGTAGGTGTGAAGGGCAATGTGGGAGGAGGGTAACAGCCCGGCGTCCCCCAGCTCTGATGGTCTCCTGCAGATCCACCACCCGGCAGCCCCACCTGCTCTGCCCTGGCCACCGGTGACCTGCGGGACGTGGCCCTGCGGTGCCGCTGGCCGGGGGGCTTCCCCCTGGCACGGCTGCGCTGGGTGGGCCCCTGGCCTCCCGTGAAGGAGGATGAGGACGAGGTGGCATCAGGGTCGAGTCTTTCCATGGCCACCAGCATCCAGCCAGGGGCGGCCACCAGGAACGGCAGCTCCTTCTCCTGCCTGGCCTCCCACCCCGCGCTGCCACGGGGGGCTACGTGCGGGACCACCCTGTGTGAGTGCCCGTGGGTCGTGTCCCCGCGGAGAAAAACCCTTTGTGACGCCCCGGTTGGTGGAGCCGCCGTGACCCTGTGCCGCGGCCACCCCGAGGGACGCGTGGCCGGGCGCTCATCACCCCAGGCGACCCCAAGCTGGGGGTGCCCGTGGCACAGTCGCCCGGGGTGGCTGTCACCCTTTTGGGGGACGCTTTGGTATCCCCGCCCTGATGCCTCTCCGTCCCACAGGGGTCCCAGCCGACGGCCCCTCCTGCGCGGTGGCGGTCACCAAGGGTAACGAGTACGTGACGCTGCGGTGCCGGTGGGAGGGGGGGACGCCGCCAGTCACCCTGCGCTGGCGGGACGGCGGGGGCCGGGCGCTGGGGGACCCCTCGCCCTCCACTGCCGTCCTGGTGCTGAGCACCCACAGCGGCTTGCGGGGCCGGGATTTTGTCTGCGCGGCCGCCCACCCGCTACGGGCCAACGGCGCCGAGTGCCGCCTCCGGCTGGGTAAGCCGGATTCGAAGCGGGCGTCCCCTCCTTGGGCCACGGTGACACAGGGGGGTCACAGGTCTAGGGGTGCAATCAACCCTTCTGGCATTTCCTGAGGATCAGAGGGGAAGCAGGAGGATGGTCATGAAAAGAAAGGTGCTGAGGCACAGACCTGATGGAGGAGTGGAGGTCTTTGACGAGTCGGGGAGCAGCACCAACACCCGGAGCCTGAGGCAGAAGATGCTTCATCATAGGCCAAGCCCAGAAGACAGCATCTCTGAGGGGGAAATAGAGTCAAGCAACACCTCCCATCCCTGGTGGCCCCGCAGGGACAGCCCCTGCTTTCTCCCTGCGGATTTGGGGAGCCAGAGCTCTCATGATTCTCATTACAGAGCTCCAGCAGAACAACCCAAGTCCTTCATTCCTCCGCGGTTCGAGCTGCTGGGCCGTAACCGGGGGAAAACTGACTGCGTGGCCAAATATTTTGAATATAAACGAGATTGGGAGAAATTTGGAATCCCAGGGGAGGATCGGTGGAAAGAAGTGCGCTGGGGCATCCGGGAGAAGATGCTCTGTGAGCCCGAGCTGCCCCACCGTCCGCAGCACCTCCCCATCCCCAACAACTACACCGTGCCCACGGAGAAGAAGAGAGCTGCCCTGTGCTGGAAGGTGCGCTGGGACCTGGCCAGGGGCCTCCTGCCGGAGAAAACCACTCCCTGGTAGCACCTTGAGCCCTGCTCCTTGCCTGTGAGCCGGGAACTGAGCACCAGCTGCTTTTATCCGCCTCAAAGTCCTCGATAATTTCTAAAAATCCCGTGTTTTGCATTTCAAGTGGGCTAAGTCCTACTATTCAAACTTTTTCCAGCACTTCAGAAAAGTGGGCTGGGTGGAGAACCCAGTTCCCCTGTTGCATCCTGTGATGCTGCTTCCCGAACTTTGACTGGAAGCTCTGAGAAGCTGGCACCAAGAACCCCACGGCCTGCAGGACCCTTTGGATATCGCAGGAACAAGACTGCAGGGAGCCTGGGGATTTGGGGCAGGGAACAGACCCTGCATGAGACACCAAGGTTGTTACATCTGTGATGCCTCAGGAATTCCTTTAATAAAGTGTGTGAAAAGACTTATGGTCTGTGGGCTATTTTATAGAATCATGGAATGGCTTGAGTTTGAAGGGACCTTAAAGAACATCCAACCTGGCCTTGAACCCCTCCAGGGATGGGGCAGCCACCCCTGCTCTGGGCAACCTGGGCCAGGGCCTCCCCACCCTCAGAGTGAAGAATTTCTTCCTAATGTCTAATCTAAATCTTCCCCCTTCCAATTTAAAACTGTTCCCCCTTGTCCTATCCCGGCACTCCCTGATTAAAAGCCCCTCCCCAGCTTTCCTTGAGTCCCTTTCAGTACTGGAAGCTACTCTAAGGTGTCCTAGGAGCCTTCTCCAGGCTGAACAACCCCCACTCTGTCAGCCTGCCTCATAGCAGAGGTGCTCCAGGCCTTGGATCATCTCTGTGGACCTCCAGGAGTTGGGGGTTCCTCACAGGGTGGGGGGTCTCTCCTGGGATGAGATGTGGATTCCTCCTAGGTGTCGAGAGCTCCCTCCCGGCATCTGGGGATCCCTTATAGGGTGGGGTGGGGGGAATCCCTCCCTGTTTGCATGCTCTGCCCAGTTTTGGAGGCCTCATCCAGGTTTAGGGGGTCCCATCACAATTTGGGGAGACCCCTCCTCATGTTTGGGGCCCCTCCTGGGATGCAGGGTTCTGTCACGGTTTGGGGTGATGCTTCCCAGTATTTGGGGCTCCCTCACAGGTTTTGGGGTCCTTCCCACAGCTTCAGGCTCCCTCCTGGCATCTAGGGCTCCCTCTCAGGATCCAGAGGGTCTGTCCTGGGATTTGGAGGATCCCTCCTGAATCGAGGGTCCTGCCCAGTTTTGGAGGCTCAATCCTGCGTTAGGGGGTTCTGTCATGGTTTGGGGAGATCCCTCCCATGTTTTGCAGACCCTCACGGTGCTTGGGGCTCCTCCCAGTTTGGGGGGTTGCTCCTGATGTTTGAGGCTCTCTCCTGGGTCCTTCCCGGAGTTTGGGTGTCCCTTACGGAGGGGGAAATCCCTCCTGGTTTGGTTTGGCAGTCCTACCCAGTTTTAGGGGCTTCCTTCTGTATTAGGGGATACTATCATGGTTTGGGGACATCCCTCACAGGGTTAGGGTTCCCTCCTGGTATTTGGGGCTCCCTTCCAGGATTCACGGGGTCCTTCCTGGTATTTGGGGCTCCCTTCCAGGATTCACGGGGTCCTTCCTGGAGTTTGGGGCTCCTTCCCTGGTTTTCGGGACCCCCCTGGGATTCAGGGGGTCCTCCTGGGGGTTTGGGGCTGCCTCCTCATTGTTTGGGGAGATCCCTCCTGGTGTTTGGGGCTCCCTTCTAGGGTTTGGAGAGATCCCTCCCGGTTTGGGGACTCCCTCTTGGCTTTGGAGCCGCCTCCTGGGATGAGAGATGGATTCCTCCCAGCACTTGGTGGGCCCCTCCTGGGATTTGGGGGGCAGCTCCCAGGCTGGAGGGGAGGCTCCCTCCTGGGATTTGGGGGTCCTTTACAGGGTAGGGGGATCCCTGCTGATTTGGGGGTTCTGCAAAGTTTCGGGACTCCTTCCCAGGTTTTAGGAATTTCTTACAGGGTGGGAAAGGCCCTTCTGGGGACGGGGCTGGATCCCTGCCCGCTGGGGCCCCTCCGGAGAGAAGAGCAACAAAGCTGGTGAAAGGGCTGGAGAACAGGCCTTATGAGAAGCGGCTGAGAGAGCTGGGGGTGTTTAGCCTGGAGAAGAGGAGGCTGAGGGGTGACCTCATTGCTCTCTACAACTACCTGAAAGGACGTTGTAGAGAGGAGGGTACTGGCCTCTTCTCCCAAGTGACAGGGGACAGGACAAGAGGGAATGGCCTCAAGCTCCGCCAGGGGAGGTTTAGGCTAGACGTTAGGAAAAAATTCTTTACAGAAAGGGTCATTGGGCACTGTCAGAGGCTGCCCAGGGAGGTGGTTGAGTCACCTTCCCTGGAGGTGTTTAAGGGACGGGTGGACGAGGTGCTGAGGGACATGGTTTAGTGATTGATAGGAATGGTTGGACTCGATGATCTGGTGGGTCTCTTCCAACCTGGTTATTCTATGATTCTATGATCTACCTTTAATTACCCTTAAAATGCGAAATGAAGGCTATGACCTAAAGGTGACAAACTACCCCCATCCCTCCCTGGCAGGCAAACCTCAGTGCATGGAGGGCAGAGGATCCCCCGTCAGAGCCCTGGAGCTGTTTCCCCCTTGGCACAACCACGGCACAAAAGGCTTTTCCTCACCATGCACAGGAAGGCCATAGGGTTTGTTGATCACCACAATCTCTTCATTCTGGTACACGGTTCCCTGTTTGAGCACTTTGGCCAGGACGTTGGGGTGAACCTGCTGCAGCCGCTTGCTCAGCATGGCGAGCTCCCGCACCCGCCTCTGTGCGGGGTCTCTGGGGATCTGAAGAGAAAACAAAATGCCCTCAGTGGAGGATAAACAGTTCTCGCACCAAGGCCCTGCTTCAGCAGCTCCCTCGTCTTCCTCCCACTTCTACTCTGTGTCTCACAGCCCTGTTACCCACATCGTCACAACAGGGACTATCTAAGCGCCCCTACCCATTGCCCTGCTCGGTGCGACTGCCTGTAGCCCCACACAGGGGCAGCCACCCAAAAATCCCAAGCCAGATTTTTCCCCGCTGCCCGGCGAGAGAAAACCCATGGGCACGATGACAAAACCTGGCACCCCCGCCACTGGCTGCCCATCCCACGCGGGGGAGCGCCCTGAGCCCAAGGACACAGGGAGACCTGGTGCACGAGGAGGCAACGCGGGGAGATGGGGGATACAGGGGGCGAGGGAAAGGACCTGTGGGAAGAGGGGGACAACCTGGGGAAGAGGGGGGATACACAGGACAACACCTGGGGGATGAGGCGGGGGGGCCTTGGGGGCTAAAGGGAGACCTGGGGAAGTTGGGGGGGACCGGGGGATGGAGAAAGAGAGGAAGGGATGTGGGGAGAGTGGGACCCAGGGAGTGAGGGAACTCAGGGAGAGGGGGCGACATGAAGGGTAAGGGGTATAAGAGGCTGAAGGGGGGGACCAGGAGAAGAAGAGCGGTATGCAGGGATAAGGGAGGATCTGATGGGTGAAGCGGGACAGAGGGAGAGGGAGGAACCCAAGGGGCAAGGGAGTGACAGAGGGCAAGGGCGGGGGACCTGAGGGCTGACAGGGAACGTGGGGAGAGGGGGAAGACCTGGGGAGAGGGAGATTGGATCCAGGGAAGGCGGGGGATGAAGGGGGGAGAAACGGGGACATGGGGGCCTGGGGGGGGAGATCCGGGGGACAAACGGGGTGGCCCGGGTGGGAACGACGGCCAGGGAGAGAGGGCGACATGGGGTCGGGATCTAGGGGGCGACGGGGAACACAGGGAGAGAGGGACTGGATCCAGGAGAGGCGGGGAAACACGGACACGGGGCAGCGGGGGAGGCCCCGTGGGTGAGGAGGATCCCGGTGAGCGGTCCCGGGCCGGCCCCGCGGTGCCGCCACACCTCCTCGCTCCTCTTCCCGCTCCTCTCGGCCCGCAGCCGCTCCGCCAGCCGCTCGGCCCCCGCCTCCGCCCGCCCGATGCCGCCCAGGCCGCACCCGGCCCGGGGCAGCGCCGAGCGCCGCCACAGCCGCCATAGCCCCGCCGCCATCGCCCTGCGCCGCGGGGCGGGACTTCCGGCCAAGGGGAGCGAAGGGCGGGATTTCCGGCCAATGGGAACGGGGCCCGCCCCTTCCGACCAATCACAGTGCGGGGACAGGCGCCCGCCCAGCGGAAGGGCCCACCCAGTCAGAGCCGGCAGCGAGGGGAGCGGCTCCGCCCACCCGACCAATCAGAGTGAGCGGTGGGCGGGGCTAGAGCCTTCCGGCCAATCGCACGCGCCGAGCGGCGTCCTCGCCGCGGGGAGGCCCCGCCCCTTCCGGCGGTTGAAACGCCGCGGCCGTTGGGGCCGGAGTCGGTACGGGCGGAGCGAGAGCGCTGGATACAGGTACCGGGGCCGGGATAGGGGAGCGGCTCCGAGGGCCCGAGTGCGCCCCGAAACTACGAGTTGTCGATATTGGACTAGAGTAAAGCCTTCGACACAGTTTCTCACAGCATTCTGCTTCGGAAACTGTCACCTCTGGCCTGGAGAGGCGCACACTCTCCTGGGTGGAAAACTGGTTGGCTGGAGGGCCCAGAGAGTGGTGGGAAATGGAGTTAACTCCAGCTGGAGGCCAGTGACAAGTGGGGTTCCCCAGGGCTCAGTGCTGGGTCCAGCCCTGTTCAATGTCTTTATCAATGACCTGTATGAAGGCATCGAGTGCACCCTGAGCAAGTTTGCGGACGACACTAAGCTGGGTGGAAATGTCGATCTGCTGGAGGGTCGGGAGGCTCCAAAGGGATCTGAACAGGCTGGATCCATGGGCTGAGTCCAATGGGATGAGGTTTAACAAGGCCAAATGCCGGGTTCTGCACTTGGGGAGTGCCCAACCCTGAGCAGCTACAGACTAGGAGAAGTCTGTCTAGAAAGCTCCCTGGAGGAGAGGGACCTGGGGGTGTTGGTTGACAGCTGACTGACCATGAGGCAGCAGTGGCCCAGGTGGCCAAGAAGGCCAATGGCATCTTGGCTTGTATCAGAAACGGCGTGACCAGCAGGTCCAGGGAGGTTCTTCTCCCTCTGGACTCGGCACTGGTGAGACCGCTCCTCGAATCCTGTGTTCAGTTCTGGGCCCCTCACCACAAGAAGGATGTTGAGGCTCTGGAGTGAGTCCAGAGAGGAGCAAGGAAGCTGGTGAAGGGGCTGGAGAACAGGCCTTCTGAGGAACGGCTGAGAGAGCTGGGGGTGTTTAGCCTGGAGAAGAGGAGGCTGAGGGGAGACCTCATTGCTCTCTCCAACTACCTGAAAGGAGGTTGTGGAGAGGAGGGAGCTGGGCTCTTCTCCCAAGCTGAAGGGGACAGGACGAAGGGGACAAATTTTTCACGGCAAGGGTCATTGGGCAGTGGCAGAGGCTGCCCAGGGAGGGGGTTGAGTCACCTTCCCTGGAGGTGTTTAAGGGAACAGGTGGATGAGGTGCTGAGGGACATGGTTTGATTGATGGTTTGATCAATCCCATGATTGATGGGAATGGTTGGACTCGATGATCCGGTGGGTCTTTTCCTACCTAGTGATTCTATGATATTCTTAAAAAGAGCACTGAAAACCATGTATTTTTTTTTTTTTTAACATAAAAACATTGTCAGTTGCGGGCCCTGCACTGTCACTCAGCACCCAGGCGGAGCCGCTTGCTGCCGGGGCTCTGCTCCCTGCCATGGCCTGGCTGGGGCTTGGCAAGGCGGCCGCGGGACACGAAGTGCTGGACGCGCTGCTCAAGCCCCTCACACCGGGGCCGTGACAGCAGTGGCTTGTAGGTGCGCGCTCGGACCCCTTCCACAAAGCCGCTGACCTGGCTGCAGAGCAGAGGTGACACAGTGGCATCCCCGCTGCTCCCTGCACCTGTGGGACAGTTGAAAAAAAACCACCAGTGGGTTGAGCAGCCACGACACCAAACCCAAACGCTGTGCTGGAGTGTTCAGCCAAACCCTCAGCCCCATGGCAAACTCCGGGGCTGTCCTCTGCAGGGGCAGGAGTTGGACCCAGTGAGCCTTGCGGGTCCCTTCCCTCTCAGGACGTTCTATGGTTAGCCCTTTCTCTCACAGTGTTTTGTTTTTAACCTGTGGCCCATATTCCTCCCCCATCACCAGGTACTGCCCCAACTCCATCCTTACTCTTTCCGGCAGCCACGGGAGCAGCGTCCAGCCCTCGTAACATACTGCGCAGCACTTGAGTCTTGACTGCATGGTTGGCCCAGAGCCGCTGGAGGTGTGTAACATTGAACTCGTGCACTTCTCGGTCGTACAGCCACTGTACGTTCTCAAACTCGCAGTCGTGCAGGACAAGGGGAAACTCGACTGCCATGCTAGGGAAAAGGAGAGAAGGTGTTACCTGTGGCTACCTAGAGGAATGCTTGGATCAGAAACAGTGTGACCAGCAGGTCCAGGGAGGTTCTTCTCCCTCTGTACTCAGCACTGGTGAGACCGCTCCTCGAATCCTGTATTCAGTTCTGGGCCCCTCACCACAAGAAGGATGTTGAGGCTCTGGAACGAGTCCAGAGAGGAGCAAGGAAGCTGGTGAGGGGGCTGGAGAACAGGCCTTATGAGGAGCGGCTGAGAGAGCTGGGGGTGTTTAGCCTGGAGAAGAGGAGGCTGAGGGGAGACCTCATTGCTCTCTCCAACTCCCTGAAAGGAGGTTGTGGAGAGGAGGGAGCTGGGCTCTTCTCCCAAGTGACAGGGGACAGGACGAGAGGGAATGGCCTCAAGCTCCCCCAGGGGAGGTTCAGGCTTGACATCAGGAAAAAAATTTTCAAGGAAATTTTTCAGGCTGCCCAGGGAGGGGGTTGAGTCACCTTCCCCGGAGGAGTTTAAAAGACGGGTGCATGAGGTGCTGAGGGGCAGACTGATGGGAACGGTTGGACTCAACAGTCCAGTGGGTCCTTTCTAACCTAGTGATTCTGTGAAAACACATCTGTCCTTTTGACTAGAAACAGCCTCACCTTTTACAGAATTCCTTTTTCAGATAAGTACAGAATTGGTTTTGATGAAATAGCAAGGACTAAAGTAATCGAAAAGCTTGCTGAGAGCAAGGTAAATGGGATTCCTAGGGATATGTCCCAGAGAGGCTGCTAGCAGCTCACTTCCATACTGTAAGGACTGCTTCACATTCTGGCAGAGAAGCAGCGTGCCAGCAGCACGTTTCATACAGCCGTTGCTTTGAGAAGCAGTCTCGGAGGTTTCCCCACGTTCTCCTTACCTGTACTGTGGTTTCCGGGGGTTCTTCTCCACATCCAGCAGCTCATCGATGATCTTGGGGCTCTCCATCCGCTGCCCAATGAGGAAGAGGATGGCCATCATGCAGCGGACTTGGTGATACAGGAACGCCTGTCCTGTCACTTCAAACTGGCACAAGCGGAAGGGATCCTGTGGCCCCGTTTCTCCGCCTGTCTCTGCCCACGTCACACTGGCACTGAGGATTGTTCTTTGGAAGTTGACCACCCCATTGGCGACGTCCATTTTACAGAGGTTACGGAAATCATGGGTCCCCACGTACCTCTGGGCTGCCGTATGCATGAGGGCCACGTCCAGGTCAGCGCAGGGGAAGAAGTACCGGTAGGTTCTCTTGAGGCAGCTAAACCTGGCGCTGAAATCGGGCTCCACGGGGGCCCAGGCCAGCACCCGGATGTCGGGTGGGAGCACCCTGTTCAGAATATGGGTGTAGCGGAGCTCCTCTCCCTCGCCTTTGCTTTCTGAGGCACCCTCGTGGCCGTTGAGCTTCTTCCCCTCCGACAGGTTCGAGCGGAGATCCAGGGAAATCACCTGTGACAGAAGGGAAGCTGGGATTAGATCACAGATGGCCGCACTCGGCAGGTGAAGCCAAGACTTCCTACACCACTGTGGAATAAATTTAGGATCTCCTAAGATGATGGCATCTTAAATCAGGTGCTCTCAGCACTCCTTCCTGCAGGGAATGCTGCAAGCGCCTCTGCCGTGGCTCCAAGCAGATGCTATGGATTCCTTTAATAAAACAGAGCTCTGCAGACTGCCTGCTTAGCCCGGTCTCCAAACAGCTTCAACTTCAGGCCCTGGTTTAGGGATATAATATGCTTTTTTTTTGACTGTAAGGCAGTAACATCTTGGCTGTCTGGGAAACCTGTTGTGGGGACAACTTAATTACGTCGCAGGTGCCTGGATGCTTTAAACAGTGCAAGAAAAGGCAGCCTCTTATTTCATGTGGCTCATCTCGTGGAGAACCAACCACCCACCCGAGCCAAAACCACCCTGTCAATGCAAAATGATTCTATGAAAAGCTAAGGCAGCTCTTCTCTCCTGGCTCAGGAAGTGGGAGAGGCTGGCTCAGCAGCGAAGCCGTGCTTTCCTGGTGGCTCAGCCAGCCTGATGGCTCCATGCCCACAAAGCAGGCTGGCTGGCTCCCCTCCCTCCAGCTCCTGCTCCCACGCTCTCTTCCGCTGGCTGCGGCTCCCCTAGACCCTTCTGCACAGGAATTCAGCTGCCTGGCTCTGCAGGAAGCTCTCAAAGTCTTGGATTTGGTTTTCTTTGGTGGGGTTAGGGAGTTAAATTGGCTGTGAGGGCTCTGCCAGGCACTGCAGTCAGTGCAGGAAGAAGTGCATCTGTGGGGGAAGGGGCATCTCCCCTCTTCTGGCAGTGCTGAGCTGTTGGGAGGCTGCAACCTAAAATGCATTTCATCCTCTCAAAACAGGTCTCTGGAAAAACCTAGCATTAATATGGAAAACAACCTGCACAAACAAATAATTGGAGGGTCTAAAATCATCACCCCCCTTGCAAGAAGCTGTCGCCAGGCTCACTTCCAGATTTAAAAGCTGGTGGCTTTTCAAAAATGAGCCCAACCTGTGCTATCTTGGCTCGTCACTGTGGGGCAGTAATCCCACCGGATTTCCATCCCATGCAAGCAGCCCAGAAATCCAGGAAAGCCAGGGGGGATCCTCACCTGTCCAAAGGCACTGACACCTTTGTCTGTCCGCCCACAGCGGTGGTAGTTGGAGGTCTGTCTGTTGTCCACCAGCCGCGTTTTCTTCAAGGCTTCAAAGAGCTTCTCTTCGATGGTGTTGTCAGTATTCTCCTGGCTGGCGAAGCCCTGGTAGCCCCAGCCCAGGTAGGCAATCTTCAGTGCTACGTGTCTGCGGCCATAGGCAGCAAAATCGAATGGCCGTTGCTGGCGTTTCTTGGCTTTTCCAGGGGCCGAAGGAGCCTCTTCTCTCCCAGCACTCTCCTTGTCCTCTCGTAGCTTCTCCTGCAGCCGCTTCACCTCCTCTTCCAGCTCCTGCACCCTCTTCAGGAGCAGCTCTTGGTTGGTTGCCATGCTCCCCTCGGCCATAGCTGCTGGTCTGCAGAGAAAGGAGGAGATCAGGGGGTTGCATTTTTATTTGGCTTTCATCACTCCTAGAGGCTTGCTTGGTAAAATAGTGGTTATCATGGAATAATTCTTTAGTTTTCAACTCCTCCATATTTCTGGTGGGGCGTAGGAAGGGCCACAGGCACTTAGCTCGGACAGTTTCATCTCACTCAACTCTTGTTTTGCACTTTGGAATCACTCCCCCTCCCCCAGGTGCTGCTGCTGCCACATGATCGGCTCTGCTCCGTCAGCTCAGGCGTGGCGGCAGCACGTTCCCAGCTTGCCTTTTGCGATCCATGCAGAGCCATCGCGGAGCCCTTTCCATTTTCACACCGTGCTCAGCCAGCATCAACACTCCAGAGAGCGCGTGAACGGCTGCCATTCATCCCGCCGCACCATCTGCTCCAGTGTTTCATAACGGCACCCTGCAAACTTGTGGTTTTTCAAACCCGCTTTGCAGCACAAAGTATTCTTAGGCCTGTGGAGCAAGTGGAAACTATGTCCGGATCCCCTTTCACAGCAGGGCTTGAGGTTTACTGTAACCAGACTCAAACAGCCTTCAGGCTACCGTAGACAACACCTAAAAGTACCGACTGAGCCTTTTCCTTCTCGGAGGCAGGAAAACGCCCTCTTGGATGCCCCTGGGTTAAATCGGGACCAGATACTACCATGTTTATAAAAGAACAAGGGAAGCCTGATCTGTGAAGGTCCCTTCCAACCCAAAGCATTCTATGATTCCGACACCGTTATGACTGCTCGGCGCTCACAGGTTGGGCTGAACCTGTCCTGTCTTTGTCCATTATCCCCTTCATACTTTGTGTAATTCAAGCAGGAATTCGGGGGTTGCTTTACAGCTGTGCTGTGCTTCCATCTGCTGTAAGGAAAGGGCCTTTCGCTGGCAGCGGGAGGTTTGGAATTGCAGCCAGCATTCCCAGGGCCCCAGAGACCAACCACCACCTAAATTGCACCCCTGACCCCCAGGCACTGAGGGTCCAAGCCCTTGATCTCTTCAGCCAGCTTAAATGTGCCACGATAAATTAACTGCAGTTTATTTTTTGCAGGATCCACCCAGTCTGGCAGAAACTAAGGAGATGTGGGGACCGGAGCGGTGTATCTGGGTCACTCCGGCAGCTGAGGAGCAAGCACAGCCCAACGATGATCTCTATGCCCAGGCCTCTCTCGGTCTAGGGGTGCGATCAACCCTTCTGGCATTTCCTGAGGATCAGAGGGGAAGCAGGAGGATGGTCATGAAAAGAAAGGTGCTGAGGCACAGACCTGATGGAGGAGTGGAGGTCTTTGACGAGTCGGGGAGCAGCACCAACACCCGGAGCCTGAGGCAGAAGATGCTTCATCATAGGCCAAGCCCAGAAGACAGCAGCTCTGAGGGGGAAATAGAGTCAAGCAACAGCTCCCATCCCTGGTGGCCCCGCAGGGACAGCCCCTGCTTTCTCCCTGCGGATTTGGGGAGCCAGAGCTCTCATGATTCTCATTACAGAGCTGCAGCAGAACAACCCAAGTCCTTCATTCCTCCGCGGTTCGAGCTGCTGGGCCGTAACCGGGGGAAAACTGACTGCGTGGCCAAATATGTTGACTATAAACGAGATTGGGAGAAATTTGGAATCCCAGGGGAGGATCGGTGGAAAGAAGTGCGCTGGGGCATCCGGAAGAAGATGCTCTGTGAGCCCGAGCTGCCCCACCGTCCGCAGCACCTCCCCATCCCCAACAACTACACCGTGCCCACGGAGAAGAAGAGAGCTGCCCTGTGCTGGAAGGTGCGCTGGGACCTGGCCAGGGGCCTCCTGCCAGAGAAAACCACTCCCTGGTAGCACCTTGAGCCCTGCTCCTTGCCTGTGAGGCGGGAACTGAGCACCAGCTGCTTTTATCCGCCTCAAAGTTCTCGACAATTTCTAAAAGTTCCTTTAATAAAGTTTGTGAAAAGACTTATGGTCTGTGGGCTATTTTATAGAATCATGGAATGGCTTGAGTTTGAAGGGACCTTAAAGAACATCCGACCTGGCCTTGAACCCCTCCAGGGATGGGGCAGCCACCCCTGCTCTGGGCAACCTGGGCCAGGGCCTCCCCACCCTCAGAGCGAAGAATTTCTTCCTAAGGTCTAATCTAAATCTTCCCCCTTCCAATTTAAAGCCATTGTCCCTTGTCCTATCCCGGCACTCCCTGATTAAAAGCCCCTCCCCAGCTTTCCTTGAGTCCCTTTCAGTACTGGAAGCTACTCTAAGGTGTCCTAGGAGCCTTCTCCAGGCTGAACAACCCCCACTCTGTCAGCCTGCCTCATAGCAGAGGTGCTCCAGGCCTTGGATCATCTCTGTGGACCTCCAGGAGTTGGGGGTTCCTCACAGGGTGGGGGGTCTCTCCTGGGATGAGATGTGGATTCCTCCTAGGTGTCGAGAGCTCCCTCCCGGCATCTGGGGATCCCTTATAGGGTGGGGTGGGGGGAATCCCTCCCTGTTTGCATGCTCTGCCCAGTTTTGGAGGCCTCATCCAGGTTTAGGGGGTCCCATCACAATTTGGGGAGATCCCTCCTCATGTTTGGGGCCCCTCCTGGGATGCAGGGTTCTGTCATGGTTTGGGGTGATGCTTCCCAGTATTTGGGGCTCCCTCACAGGTTTTGGGGTCCTTCCCACAGCTTCAGGCTCCCTCCTGGCATCTAGGGCTCCCTCTCAGGATCCAGAGGGTCTGTCCTGGGATTTGGAGGATCCCTCCTGAATCGAGGCTCCTGCCCAGTTTTGGAGGCTCAATCCTGCGTTAGGGGGTTCTGTCATGGTTTGGGGAGATCCCTCCCATGTTTTGCAGACCCTCACGGTGCTTGGGGCGCCTCCCAGTTTGGGGTGTTGCTCCTGATGTTTGAGGCTCTCTCCTGGGTCCTTCCCGGAGTTTGGGTGTCCCTTACGGAGGGGGAAATCCCTCCTGGTTTGGTTTGGCAGTCCTACCCAGTTTTAGGGGCTTCCTTCTGTATTAGGGGATACTATCATGGTTTGGGGACATCCCTCACAGGGTTAGGGTTCCCTCCTGGTATTTGGGGCTCCCTTCCAGGATTCACGGGGTCCTTCCTGGAGTTTGGGGCTCCTTCCCTGGTTTTCGGGTCCCCCCCTGGGATTCAGGAGGTCCTCCTGGGGGTTTGGGGCTGCCTCCTCATTGTTTGGGGAGATCCCTCCTGGTGTTTGGGGCTCCCTTCTAGGGTTTGGAGAGATCCCTCCCGGTTTGGGGACTCCCTCTTGGCTTTGGAGCCGCCTCCTGGGATGAGAGATGGATTCCTCCCAGCACTTGGTGGGCCCCTCCTGGGATTTGGGGGGCAGCTCCCAGGCTGGAGGGGAGGCTCCCTCCTGGGATTTGGGGGTCCTTTACAGGGTAGGGGGATCCCTGCTGATCTGGGGGTTCTGCAAAGTTTCGGGACTCCTTCCCAGGTTTTAGGAATTTCTTACAGGGTGGGAAAGGCCCCTCTGGGGACGGGGCTGGATCCCTGCCCGCTGGGGCCCCTCCGGAGACTTCCTCCCGCTTTGGGGGGATCCCTCCCAGCCTTGGGGGCTTCCCCGCTCTTTCGGGGGCTCCCTCCCGGGGTTTGGGACTCCAGGTTTGCGGTGGGGCCCTCCCACCTCGGAGCCGGGGGTGTCTCGTCCCACCGGCCCCCCCGGTCCCCACCTGCGCCGCCGCCGCCCGGAAGTAACCTCCCGACCGGAAGTTACCTCCTCGACCGGAAGTGACCTCCCGACCGGAAGTGACCGCCCCGACCGGGCCGCTCGGGGTCGCGGGGCGATGGCGGCGGAGCGAGGCGGGTGGTGGGAGGTGCGCGGCGGCCCGTGATCCCTTGATCCCGTCCCCGCCCCGAGCCGCCCCCGCCCCCCGCCTCGTAACGCTCCGCTCTGTCCCCGCAGCGCCCCCAGCACCGGCGGGGATGGCGGGAGGAGCCGGAGGAGGAGGAGGAGGAGCAGAGGAGAGGTGAGGGGGGCAGTGCGGGCCGGGCTCAGCGCGGCCTCTGGCAGCGGGTGTGGCCGCGACTGTGCTGTCTGGCACTTCAGTTTCAGTAGAGCTGTGCTGGCACCTTCAGTTTCAGCAGAGGCTGGGGGATGATGTGGTTGGAGCAGCCCTGAGGACAGGGACTTGGGGTGCTGGGGGAGGAGAAGATCCACATGAGCCGGCAACGTGCACTCACAGCCCCGAAACCAACCGTGCCCTGGGCTGCATCCAAAGCTGTGGGACCAGCCGGGCCAGGGAGGGGATTGTGCCCCTCTGCTCTGCTCTGCTCTGGTGAGACCCAACCTGGAGCTCTGCGTCCAGTTCTGGAGTCCTCAGCACAGGAAAGACGTGGAGCTGTTGGAGCAAGTCCAGAGGTGGCCACAGAGATGATCCAAGAACTGGAGCGCCTCTGCTATGAGGATGGGCTGAGAAACCTGAGGTTGTTAAGCCTGGAGAAGGCTCCAGTGAGACCTTAGAACAGCTTCCAGTGCTGAAAGGGGCTCCAGGAAAGGTGGGGAGGGGCTCTTGATCAGGGAGGGCAGGGGTAGGACAAGGGACAATGGCTTTAAATTGGAAGGGGGAAGATTTAGATTAGACATGAAGAGGAAATTCTTCATGCTGAGGGTGGGGAGGCCCTGGCCCAGGTTGTCCGTCTAAGTTATGGCTGCCCCATTCCTTGAAGTGTTCAAGGCCAGGTTGGATGGGGCTTGGAGCCCCCTGATGCAGAGGGAGGTGTCGCTGCCCATGACAAGGGGGCTGGAATGACGTGATCTTTAAGTCCCTTCCAACTCAAACCATTCTGTGACACCAGCTTGGGAGGAAGGGTCAGTCTGCTTGAGGGCAGGGAGGCTCTGCAGAGGGACCTGGCTAGGCTGGATCCATGGGCTGAGACCAATGGGATGAGGTTCAACAAGGCCAAGCGCTGGGTCCTGCACTTGGGATACAACAACCCTGTGCAGCTCCAGGCTTGGGGATGAGTGGCTGGAACGCTGCCCCATGGAAAAGGACCTGGGAGTGTTGGCTGACAGCGGCTGAACATGAGCCAGCAGTGGCCCAGGTGGCCAAGAAGGCCACCAGCATCCTGGCTTGGATCGGCCATGGGGTGGCCAGCAGGAGCAGGGCAGGGATCGTCCCCCTGGACTCGGTGCTGGTGAGTCTGCACCTCAAATCCTGGGTTCCGTTTTGGACCCGAGAAGGACATTGAGGGGCTGGAGTGTGTCTGGGGAAGGGTCTGGAGAACAGGAGGAGCTGAGGGACCTGGAGCTGTTGAATCTGGAGAAGCGGAGACTGAGGAGAGATTTCATTGTTCTCTGCAGCTCCTGGATAGGAGGTTGTAGTGAGGTGGATCCTGGGCTCGTCTCCCCAGTGACAGGTGGTGGGATGAGAGGAAATGGCCTCAAGTTGCACCAGGGCAGGTTTAGGCTGGGCATCAGGAAAAAATTCATCACTGAAAGGGTTCTCAGGAGCTGGCAGATGCTGCTCAGGGAGGTGGTAGGGTCACCATCTCTGGTGGATTTAAAAGCCAGACAGATGAGGTGCACAGGGATGGTTCAGTAGAGGACTGGGAGGGTTGGGATTGATGATCCCAAAGGTCTTTTCCAACCAAGTGATTCTATGATTCTGTGTGAGAATTGGAGAGGGAGAGAAGGGAAGAAGGAAGAGGAAGGGGAAATGGGTGCTCTTCTTCCTCACTGGTTCCTTCCTTTCCAGAGCACCCGGCAGAATCCTCCCTGCTGAACAAGCTGATCCGTATGTCCCTGGTGGAGTCGAGTCAGAAAGTGGAGATCCTGCAGCAGGACCCCAGCTCCCCGCTCTGTTCCATCAAATCCTTTGAGCAGCTGCCCCTGTAAGTCATGGCGGGTCAGGCGCGTACAGCAGGCGAGCAGCCGCCTCCACTCCTGACACGCCGTCCTATCCTCTGTCTTACAGGAAGGAGGAGCTTTTGCAGGGGATTTACATGGCAGGCTTCAACCGGCCATCCAAGATCCAGGAGCAGGCTCTGCCCATCATGCTGGCGTATCCGTGAGTAGCCACGCTGCGTTGGTGGGCCCTGGGTTCCTCGAGGCATCCCCAGCCTCGTGACACCCGCCCCTTGTGCACCACTAAGCAGTCTTTGCCTTGCAGGCCCCAAAATCTGATTGCCCAGAGCCAGTCAGGGACAGGGAAAACAGCAGCTTTTGTCTTGGCCATGTTGAGCAGAGTTAGTGCCGCCGAGAAATACCCGCAGGTAACACAGGAGAGGGAGAGCTGAGGCAGGAGGGCTTTGCTGGAGCCCGTGAGGTGCTGTTAAGGGCAGAGCTCTGGTTTGTGTCCCTGTCCCTCTGTGATCCCGTCTGCTGGAGGGGATAGTGAAGCCCCAGGGCATTCGCAGCAGCAGGAAGGGCAGAAGGGAGGTGGTGCCCGCCCGAGGCAGGTGCTCACACTTGCTGGCAGTGGATTAAGCCAGGCTTTAGAGAGCCTGGAATTTAAACGCTGAATATCAGGCGCAGAGGTGCTGGCTTTCTGGTGGCTCCAGCAGCCCCACGAGCCCTGGTCACCTCTGCCCACAGAATCAACTCTGCCAGCTGCGATTTAAAGTCTCTCATCTCAAGTACAGGGGGTGATTTAAACACTTGCTTTAAATCTGGATGCGGAAACCAGTGTCACCGAGCTTCCAGAGACATATTCCCTCAAAAGCAGCTACGGTGACTTCTTTCTGCCCACACCCCTTTAGCTGTGCTGTGTTCCCAGCTCCTCAGCTTCCCCTGTGCTCTGGAGTGACTTGAGCAGCCTGGGATCTTCTCGTGCTCTTCCTGCCCTGTCAAAATCCCTTGTCGTCTGCCTGGTGTTCCCCGTCCTGGGAGCACCCTCGGCTTTCCGACGAGGCGTTTCTTGCCTGACAGTTCTCTCCCTCAAAGTGCCTCTGCTTGGCTCCCACCTACGAGCTGGCCCTGCAGACTGGGAATGTGGTTGAGACCATCGGGAAGTTCTGCGCCGACATCAAGGTTGCCTATGCTGTCCAAGGAAACAGAGGTGAGTCCGGTCCTGCCAAGCACGATCATGGAAGTGTCCTGTGAGTACAGGGATCTTCTCGGAACCTTGAGCTACCAGAAGCTGCACAGACCTCCGTGCAGCCAATAAAACTCTGTCTGTATTCCCCGCTCCTGCTAAGGAGTCTATTTTGCGATTGCTGGCTGCTTTCAGAGTGCCCCCTGCACACGTGGGGCTGGTTTCTACCTCCCCAAGGCTGTAGGGAAGCGTCAGCCCTGATTGTGGTTAAAACCTCCAGCTCCACTTTGCGATGGCCCCCCTCAAAGGCCAGAATCTGAGATGAACAAGTGAAAAATGCGCTGGTGTTGGTTGGAGGTGGTGGGCTGCCATTTCCTGCTCTGGCAGTTCCTCAGGGCGTGGCGCTGGAGGAGCAAATCGTCATCGGGACGCCAGGGACAATGCTGGACTGGTGTTTCAAACGTGGCCTCGTAGACGTGAAGAAGATCAAGGTGTTCGTGCTGGATGAAGCTGACATCATGATCGACATGCAGGGCCTCTCCTGCCAGAGCATTCGCATTCAGAAGTGAGTGATCATAGAATCGCTTGATTGGAAAAGACCTTTGAAATCACTGTGTCCAACCATCCCTGTCCATTACTAAACCAGATCCCTGAGCACCTCATGTGCCCGGCTTTTAAACCCCTCCAGGGATGGGGACTCGGCCACCTCCATGGGCAGCCTCTGCCAGCGCCCCAGAACCCTTTTGACGGAAACATTTTTCCCAATACCCAGGCTAAATCTGCTCTGGCGCAATTTTAGGCCATTTCCTTTCTTCCAGTCACCTGTCCCCTGGGAGAAGAGCCCAGTACCCACCTCACCACAACCTCCTTTCAGGGAGCTGTGATTTATAAGGTCTCCCCTCAGCCTTCTTTTCTCCAGGCTAAACAACCCGAAGCCCCTCAGCTGCTCCTCGTAACCCTTGTTCTCCAGCCCCTTCCCCATCGTCCTGATGGCTGGCATCCTGCTTCCCTGGCCTTTCCCCCTCTTTGCTTAGCTTTGAGTGAATTGGTCTCCAAAGGACCTGAATGCGCAGCAAAAGAGAGTCCCTGTGATGCTGAAGATGCATCCAGGGAAAGGTGAGCCCAGGGACCCGGCTTTCTGTAAAACCGTATCTGTGAAACACACAGGAAGACTTTTATTTCGCTTACCTTTACTCTGCCCAGTTACAGCCCTTGGATTGGTTTCTCTTGAAGGCAACACAAAATCAACTGAAATGAGCTTTTATCTCTCTGAGCGAGCAGATCTGGGCAGCTGTGGCTCCTCTGGGCTGACCAGTCCTTTTTCCCTGCTCCAGGGCTCTCCCCAAGGACTGCCAGATGTTGCTGTTTTCCGCCACCTTCAAGGAAGCCGTGCGAGCGTTCGCCATGCGGATTGTATCCAATGCCATCGTGATAAAGCTGCGTGAGGATGAGCTTACCCTGAGCAACATCAGGCAGTACTTCTTTATATGCGAGAGCCAGGAGGAGAAGTACAGAGCCCTCTGCAACATCTACGGCTGCGTCACCATCGGCCAGGCTGTTGTCTTCTGCCAGGTAACGCAGCTCCGCCTGCCTGGGGACAGCACTGGGTTTGCAGTCAGTGACAACAGGAATGGTTCCTTTTCCAGTATGCATGTGGAGGGCTTTTCCCCAGATCCTCAAAATCATGGAGCAGAGCCCAGGGAGGGATGGGGAACGCGTTGCCAGCACTGAAAGGACAGTGATATGGCAAAGGCAGCTTTTAAAAGCATCTCTCCTACCAGCTGGGACTGCCTTTGCCGGGCTTCCACGGTCACCAGAACACCCTGTTTTTCCTTGCCCTTTGTGACAGAAGCTTCCTGCTTGTTTTCATTGTTTTGATCTTGTTTTGCGGTGTTAAAAAGCACCAGGAGGTCCCTCGAAAGGAGCAGGAGACTCAAAACAGGGGGAAATAGCAGTGAAGGGTTGGCTGGGAGGGAGCAGAGCGGTGGGAGGGCTGCTGCGGAACCTCAGCCTGCCTCTCGCCACACCTCAGACTCGGAGGAGTGCGAGCTGGCTGGCGGCGGAGATGAGCCAGGACGGGCACCAAGTGGCGATGCTGACAGCGGAGCTGACGGTGCCGCAGCGGGCCAACATCATCCAGCGCTTCCGCGAAGGAAAGGAGAAGGTCCTCATTGTCACCAATGTCTGCGCCAGAGGTACCTCTGGAAAACCCAGTGCCCCTTGCAATTCCGAAGGGGGTGAAACACACCTCCTGGCATCTGCTGCTTCTGGTGGCAGCATGGCTTAAGGCAGGGATCGTACGGGATATGTTGGGCCCAGGGAGCCTTTCCCGCAGCCCTGATCTCACTGTTTCTCAGGGATCGATGTGCAGCAAGTCACCATCGTGGTGAACTTCAGCCTCCCCACCTCTCGGAGAAGAAACGAGCCAGATTTTGAGACCTATCTCCACCGCATCGGGCGAACTGGACGCTTTGGGAAGAAGGGCATCGCCTTCAGCATGGTGGAAAGCTGTAACGTGGGGCTTGTGCACAAGATAGAGGAGTATTTCCGTAAGCATTCACATGTATCTGCCTCGCTGGGATAGGTTCTGGGACTGGTGATCTCCCTTCAGCTCATTTCCCATCTGCAAAGGGACCTTATTGGGCTGCTCTTCTCCCTGGGCGTGTCTTACTCGGCACAGGCACCAGGTGGAGCCTCCCTTCTGTCCCCCTTGCCCTTTGAGGGGGTTTTTATCCATAGCAGACGTTTTCAGAGAAACAGAATCACAGAATGTCCTTAGTGGGAGGGGACCCCCAAGTCTCATCAAGTCCAACTCCTGTCCCTGCACAGGACAACCCCACAATTCACACTGTAGGGCTGGGGGCGTTGGCCAAACACTTCTGGAATATTGTCAGCCTTGGGATTGCTTCCCTGGGAGCTGTTCCTGCGCTCCACCACCCTCTGGGGGAAGAACCTTTTCCCAATGTCCAACCTAACCCTGCCCTGGCATCTTCATGCCATGCCCTCATGTCCAGAGGGAAGAGCTCAGTGCCTGCTCCTCCTCCTCCCCATTGAGGAAGCTGCATAGCGCGATGAGGTTTCTCTTCAGTCTCATCTTTTCCAGGCTGATCAGACCAAGGGACTTCAGCCACTTCTCATACACTTCCCCTCTAAACTCTTAAACTCTGTGCCCTCCTCTGGACACTCCAGCAGCTTTAGATCCTTTTTATCCTGTGGCTCCCAAACTGTCCCCGGTGCTCAAGGTGGGGCCCCAGTGCGGAGCAGAGCGGGACAATCCCCTCCCTCGCTTGGCGAGCGATGCCGTGCTGGATGCACCCAGGACGTGGTTGGCTGCCAGGTCACTGCTACCTCGTGGCCGACTTGCCATGGACCAGAACCCCCTGATCCCTTTCTGCAGGGCTGCTCTCCAGCCTCGCGCTCCCCGGGCTGTCCGTCCATCCGTGTCCCAGGGGCAGAACAAGGCCCTCGCCCCAGTTAAACTCCCTGCGGTCGTGATTGCCCATCTCTCCCGTTTGTCCGATCCCTCTGCGGGGCCTCTCTGCTCTCTGGGGTGTCAGCAGCTCACCCACTTCCATGACATCCCCAAACTGAGTTATTAAACCTTCCAGTCCCGCATCCAGGTAATTTCTGAGAATGCTGAGGAGCGCTGGCCCTGGGATGAACCCCGCGGAATGCCACTAGGGACTGGTCGCCAGCCTGATGTGACCGCAGTCACTGTGACGCTTTGATCCAGCCCCTCAGCCCGTTCTCCCCACCCAGCACTGTGTGTTTGTCCAGCTGGCCACTGGGCCGTTTGTTCAGTAGCCTGAGATTTTGTGTGTGACTTGCCAGGGCCTTCACAGGCCCTGTCCTCCCCTGAACCTCCCCTGTCCTGCATCGGTTTGGAGGTGGGAGGAGAGGGTGGGAGCGGCTTTGGAAACCGATTGGGACATGCTGCTTCTGGCTTGGGACCTCTCACTTTCGGACAAGGTGCTTCTGGCTTAGGGCTCCTCTCTCGGACACGCTGCTTCTGGTTTGGGGCACTTCTTGCTTTCAGAGTCCAGGCCACTGCACTCCCTCACTTGGCACTGTGCCTTCTCCCAGTTTCCTTGGCTGTTGCTTGAGGGCCGTGGACTGGAAATCCCACCCACACAGGAGCGTTCCCACCCATGCCTGTGCACGCAAGCGGCACAAATGCCAGCTCACCGGCGGCCGGGCTTTGGTTTTACCAGCTCGTGCCCAACACTGGCAATTTTTGTTTCCTTCCTACAGAGACCAAGATCAAGGAGCTGGACCCAGATGACATGGATGAGCTCGAGAGGCTGGAAAACTGAGTGAGGACCAGGGGTGTGCTGCCCCCCCGTCCCAGTTTTGGTTCAGGAACAGAAGGAAAAGTTACAGGGGAAGATGTTCCAGTTCTCTTAAGAGTTTCCCCACATAGTTTGGCTTTGTTGGGATGCTGGGAGGAGGCAGGGGAGCCCTCAGCCCCAGCGGTTCTTGTCCCTGGTTTTGTTCTGGTTCTGTGGCCGAGGTTTTCAGAGCCCTGGCTCTGCAGGGTGGGAGGAATCCCCATGGCGCTCGGCTTGGGGTGATGCTCCTCAGCGGCACCTCTGGATGCGCTCAGAGTGGTCAGGAAACGGGGAAGCAGCAGGAGCTGGCTCCAGAACTCTGCTGCTTGTCTCCAGGCAGCAGCGACAGGTACCTTTCTGCCACAAAAACCTGGAGAAAAAGCTCAGAAAGAAAGAATGGGGAGAAAAGCGGAGTTGTTAGAAAACGGAATGACGGGCTCTCGGTAGGTGGCGGCAGGAGCTGCTGTCGCGGAGCCCGAGTGGAGCAGTTTGGGGACTGGAAGAGCCGGGAGCTCGTGGGCTGCTGGGCAGGGGTCAGGGGTTGTCCCTTCGCTGTCACCAAGCCTGTCTCTAACAGAATGGAATTAAATCCTTGCTAGGGTGGTGGTGTTCCTCCTGTGCAACAGGAATTTGGAATTTATCCCTACGCTCAGTGCAGACGTGTTTTTATTGGCTCCAAGTGTTGACGGTTGTGTCCTTAGCCACCAACATCCCCTGCTCCCCTTGCTTCAGCTTTCCCAGTTGCTTTACAAACCTGACCTGTCCAGGCAGAAACTGTGCCCGGAGCCGTCTGGCAGCAGCTCGGGGAGCAAAGCCTCAGCTGGCTCTGTAGCCCCCCGGCCCGGCTTTACCCCACAGTGGGCGTTCGATCCCCAAACCTCTTTGCAGGCAGCCTCACACTCTTGGTTTGCTCCGGCTGAGCCCCTTCCTCAGTGGACACAGGCTCTGGGGGTGGGATCTGGCCCGCAGACCCCTCTGGTTGGGGCGCTCCCCCTGCGTTGTGTTACAGCCTGGCTGCCCCCATGAATGTTTTATGGGCTGGGGCTGCTGTGGAGAGGGAGATGAAATATCAAACCCCGCTTGCCGCCCGGCTTCCCCAGCTCCCAGACCCCGCATGCTCCGCCACGGGGCTGTGGGAGCCTATTTTCCCTTCCTTTGGCCATAAAACAGAGGCTGGGGGGGTGAGTGTGGGACAGGGATCAACCCCCACCCCTGGGGGATGGAGGCAATGCTGCCGCTCCTTGAGCGAGCGCGCCTGTCCTCAGCCCTGAGATTGCAGGGACCGAGGCCGGTGGCAGCACCAGGTTCCTTCCAGCCCGCACGAGCAGGCTGATAAATAATTAACGGTTAATCAGGGCAGGGCTTAATTCCCCAGGGGAAACCAGAGAAGAGGTTGGCGCGGAGAGCGCAGCCCTGCTTCGCCATCGCTCCGCGCTGCTGGACATGGCGCCATGGCACGAGGCTGGGCAGCGCCGCACTGGAGGGGACCGTGGGCGCTGTGGCTGCTGCCGGTGCTGGCAGGGGGTGAGCAGAGCCCCCGAGCCCCGGCTGCCCGGGCGCAAGCGGGCCCTGACCCCGCTGCCCCCCGGCAGGGCAGCCGCTGGCGGCCGGAGAGGCGGGCTACGAGGAGTGGGCAGTGACGGGGGTTCAGGGCCGTGCGGTGGAGCTGAGCTGCGGGCGTGTGGCGGCGGCACCGCCGGCTGTCGTCTTCTGGAGTTTCGTGGCGGAGCCGGAGGGCTCAGGGCCGCCGCGGGCAGTGGCCGTGGGCTCAGGCAGAGAGGTGGCAGTGGCCCCCGGCGCGGGGACGCTGGGCAGGGTGACCCTGCGCAACGGGACGCTGGAGCTGCGGGAGCTGCGGGCGGCCGCCCAGGGGCGATTCCTGTGCCAGGGGCTCTTCCCGGAGCGTGGGCGACTCCACGTTGGCTACGCCGCTGTCCTCTTGCGCGTCTTGGGTAAGCACTGGCCGATGGCCACCGTCGCGTTCCCGGGGATCCCTGCGCTTGCCCGTGAGCCCTAGAGTCTTTCACAGGCCAGCAGTGTGTGCTGCTGGCCGCTGAAGAGCCTGCTAGCCCATGGGAGTCTTCCACTGGCCAGTGTAGCGTGCTCCTGGCCAATGAAGAGCTCAGTAGCCACTGAAGGGCCCCACTACTCACTGAAGCGCGCCACTAGCCAGTGTAGAGCTCTGCTAGCCAACACAGCGGCCTGCAGCCAGTGCAACACTCCACTAAGCAGGAAAGCACCCCATTAGCCAACGTGGCACCCCACGAGCCAACGTAGTGCTGTGCTAGCCAACAGCATCACACTAGCCAACATAGCACCCCACAAGCCAACGTAGCACTGGGCTAGCCAACACGGCAGCACACTAGCCGACATAGCATTCCACTAGCTGAAGTAGCTCACCATTAGCCAGCGAAGGGCCCCATAAGCCAAAGCAGAGCCTTGCTGCCCGGCAAAGCACCCCACTAGCCATCGTAGCGTCCTGCTAGCCAGCACCATCTCCTTGCCCTGGCCAATCCCGCATCCCAGTAGCCCCTAAGCGGTCACATTAGCCTGTCTGTGGCTGCTCTAGCTACTCCCCACGCCCACAGCCAGGACACCCCCTCATTAGCCCATAGACATTCTCACTAGCCATCCTGCTTGCTGCCATAGCACATCACTAGCCAATACACGGTCTGGGCTGGAAAGATGCCCCCTGTTGGGGGCCCTGGGGGCTCGTGGGGGGCCCGGGGGATGGGGCTGCTCACGGCTTGGTGCCCCCAGTGCCCGTCTCCAAGCCCTTTGTGCGGCCGACGGCGGCAGTGGCGGCGGAGGGGGCGACGGTGGCCCTGACGTGCTCTGTGCGGGAGGGGACCAAGCCGCTGAGCTTCTCCTGGCAGCACCGGGAGCCCCGGGGGGGTCCCCTGCCGTCCCCCATGGGGATGGGGGGCTCCGGGGCAGAGCTGCGCCTGACGCCCGCCAACCGGAGCCACGCGGGCTGGTACGCCTGCACCGTGCGCAACCAAGTCAACAACTGCACCAGCGAGCCCGTCTACCTGGACATCATCTGTGAGTGGCCTCACCTTCCCGGGGGGCTGTGAGGGCATCCTCAGGGCTGGAGATGCCACCATGGCCTGGCCATGGCGACCAAGCATCCAGCCACCTGGCTACTATGATGTGGCTGTGACCACCAAGCACCCTACCACCATGGTGTGACGGAGACCAGCTCACAGGGACGTCTTAGAGAGACTAGACGGACTACTGCTCTGGTGGCAAGTAGCAAATCTTTATTCCTCAACCAGAGTTTTTATACTCTCCTGGGAGAGCTTGTCAGTTCCTACCAAGCTTGAGTGCGCTGTTTACATTACGGCTATTCTTACCGTGAGAATACAAGTTATGTAAGTTCTACAAGTGAGGGACTACGTGTCTGTTCAAGTGTGGAGAAGTGGTTACGTGACAAAGGACACGTTAACATGCACGAGATGTGCTGTGCTGAGAAGGCCAAAATGACCTTGACGAGAGCATTATACCATAAAAGTAAGACGACCTTGACGAGAGCATTATACCGTAAAAGGATGTTGTGGTCAGCAGTGAGAAGGAGTTAGTTGGCAAAAAATAAGGAACTTATGTAAATGTAACCAATAAGCAATAACCAATGGTTAATCGTTTATGCTAATGTTAGAGACATAATTAACCAATTAGACTTTGCCAAATGTGCTTATTAATGAACCTGAGCAATATAATGCGTGCCTTCTGATGAATAAATGAAGCTTGCTTATCAATCATATTGGTTGTGCGAGTCTTCCCTCCGGCAAAAAAATAGCAACAAATGGTGACCCCGACGTGATACTGCCCCGACACGATAAAGCCATCTTCACTGGGAACCGCTATGCTTGCTCGGAGCCGAGGAAAGCGACTGGTCTGCAGCCGCCAGTAGATGAAAAAGGACGACTTTGCTGGTCAAAGGTTGACTCCTCGCATCTGGATCGACCCTAAAGAGGGGATCTCGCTGCTCGGAACTGCTGCCCGCCACTAAAGATAAAGGCTCGAAGGACGTTCCGGTAAGGCTGCCAGAGGCTCGAGCCCATAATATAGAGTAAGGTCATGAAGTAAAATAATAAAGTAGTATAACGTCAGGTCATGAAGTAAAACAATAAAGTAGTATAACGTCAGGTCATGAAGTAAAATAATAAAGTAGTATAACGTCAGGTCATGAAGTGAAATAATAAAGTAGTATAACGTCAGGTCATGAAGTGAAATCATAGAGTAGTATAACGTCAGGTCATGAAGTAAAATAATAGAGTAGTATAACGTCAGGTCATGAAGTAAAATAGTGGAGTAGTATAACGTCAGGTCATGAAGTAAAATAGTAGAGTAGTATAACGTCAGGTCATGAAGTAAAATAGTAGCGTAGTATAACGTCAGGTCATGAAGTTGAACAATAGAGTAGTATAGAGTAAGGTCATGAAGTAGCATAATAAAGTAAAATAATGGAACGGCAGGCAGCATATGATTTATTAATGTGCTTTTTAGAAAAGCGAAAGATTCAAGATATAGATTTAAAAAAGGAGGTGGCCAAACTGGTCATATATGGAACAGCTAAGGGGCATTTTCAGGACCCCAACACAGTCTTCTGTGTTGAAGAATGGAGAGCATTCGGGGATACTTTATGGGCAGCTGTTATAGACGATGATAAGACAGTCAAAAAATTGTCCCGACCGTGGCGCACCGTAATCAATTGCTTAAAACAGCATCAAGCTGAACAGTCTCCCTGGCAGAAAGTTTTTGAAATGTTAAAGGCGCATGTCGGCTCTAAAAAGCAGAGCGATAATTCCGAGCTGAGTGCTGGATCGTCAACAACTGTACTAACCCCTTACCTCCCTAAACTGGCTGCGCTTGCCTCCGCACCCCCTGACGGGAGGGCCGACAATCCCTTTGATCCGGGTCCGATAGACACCAACAAGGAGCCCGATCTACCCCCTCACTGTCCCTCGGACCAACGGGTGCGACTCAGGAGGGAGGCAGAGCAGCAGGGAGAAGTTGAACTATTGCAAGCTTTGATCTGTGTGCAGCACGGCGGTCTGCGCAGGGAACTAATTAGTGGCGAACTAATAAGGGAGATTCCAAAAACTGTAAGAAGAGAACCAAACCGCCCAAGGTGTCCTAAAACTCCTCCAACATATCCTCTCTAAGAGAGGGAAAAAATATGATGCCTCCGTTATTACAGCATTTTTGAACTGGGTCTGGCGCCATAAATTAACCCCAGGAGCACAAGTCATATTCGAAATTCCCACCTGGGAAGCAATAGGTCATGTATTATGGGATGCAGTGGCCAAAGGAGGCAAGGAGGCAAAATTCGGACCGGTGTGGAGGGAAATAGTGGAGGTGCTGCAGACAATGAAAGGAGAGAGATCAGCAGCTGCAGCGGCTACAGTGGTACTCGGAGCGTCCGGGGCTCCCGTATCGCTTGGCACAGCTCCACAGGCTTTCCCAGCAACCTCACTCTTCTCCCACATGTTAAACATCCCACAACGGGCCCCACTAGAATCTAGCTCATTTAATGTATCTGGTGCTGTCGGCAGAGCGCTCGCCGCCCCTGCGGCTGCATCTAACAAAATTTTTGTAAGAGAGGTGCCAAAAGTGTTATATCACCAGACGGAGACAGATGAAAAGCCGTCTGATAAACCCCAAGAAACTGTGTCAGTGAGGAAAGATGCAGAGCAAGGAGGGGCTGCCTGTCATCCTTCTGCGCCTCCAAAAGAATTAACTCCCGGTAACCCAGATGTGGCAACAACAGGAGATGATACTGCTGGAGCAGCTGCAATGCCCTCGCTTCAAGGGGAGTTGAAAGAGTTAGTGAACGCATTGCAACAATTGGCTATTCAACAGAAGCCAGAGCTGCCATCGGCTCCAGAACCCCCTGCACATAAAAATTACACCTTTATGGATGGATCTAGTCCAACTCTCGCAATTGCCACAAAAACGATTATCAGTGCAATCCTCAGCCAGACCCTGAGATAGAAGAAGCCCATAGCCGAAAATGGAAAGGCATAATCACAAATGCAGTTTCGGAAGGAGATTTCATAACTGTACCAGAAGTATTCCCAGTAATGCATGGTGCAGGTGGTCGATACTGGGAACCGATTGACTGGAGATTGTTGGGGAAACTTAAAGCTGCCGTGATCCAGCACGGCCTTAAATCACAAGTCACGACATCGCTAATACAGCACATCTTTCAATCGCATACCCTCGTTCCGGTGGACATAGGTACCCTAGCAAAATTGATTCTCGCAGCAGCCATCTCGGCACTGCACACACCATCAGCACCTGCCAATCATCCCTTTGATCCAGGGTCAGCAGCCTCCGAGAGAACTTTGATTTATTTTCATCAACGGAGGAGCTGTGACCCTAAACAGCTACAAACTTTTCCTGGGAATTGTTTGCAGGAGGCACATACCAACACAGATGCCTCCGCAGCAACCAGCAGCTCTCACCTCAGAGCAAGAACCAGAGGCAGCGCCGAGATAGACGTGATCACCATCATCACAGTTGTGCTGCAATCATCCGCACTTCACACAATACCATGAAACGTAAAAGGACCATTGGAGGGTAGCTTTACTGCCTTGTAATTAGAATGATTATCAATAATTTGGTTGGGAATCTTTGTAATTAGAATGATTATCAATAATTTGGTTGGGAATCTTTGTTTTACCTGGGGTCATTGATGCCGGCTGTACTGGAATGATTCAAGCAAGAGTATGGATGCTGTCTCTACTAGTGTTATGAACACCATTTCCACTAGTATTAATACCAACAAACAGCCGGATAGTGTATTTAATTTTGTTCAAAGCAGCTGTGTTCCAAGCTGACTCTGTAGAGCATGGCTCACAAAGATTTGAGTCCATAAGAATCCCTGAAATATATTTGTTTTAGTCCCTATAAACTCAGCCTCTTATGTTGAAGGTGTAACCCTTAGTTGTGCACGTTCCACTAATCTTGTGGGGGAGAGATGCGTTAAATGCAATGGGAATAGACATTGGAATTATGAACAAGTGAAAAAAATTGGGTACATTGCAAAATTTAGTGGAAGAGCAAACAGATCATGGGCATACAGTCCCATTTAATAGTCCTTGGAATGCAGCTGTATTTGTGATAATTTACATGACTTTTCTAGACAAACTACAAGAGGCCTTAAATGAGCAGGCAGACAATATCGCCGCTAGATAAGTGTTGCTTAAACAATTAGCCTTAACTTAGTGCACTGTTAATTGCATGATTACCTGTTACAAAGATTGTTTATTTTACCAGAATTGACTGATGCTGGCGTTATGAGAGCGATGCAAGTAATAGTTTGGATGCCTATACCTCCTGACTTTATATCAAAGGGCACTAGAATCACTCATCTAACTTATTTTTCAGCAGTTGTACTCCATGAAGAGACAGAGGCTGTGGTTCAACTGACCAGACCGTGATTCTATCAATACAGAAACTACAAAAGACTACCATAAGTGAAATATTTGTTAGACAATCGATATAAGCCTTATTAGATAATGCATGTACATAATTTAAGTGTTGTATGTTCCCGGTACCAGGTGTGGTTTATATGTCCATAGTGTGGAAAAAAATTGTGGATCCAATAGTGAATTGTATGAATGTATTCAGTTATCTTCGAAATGAGTGGTCGTATGCATGTGTGTTTGAAGCGCTTCAAACGTTTGTAAGACTTAGAAATTGGTTTTGATTAATCTTGAAAATACATCTCTGGGACCTTTCAATCTCAAATGTCCACTAAGCCGGCAAACAGGTAAATTTACCTGGGGATCTTTGGAACGAAAGGCTCCAGAAGGAAAAGTTTTAAAATACCTAGCAAAACATGCAGCTGTATGTGTATGAGTGCACCACTACCCCCACCCCCCGCACCCCCCCACACCCTTCTCCTTCCTTTCTAAGTTTTTTCTTTCAGCCTTGAAGAAGTCCACAGGAATTAATGGTGTTATCTCTTTAGGGGAATGCCAATTTGTGAGAACACTGTGCATTCCAGTCTCGCTGGAACTAGTCAGCGGTTGCTGGGTCCTAGTGCAGACAACCTTTAGCGATAATTGAAGCAATGATAGAGGAAAATTTAAGTGATTCATTACGAAGTGTTCAGTTATTAGGCCAAGGCTCGACAATCATTTATATCCCAATCACAAAAGCATATGCTAAGTGCTGCATGGCAAGTATTTTGAATTTGCACGTGTATCTAATAGATTATCCAGAAAGTACTGCTATCCATTTACCAAGTCATGCCATTATTGAATGTACCCATCAAGTACTAAAAACATTGTTAAAAAAGGGGGGAATCAGGAGAGACACTGCAATACAGATTGATAAAGGTGCAATATGTAATGAATTTTTTGCGATTAGCAAGAGATGATCAAATTGTGCCGAAGTTGAGGCATATACAAACCATGTCATCAAAATTAGAGCAAGTATAAGACAATGTGAAAGTGCTATTGAAAAAGTTATTATGGGCAATGGACACTCTTGGTCAAAGGAGGAATGTTATTTTTAATTGTGTTAATTGCTTTGACAATTATCCTGTGTGTTACAGTTTATACAACGTCAAGTCAATCACATGTTTCACCTGGACACTTTAGTCGAAAAACAAAAAGGCGACGGCCATTCACAGAATTGACTCTCGGCAAAATATGTGGGTCACTTGGGCCAACCAGACAGGCCAAAGGAGCTTTTGTTTATCTATGAGCACACCCAGTGATCCCTTTAGAACATGTTTAATTGGAGTACCTCTTAACAACAGCCATAATGCAACCGAGTTTTTGGGGTGGACGAATCAGTGGAAAACCCCACGGGACGCCAACAACTCGTTATGTAAATTTTCCTCCAACTCCCCTGGTTGGTTGATTAGCCATGTTTGCACCATCAATCCAAATGCAGTGTTGCAAAATCGAGCCACAATAGATTTTTGTTATTAGCTCATGGGCATGGTTGTGAAGATTTTGAGGGCATGTGTTGTATGAATTTATCTGATCACTCAGTATCCATCCATGCACACCTAAAAGAACTTGAAAGCAATATGAAAAAACTCACAGTGGTCACCAGCCCCCTTTGACAATTGGTTACAGTTTTTGGGGATATCCGGATGGATCAAAGAGATCGTTCGTCTAGGAGTTGTCATATTGGTAGTGATTTTTTCGATATTGTTGGTATTGCCTTGTATGTTGAATTGTGTGTAGCGAATGTTGAATAAAGTTTCGCAGTCAGTATGGTTCGTTCAAAAAGAAGACGGGGGAATTGTGGAGAAGTGGTTACGTGACAAAGGACACGTTAACATGCACGAGATGTGCTGTGCTGAGAAGGCCAAAATGACCTTGACGAGAGCATTATACCATAAAAGTAAGACGACCTTGACGAGAGCATTATACCGTAAAAGGATGTTGTGGTCAGCAGTGAGAAGGAGTTAGTTGGCAAAAAATAAGGAACTTATGTAAATGTAACCAATAAGCAATAACCAATGGTTAACCGTATATGCTAATGTTAGAGACATGATTAACCAATTAGATTTTGCCAAATGTGCTTATTAATGAACCTGAGCAATATAATGCGTGCCTTCTGATGAATAAACGAAGCTTGCTTATCAATCATATTGGTTGTGCGAGTCTTCCCTCCGGCAAGAAAATAGCAACAGCTGCTCTAGCTACTCCCCACGCCCACAGCCAGGACACCCCCTCATTAGCCCATAGACATTCTCACTAGCCATCCTGCTTGCTGCCATAGCACATCACTAGCCAATACACGGTCTGGGCTGGAAAGATGCCCCCTGTTGGGGGCCCTGGGGGCTCGTGGGGGGCCCGGGGGATGGGGCTGCTCACGGCTTGGTGCCCCCAGTGCCCGTCTCCAAGCCCTTTGTGCGGCCGACGGCGGCGGAGGGGGCGACGGTGGCCCTGACGTGCTCTGTGCGGGAGGGGACCAAGCCGCTGAGCTTCTCCTGGCAGCACCGGGAGCCCCGGGGGGGTCCCCTGCCGTCCCCCATGGGGATGGGGGGCTCCGGGGCAGAGCTGCGCCTGACGCCCGCCAACCGGAGCCACGCGGGCTGGTACGCCTGCACCGTGCACAACCAAGTCAACAACTGCACCAGCGAGCCCGTCTACCTGGACATCATCCGTGAGTGGCCTCACCTTCCCGGGGGGCTGTGAGGGCATCCTCAGGGCTGGAGATGCCACCATGGCCTGGCCATGGCGACCAAGCATCCTGCCACCTGGCTACTATGATGTGGCTGTGACCACCAAGCACCCTACCACCATGGTGGCCCCGTGGTACAGCCATGGCCACCACGTGCAGTGCCACCGAGGTACCTCCTCAGCCACCGCGTGGCCTGTCTGTGTCCATGGTCACCACGCACTGTGCCACCTCCACAGCCACCAGGCCAGCATGGTGTGTCCATGGCCACCATGCCCTACGGCACCATGGTGCCTCCACGCCCACCACCCACCCCGGGACGTCCATGGCCACCACGGTGATGTTCACAGCCACGATGGTGCACGTTTTCTAAGGAGACTTCCCAGCCTGGTTCCCCACCAGAGGGAGGATGCCCCAGGTGTGGCTGTGTCCCCTCTCTGGGGATGTCCCGATGACTGAGGGTCCCCATGTCACCGCAGATGGCCCCGACGAGCCAGCCATCAGCGTGGAGCCCTTCTCCCCTGAACAGGGGGGCTTCTCGGCGGGCGAGAGGGAGGACGTGGTGCTGAGCTGCCTGGCTCCCTCCAACCCCCCTAGTCGCTACGTCTGGCTCCACAACAGCTCCCAGGTCCACACCGGCCAGACCTACGTCATCCCTGCCATCACTCGCGCCCAGGCGGGCACCTACACCTGCCTGGCCGAGAATACCCACCTCCAAACCCGCACCCAGGCCACCACCGTCCTCACCGTCTACTGTAAGTAACCCTGGAACAGGGGCAGCCCCACGGGTGCCCCTGGGGCGAGATAGACCAAGGCAGCTTCTGGTGAGGATGTAGGTGTGAAGGGCAATGTGGGAGGAGGGTAACAGCCCGGCGTCCCCCAGCTCTGATGGTCTCCTGCAGATCCACCACCCGGCAGCCCCACCTGCTCTGCCCTGGCCACCGGTGACCTGCGGGACGTGGCCCTGCGGTGCCGCTGGCCGGGGGGCTTCCCCCTGGCACGGCTGCGCTGGGTGGGCCCCTGGCCTCCCGTGAAGGAGGATGAGGACGAGGTGGCATCGGGGTCGAGTCTTTCCATGGCCACCAGCATCCAGCCAGGGGCGGCCACCAGGAACGGCCAAGCCCTTGATCTCTTCAGCCAGCTTAAATGTGCCACGATAAATTAACTGCAGTTTATTTTTTGCAGGATCCACCCAGTCTGGCAGAAACTAAGGAGATGTGGGGACCGGAGCGGAGTATCTGGGTCACTCCGGCAGCTGAGGAGCAAGCACAGCCCAACGATGATCTCTATGCCCAGGCCTCTCTCGGTCTAGGGGTGCGATCAACCCTTCTGGCATTTCCTGAGGATCAGAGGGGAAGCAGGAGGATGGTCATGAAAAGAAAGGTGCTGAGGCACAGACCTGATGGAGGAGTGGAGGTCTTTGACGAGTCGGGGAGCAGCACCAACACCCGGAGCCTGAGGCAGAAGATGCTTCATCATAGGCCAAGCCCAGAAGACAGCATCTCTGAGGGGGAAATAGAGTCAAGCAACAGCTCCCATCCCTGGTGGCCCCGCAGGGACAGCCCCTGCTTTCTCCCTGCGGATTTGGGGAGCCAGAGCTCTCATGATTCTCATTACAGAGCTGCAGCAGAACAACCCAAGTCCTTCATTCCTCCGCGGTTCGAGCTGCTGGGCCGTAACCGGGGGAAAACTGACTGCGTGGCCAAATATTTTGAATATAAACGAGATTGGGAGAAATTTGGAATCCCAGGGGAGGATCGGTGGAAAGAAGTGCGCTGGGGCATCCGGGAGAAGATGCTCTGTGAGCCCGAGCTGCCCCACCGTCCGCAGCACCTCCCCATCCCCAACAACTACACCGTGCCCACGGAGAAGAAGAGAGCTGCCCTGTGCTGGAAGGTGCGCTGGGACCTGGCCAGGGGCCTCCTGCCGGAGAAAACCACTCCCTGGTAGCACCTTGAGCCCTGCTCCTTGCCTGTGAGCCGGGAACTGAGCACCAGCTGCTTTTATCCGCCTCAAAGTCCTCGATAATTTCTAAAAATCCCGTTTTTTGCATTTCAAGTGGGCTAAGTCCTACTATTCAAACTTTTTCCAGCACTTCAGAAAAGTGGGCTGGGTGGAGAACCCAGTTCCCCCGTTGCATCCTGTGATGCTGCTTCCCGAGCTCTGACTGGAAGCTCTGAGAAGCTGGCACCAAGAACCCCACGGCCTGCAGGACCCTTTGGATATCGCAGGAACAAGACTGCAGGGAGCCTGGGGATTTGGGGCAGGGAACAGACCCTGCATGAGACACCAAGGTTGTTACATCTGTGATGCCTCAGGAATTCCTTTAATAAAGTGTGTGAAAAGACTTATGGTCTGTGGGCTATTTTATAGAATCATGGAATGGCTTGAGTTTGAAGGGACCTTAAAGAACATCCGACCTGGCCTTGAACCCCTCCAGGGATGGGGCAGCCACCCCTGCTCTGGGCAACCTGGGCCAGGGCCTCCCCACCCTCAGAGTGAAGAATTTCTTCCTAATGTCTAATCTAAATCTTCCCCCTTCCAATTTAAAACTGTTCCCCCTTGTCCTATCCCGGCACTCCCTGATTAAAAGCCCCTCCCCAGCTTTCCTTGAGTCCCTTTCAGTACTGGAAGCTACTCTAAGGTGTCCTAGGAGCCTTCTCCAGGCTGAACAACCCCCACTCTGTCAGCCTGCCTCATAGCAGAGGTGCTCCAGGCCTTGGATCATCTCTGTGGACCTCCAGGAGTTGGGGGTTCCTCACAGGGTGGGGGGGCTCTCCTGGGATGAGATGTGGATTCCTCCTAGGTGTCGAGAGCTCCCTCCCGGCATCTGGGGATCCCTTATAGGGTGGGGTGGGGGGAATCCCTCCCTGTTTGCATGCTCTGCCCAGTTTTGGAGGCCTCATCCAGGTTTAGGGGGTCCCATCACAATTTGGGGAGATCCCTCCTCATGTTTGGGGCCCCTCCTGGGATGCAGGGTTCTGTCATGGTTTGGGGTGATGCTTCCCAGTATTTGGGGCTCCCTCACAGGTTTTGGGGTCCTTCCCACAGCTTCAGGCTCCCTCCTGGCATCTAGGGCTCCCTCTCAGGATCCAGAGGGTCTGTCCTGGGATTTGGAGGATCCCTCCTGAATCGAGGGTCCTGCCCAGTTTTGGAGGCTCAATCCTGCGTTAGGGGGTTCTGTCATGGTTTGGGGAGATCCCTCCCATGTTTTGCAGACCCTCACGGTGCTTGGGGCTCCTCCCAGTTTGGGGTGTTGCTCCTGATGTTTGAGGCTCTCTCCTGGGTCCTTCCCGGAGTTTGGGTGTCCCTTACGGAGGGGGAAATCCCTCCTGGTTTGGTTTGGCAGTCCTACCCAGTTTTAGGGGCTTCCTTCTGTATTAGGGGATACTATCATGGTTTGGGGACATCCCTCACAGGGTTAGGGTTCCCTCCTGGTATTTGGGGCTCCCTTCCAGGATTCACGGGGTCCTTCCTGGAGTTTGGGGCTCCTTCCCTGGTTTTCGGGTCCCCCCCTGGGATTCAGGGGGTCCTCCTGGGGGTTTGGGGCTGCCTCCTCATTGTTTGGGGAGATCCCTCCTGGTGTTTGGGGCTCCCTTCTAGGGGGCCGGGCGCTGGGGGACCCCTCGCCCTCCACTGCCGTCCTGGTGCTGAGCACCCACAGCGGCTTGCGGGGCCGGGATTTTGTCTGCGCGGCCGCCCACCCGCTACGGGCCAACGGCGCCGAGTGCCGCCTCCGGCTGGGTAAGCCGGATTCGAAGCGGGCGTCCCCTCCTTGGGCCACGGTGACACAGGGGGGTCACAGGTCTAGGGGTGCAATCAACCCTTCTGGCATTTCCTGAGGATCAGAGGGGAAGCAGGAGGATGGTCATGAAAAGAAAGGTGCTGAGGCAAAGACCTGATGGAGGAGTGGAGGTCTTTGACGAGTCGGGGAGCAGCACCAACACCTGGAGCCTGAGGCAGAAGATGCTTCATCATAGGCCAAGCCCAGAAGACAGCATCTCTGAGGGGGAAATAGAGTCAAGCAACACCTCCCATCCCTGGTGGCCCCGCAGGGACAGCCCCTGCTTTCTCCCTGCGGATTTGGGGAGCCAGAGCTCTCATGATTCTCCTTACAGAGCTGCAGCAGAACAACCCAAGTCCTTCATTCCTCCGCGGTTCGAGCTGCTGGGCCGTAACCGGGGGAAAACTGACTGCGTGGCCAAATATTTTGAATATAAACGAGATTGGGAGAAATTTGGAATCCCAGGGGAGGATCGGTGGAAAGAAGTGCACTGGGGCATCCGGGAGAAGATGCTCTGTGAGCCCGAGCTGCCCCACCGTCCGCAGCACCTCCCCATCCCCAACAACTACACCGTGCCCACGGAGAAGAAGAGAGCTGCCCTGTGCTGGAAGGTGCGCTGGGACCTGGCCAGGGGCCTCCTGCCGGAGAAAACCACTCCCTGGTAGCACCTTGAGCCCTGCTCCTTGCCTGTGAGCCGGGAACTGAGCACCAGCTGCTTTTATCCGCCTCAAAGTCCTCGATAATTTCTAAAAATCCCGTTTTTTGCATTTCAAGTGGGCTAAGTCCTACTATTCAAACTTTTTCCAGCACTTCAGAAAAGTGGGCTGGGTGGAGAACCCAGTTCCCCCGTTGCATCCTGTGATGCTGCTTCCCGAGCTCTGACTGGAAGCTCTGAGAAGCTGGCACCAAGAACCCCACGGCCTGCAGGACCCTTTGGATATCGCAGGAACAAGACTGCAGGGAGCCTGGGGATTTGGGGCAGGGAACAGACCCTGCATGAGACACCAAGGTTGTTACATCTGTGATGCCTCAGGAATTCCTTTAATAAAGTGTGTGAAAAGACTTATGGTCTGTGGGCTATTTTATAGAATCATGGAATGGCTTGAGTTTGAAGGGACCTTAAAGAACATCCGACCTGGCCTTGAACCCCTCCAGGGATGGGGCAGCCACCCCTGCTCTGGGCAACCTGGGCCAGGGCCTCCCCACCCTCAGAGTGAAGAATTTCTTCCTAATGTCTAATCTAAATCTTCCCCCTTCCAATTTAAAACTGTTCCCCCTTGTCCTATCCCGGCACTCCCTGATTAAAAGCCCCTCCCCAGCTTTCCTTGAGTCCCTTTCAGTACTGGAAGCTACTCTAAGATGTCCTAGGAGCCTTCTCCAGGCTGAACAACCCCCACTCTGTCAGCCTGCCTCATAGCAGAGGTGCTCCAGGCCTTGGATCATCTCTGTGGACCTCCAGGAGTTGGGGGTTCCTCACAGGGTGGGGGGTCTCTCCTGGGATGAGATGTGGATTCCTCCTGGGTGTCGAGAGCTCCCTCCCGGCATCTGGGGATCCCTTATAGGGTGGGGTGGGGGGAATCCCTCCCTGTTTGCATGCTCTGCCCAGTTTTGGAGGCCTCATCCAGGTTTAGGGGGTCCCATCACAATTTGGGGAGATCCCTCCTCATGTTTGGGGCCCCTCCTGGGATGCAGGGTTCTGTCATGGTTTGGGGTGATGCTTCCCAGTATTTGGGGCTCCCTCACAGGTTTTGGGGTCCTTCCCACAGCTTCAGGCTCCCTCCTGGCATCTAGGGCTCCCTCTCAGGATCCAGAGGGTCTGTCCTGGGATTTGGAGGATCCCTCCTGAATCGAGGGTCCTGCCCAGTTTTGGAGGCTCAATCCTGCGTTAGGGGGTTCTGTCATGGTTTGGGGAGATCCCTCCCATGTTTTGCAGACCCTCACGGTGCTTGGGGCTCCTCCCAGTTTGGGGTGTTGCTCCTGATGTTTGAGGCTCTCTCCTGGGTCCTTCCCGGAGTTTGGGTGTCCCTTACGGAGGGGGAAATCCCTCCTGGTTTGGTTTGGCAGTCCTACCCAGTTTTAGGGGCTTCCTTCTGTATTAGGGGATACTATCATGGTTTGGGGACATCCCTCACAGGGTTAGGGTTCCCTCCTGGTATTTGGGGCTCCCTTCCAGGATTCACGGGGTCCTTCCTGGTATTTGGGGCTCCCTTCCAGGATTCACGGGGTCCTTCCTGGTATTTGGGGCTCCCTTCCAGGATTCACAGAGTCCTTCCTGGAGTTTGGGGCTCCTTCCCTGGTTTTCGGGTCCCCCCCTGGGATTCAGGGGGTCCTCCTGGGGGTTTGGGGCTGCCTCCTCATTGTTTGGGGAGATCCCTCCTGGTGTTTGGGGCTCCCTTCTAGGGTTTGGAGAGATCCCTCCCGGTTTGGGGACTCCCTCTTGGCTTTGGAGCCGCCTCCTGGGATGAGAGATGGATTCCTCCCAGCACTTGGTGGGCCCCTCCTGGGATTTGGGGGGCAGCTCCCAGGCTGGAGGGGAGGCTCCCTCCTGGGATTTGGGGGTCCTTTACAGGGTAGGGGGATCCCTGCTGATTTGGGGGTTCTGCAAAGTTTCGGGACTCCTTCCCAGGTTTTAGGAATTTCTTACAGGGTGGGAAAGGCCCCTCTGGGGACGGGGCTGGATCCCTGCCCGCTGGGGCCCCTCCGGAGAGAAGAGCAACAAAGCTGGTGAGGGGGCTGGAGAACAGGCCTTATGAGAAGCGGCTGAGAGAGCTGGGGTTGTTTAGCCTGGAGAAGAGGAGGCTGAGGGGTGACCTCATTGCTCTCTACAACTACCTGAAAGGACGTTGTAGAGAGGAGGGTACTGGCCTCTTCTCCCAAGTGACAGGGGACAGGACAAGAGGGAATGGCCTCAAGCTCCGCCAGGGGAGGTTTAGGCTAGACGTTAGGAAAAAATTCTTTACAGAAAGGGTCATTGGGCACTGTCAGAGGCTGCCCAGGGAGGTGGTTGAGTCACCTTCCCTGGAGGTGTTTAAGGGACGGGTGGACGAGGTGCTGAGGGACATGGTTCAGTGTTTGGTAGGAACGGTTGGACTCGGTGATCCGGTGGGTCTCTTCCAACCGGGTTATTCTGTGATTCTGTGATTCTGTGACCGGAAGTGACCTCCCGACCGGAAGTGACCGCCCCGACCGGGCCGCTCGGGGTCGCGGGGCGATGGCGGCGGAGCGAGGCGGGTGGTGGGAGGTGCGCGGCGGCCCGTGATCCCTTGATCCCGTCCCCGCCCCGAGCCGCCCCCGCCTCGTAACGCTCCGCTCTGTCCCCGCAGCGCCCCCAGCACCGGCGGGGATGGCGGGAGGAGCCGGAGGAGGAGGAGGAGGAGCAGAGGAGAGGTGAGGGGGGCAGTGCGGGCCGGGCTCAGCGCGGCCTCTGGCAGCGGGTGTGGCCGCGACTGTGCTGTCTGGCACTTCAGTTTCAGTAGAGCTGTGCTGGCACCTTCAGTTTCAGCAGAGGCTGGGGGATGATGTGGTTGGAGCAGCCCTGAGGACAAGGACTTGGGGTGCTGGGGGAGGAGAAGATCCACATGAGACCTGAGGTTGTTAAGCCTGGAGAAGGCTCCAGTGAGACCTTAGAACAGCTTCCAGTGCTGAAAGGGGCTCCAGGAAAGGTGGGGAGGGGCTCTTGATCAGGGAGGGCAGGGGTAGGACAAGGGACAGTGGCTTTAAATTGGAAGGGGGAAGATTTAGATTAGACATTAAGAGGAAATTCTTCATGCTGAGGGTGGGGAGGCCCTGGCCCAGGTTGTCCGTCTAAGTTATGGCTGCCCCATTCCTTGAAGTGTTCAAGGCCAGGTTGGATGGGGCTTGGAGCCCCCTGATGCAGAGGGAGGTGTCGCTGCCCATGACAAGGGGGCTGGAATGACGTGATCTTTAAGTCCCTTCCAACTCAAACCATTCTGTGACACCAGCTTGGGAGGAAGGGTCAGTCTGCTTGAGGGCAGGGAGGCTCTGCAGAGGGACCTGGCTAGGCTGGATCCATGGGCTGAGACCAATGGGATGAGGTTCAACAAGGCCAAGCGCTGGGTCCTGCACTTGGGATACAACAACCCTGTGCAGCTCCAGGCTTGGGGATGAGTGGCTGGAACGCTGCCCCATGGAAAAGGACCTGGGAGTGTTGGCTGACGGCGGCTGAACATGAGCCAGCAGTGGCCCAGGTGGCCAAGAAGGCCACCAGCATCCTGGCTTGGATCGGCCATGGGGTGGCCAGCAGGAGCAGGGCAGGGATCGTCCCCCTGGACTCGGTGCTGGTGAGTCTGCACCTCAAATCCTGGGTTCCGTTTTGGACCCAAGAAGGACATTGAGGGGCTGGAGTGTGTCTGGGGAAGGGTCTGGAGAACAGGAGGAGCTGAGGGACCTGGAGCTGTTGAATCTGGAGAAGCGGAGACTGAGGAGAGATTTCATTGTTCTCTGCAGCTCCTGGATAGGAGGTTGTAGTGAGGTGGATCCTGGGCTCGTCTCCCCAGTGACAGGTGGTGGGATGAGAGGAAATGGCCTCAAGTTGCACCAGGGCAGGTTTAGGCTGGGCATCAGGAAAAAATTCATCACTGAAAGGGTTCTCAGGACCTGGCAGATGCTGCTCAGGGAGGTGGTAGGGTCACCATCTCTGGTGGATTTAAAAGCCAGACAGATGAGGTGCACAGGGATGGTTCAGTAGAGGACTGGGAGGGTTGGGATTGATGATCCCAAAGGTCTTTTCCAACCAAGTGATTCTATGATTGTGTGTGAGAATTGGAGAGGGAGAGAAGGGAAGAAGGAAGAGGAAGGGGAAATGGGTGCTCTTCTTCCTCACTGGTTCCTTCCTTTCCAGAGCACCCGGCAGAATCCTCCCTGCTGAACAAGCTGATCCGTATGTCCCTGGTGGAGTCGAGTCAGAAAGTGGAGATCCTGCAGCAGGACCCCAGCTCCCCGCTCTGTTCCATCAAATCCTTTGAGCAGCTGCCCCTGTAAGTCATGGCGGGTCAGGCGCGTACAGCAGGCGAGCAGCCGCCTCCACTCCTGACACGCCGTCCTATCCTCTGTCTTACAGGAAGGAGGAGCTTTTGCAGGGGATTTACATGGCCGGCTTCAACCGGCCATCCAAGATCCAGGAGCAGGCTCTGCCCATCATGCTGGCGTATCCGTGAGTAGCCACGCTGCGTTGGTGGGCCCTGGGTTCCTCGAGGCATCCCCAGCCTCGTGACACCCGCCCCTTGTGCACCACTAAGCAGTCTTTGCCTTGCAGGCCCCAAAATCTGATTGCCCAGAGCCAGTCAGGGACAGGGAAAACAGCAGCTTTTGTCTTGGCCATGTTGAGCAGAGTTAGTGCCGCCGAGAAATACCCGCAGGTAACACAGGAGAGGGAGAGCTGAGGCAGGAGGGCTTTGCTGGAGCCCGTGAGGTGCTGTTAAGGGCAGAGCTCTGGTTTGTGTCCCTGTCCCTCTATGATCCCGTCTGCTGGAGGGGATAGTGAAGCCCCAGGGCATTCGCAGCAGCAGGAAGGGCAGAAGGGAGGTGGTGCCCACCCGAGGCAGGTGCTCACACTTGCTGGCAGTGGATTAAGCCAGGCTTTAGAGAGCCTGGAATTTAAACGCTGAAAATCAGGCGCAGAGGTGCTGGCTTTCTGGTGGCTCCAGCAGCCCCACGAGCCCTGGTCACCTCTGCCCACAGAATCAACTCTGCCAGCTGCGATTTAAAGTCTCTCATCTCAAGTACAGGGGGTGATTTAAACACTTGCTTTAAATCTGGATGCGGAAACCAGTGTCACCGAGCTTCCAGAGACATATTCCCTCAAAAGCAGCTACGGTGACTTCTTTCTGCCCACACCCCTTTAGCTGTGCTGTGTTCCCAGCTCCTCAGCTTCCCCTGTGCTCTGGAGTGACTTGAGCAGCCTGGGATCTTCTCATGCTCTTCCTGCCCTGTCAAAATCCCTTGTCGTCTGCCTGGTGTTCCCCGTCCTGGGAGCACCCTCGGCTTTCCGACGAGGCGTTCCTTGCCTGACAGTTCTCTCCCTCAAAGTGCCTCTGCTTGGCTCCCACCTACGAGCTGGCCCTGCAGACTGGGAATGTGGTTGAGACCATCGGGAAGTTCTGCGCCGACATCAAGGTTGCCTATGCTGTCCAAGGAAACAGAGGTGAGTCCGGTCCTGCCGAGCACGATCATGGAAGTGTCCTGTGAGTACAGGGATCTTCTCGGAACCTTGAGCTACCAGAAGCTGCACAGACCTCCGTGCAGCCAATAAAACTCTGTCTGTATTCCCCGCTCCTGCTAAGGAGTCTATTTTGCGATTGCTGGCTGCTTCCAGAGTCCCCCCTGCACACGTGGGGCTGGTTTCTACCTCCCCAAGGCTGTAGGGAAGCGTCAGCCCTGATTGTGGTTAAAACCTCCAGCTCCACTTTGCGATGGCCCCCCTCAAAGGCCAGAATCTGAGATGAACAAGTGAAAAATGCGCTGGTGTTGGTTGGAGGTGGTGGGCTGCCATTTCCTGCTCTGGCAGTTCCTCAGGGCGTGGCGCTGGAGGAGCAAATCGTCATCGGGACGCCAGGGACAATGCTGGACTGGTGTTTCAAACGTGGCCTCGTAGACGTGAAGAAGATCAAGGTGTTCGTGCTGGATGAAGCTGACATCATGATCAACATGCAGGGCCTCTCCTGCCAGAGCATTCGCATTCAGAAGTGAGTGATCATAGAATCGCTTGATTGGAAAAGACCTTTGAAATCACTGTGTCCAACCATCCCTGTCCATTACTAAACCAGATCCTTGAGCACCTCATGTGCCCGGCTTTTAAACCCCTCCAGGGATGGGGACTCGGCCACCTCCATGGGCAGCCTCTGCCAGCGCCCCAGAACCCCCTTTTGACGGAAACATTTTTCCCAATACCCAGGCTAAATCTGCTCTGGCGCAATTTTAGGCCATTTCCTTTCTTCCAGTCACCTGTCCCCTGGGAGAAGAGCCCAGTACCCACCTCACCACAACCTCCTTTCAGGGAGCTGTGATTTATAAGGTCTCCCCTCAGCCTTCTTTTCTCCAGGCTAAACAACCCGAAGCCCCTCAGCTGCTCCTCGTAACCCTTGTTCTCCAGCCCCTTCCCCATCGTCCTGATGGCTGGCATCCTGCTTCCCTGGCCTTTCCCCCTCTTTGCTTAGCTTTGAGTGAATTGGTCTCCAAAGGACCTGAATGCGCAGCAAAAGAGAGTCCCTGTGATGCTGAAGATGCATCCAGGGAAAGGTGAGCCCAGGGACCCGGCTTTCTGTAAAACCGTATCTGTGAAACACACAGGAAGACTTTTATTTCGCTTACCTTTACTCTGCCCAGTTACAGCCCTTGGATTGGTTTCTCTTGAAGGCAACACAAAATCAACTGAAATGAGCTTTTATCTCTCTGAGCGAGCAGATCTGGGCAGCTGTGGCTCCTCTGGGCTGACCAGTCCTTTTTCCCTGCTCCAGGGCTCTCCCCAAGGACTGCCAGATGTTGCTGTTTTCCGCCACCTTCAAGGAAGCCGTGCGAGCGTTCGCCATGCGGATTGTATCCAATGCCATCGTGATAAAGCTGCGTGAGGATGAGCTTACCCTGAGCAACATCAGGCAGTACTTCTTTATATGCGAGAGCCAGGAGGAGAAGTACAGAGCCCTCTGCAACATCTACGGCTGCGTCACCATCGGCCAGGCTGTTGTCTTCTGCCAGGTAACGCAGCTCCGCCTGCCTGGGGACAGCACTGGGTTTGCAGTCAGTGACAACAGGAATGGTTCCTTTTCCAGTATGCACGTGGAGGGCTTTTCCCCAGATCCTCAAAATCATGGAGCAGAGCCCAGGGAGGGATGGGGAACGCGTTGCCAGCACTGAAAGGACAGTGATATGGCAAAGGCAGCTTTTAAAAGCATCTCTCCTACCAGCTGGGACTGCCTTTGCCGGGCTTCCACGGTCACCAGAACACCCTGTTTTTCCTTGCCCTTTGTGACAGAAGCTTCCTGCTTGTTTTCATTGTTTTGATCTTGTTTTGCGGTGTTAAAAAGCACCAGGAGGTCCCTCGAAAGGAGCAGGAGACTCAAAACAGGGGGAAATAGCAGTGAAGGGTTGGCTGGGAGGGAGCAGAGCGGTGGGAGGGCTGCTGCGGAACCTCAGCCTGCCTCTCGCCACACCTCAGACTCGGAGGAGTGCGAGCTGGCTGGCGGCGGAGATGAGCCAGGACGGGCACCAAGTGGCGATGCTGACAGCGGAGCTGACGGTGCCGCAGCGGGCCAACATCATCCAGCGCTTCCGCGAAGGAAAGGAGAAGGTCCTCATTGTCACCAATGTCTGCGCCAGAGGTACCTCTGGAAAACCCAGTGCCCCTTGCAATTCCGAAGGGGGTGAAACACACCTCCTGGCATCTGCTGCTTCTGGTGGCAGCATGGCTTAAGGCAGGGATCCTACGGGATATGTTGGGCCCAGGGAGCCTTTCCCGCAGCCCTGATCTCACTGTTTCTCAGGGATCGATGTGCAGCAAGTCACCATCGTGGTGAACTTCAGCCTCCCCACCTCTCGGAGAAGAAACGAGCCAGATTTTGAGACCTATCTCCACCGCATCGGGCGAACTGGACGCTTTGGGAAGAAGGGCATCGCCTTCAGCATGGTGGAAAGCTGTAACGTGGGGCTTGTGCACAAGATAGAGGAGTATTTCCGTAAGCATTCACATGTATCTGCCTCGCTGGGATAGGTTCTGGGACTGGTGATCTCCCTTCAGCTCATTTCCCATCTGCAAAGGGACCTTATTGGGCTGCTCTTCTCCCTGGGCGTGTCTTACTCGGCACAGGCACCAGGTGGAGCCTCCCTTCTGTCCCCCTTGCCCTTTGAGGGGGTTTTTATCCATAGCAGACGTTTTCAGAGAAACAGAATCACAGAATGTCCTTAGTGGGAGGGGACCCCCAAGTCTCATCAAGTCCAACTCCTGTCCCTGCACAGGACAACCCCACAATTCACACTGTGGGGCTGGGGGCGTTGGCCAAACACTTCTGGAATATTGTCAGCCTTGGGACTGCTTCCCTGGGAGATGTTCCTGCGCTCCACCACCCTCTGGGGGAAGAACCTTTTCCCAATGTCCAACCTAACCCTGCCCTGGCATCTTCATGCCATGCCCTCATGTCCAGAGGGAAGAGCTCAGTGCCTGCTCCTCCTCCTCCCCATTGAGGAAGCTGCATAGCGCGATGAGGTTTCTCTTCAGTCTCATCTTTTCCAGGCTGATCAGACCAAGGGACTTCAGCCACTTCTCATACACTTCCCCTCTAAACTCTTAAACTCTGTGCCCTCCTCTGGACACTCCAGCAGCTTTAGATCCTTTTTATCCTGTGGCTCCCAAACTGTCCCCGGTGCTCAAGGTGGGGCCCCAGTGCGGAGCAGAGCGGGACAATCCCCTCCCTCGCTTGGCGAGCGATGCCGTGCTGGATGCACCCAGGACGTGGTTGGCTGCCAGGTCACTGCTACCTCGTGGCCGACTTGCCATGGACCAGAACCCCCTGATCCCTTTCTGCAGGGCTGCTCTCCAGCCTCGCGCTCCCCGGGCTGTCCGTCCATCCGTGTCCCAGGGACAGAACAAGGCCCTCGCCCCAGTTAAACTCCCTGCGGTCGTGATTGCCCATCTCTCCCGTTTGTCCGATCCCTCTGTGGGGCCTCTCTGCTCTCTGGGGTGTCAGCAGCTCACCCACTTCCATGACATCCCCAAACTGAGTTATTAAACCTTCCAGTCCCGCATCCAGGTAATTTCTGAGAATGCTGAGGAGCGCTGGCCCTGGGATGAACCCCGCGGAATGCCACTAGGGACTGGTCGCCAGCCTGATGTGACCGCAGTCACTGTGACGCTTTGATCCAGCCCCTCAGCCCGTTCTCCCCACCCAGCACTGTGTGTCCAGCTGGCCACTGGGCCGTTTGTTCAGTAGCCTGAGATTTTGTGTGTGACTTGCCAGGGCCTTCACAGGTACCTGGTTTGCCTCAGCACCGCTTTTCACTTCCCTCCTTCAGGCATTTTATCTGCCTTTTCCCTGTCCCAGGGCAGCTGGTACCTGGCTGAGCTCAGCCCGGTTGTGGGAGTGAAGTCAGCCTTGGCCAAAGCAGCCCACTGCGGGATTCCCGCGGGATGAAAATCCAGCGGAAGAATGCCCAGACTTTTGCTTTTTAACGCTGTGACGTTGGGATTTGAGGGCTGGGGGTGCCTGATGAGATTAACGAACCTCCCCTGTCCTGCATCGGTTTGGAGGTGGGAGGAGAGGGTGGGAGCGGCTTTGGAAACCGATTGGGACATGCTGCTTCTGGCTTGGGACCTCTCACTTTCGGACAAGGTGCTTCTGGCTTAGGGCTCCTCTCTCGGACACGCTGCTTCTGGTTTGGGGCACTTCTTGCTTTCAGAGTCCAGGCCACTGCACTCCCTCACTTGGCACTGTGCCTTCTCCCAGTTTCCTTGGCTGTTGCTTGAGGGCCGTGGACTGGAAATCCCACCCACACAGGAGCGTTCCCACCCATGCCTGTGCACGCAAGCGGCACAAATGCCAGCTCACCGGCGGCCGGGCTTTGGTTTTACCAGCTCGTGCCCAACACTGGCAATTTTTGTTTCCTTCCTACAGAGACCAAGATCAAGGAGCTGGACCCAGATGACATGGATGAGCTCGAGAGGCTGGAAAACTGAGTGAGGACCAGGGGTGTGCTGCCCCCCCGTCCCAGTTTTGGTTCAGGAACAGAAGGAAAAGTTACAGGGGAAGATGTTCCAGTTCTCTTAAGAGTTTCCCCACATAGTTTGGTTTTGTTGGGATGCTGGGAGGAGGCAGGGGAGCCCTCAGCCCCAGCGGTTCTTGTCCCTGGTTTTGTTCTGGTTCTGTGGCCGAGGTTTTCAGAGCCCTGGCTCTGCAGGGTGGGAGGAATCCCCATGGCGCTCGGCTTGGGGTGATGCTCCTCAGCGGCACCTCTGGATGCGCTCAGAGTGGTCAGGAAACGGGGAAGCAGCAGGAGCTGGCTCCAGAACTCCGCTGCTTGTCTCCAGGCAGCAGCGACAGGTACCTTTCTGCCACAAAAACCTGGAGAAAAAGCTCAGAAAGAAAGAATGGGGAGAAAAGCGGAGTTGTTAGAAAACGGAATGACGGGCTCTCGCTAGGTGGCGGCAGGAGCTGCTGTCGCGGAGCCCGAGTGGAGCAGTTTGGGGACTGGAAGAGCCGGGAGCTCGTGGGCTGCTGGGCAGGGGTCAGGGGTTGTCCCTTCGCTGTCACCAAGCCTGTCTCTAACAGAATGGAATTAAATCCTTGCTAGGGTGGTGGTGTTCCTCCTGTGCAACAGGAATTTGGAATTTATCCCTACGCTCAGTGCAGACGTGTTTTTATTGGCTCCAAGTGTTGACGGTTGTGTCCTTAGCCACCAACATCCCCTGCTCCCCTTGCTTCAGCTTTCCCAGTTGCTTTACAAACCTGACCTGTCCAGGCAGAAACTGTGCCCGGAGCCGTCTGGCAGCAGCTCGGGGAGCAAAGCCTCAGCTGGCTCTGTAGCCCCCCGGCCCGGCTTTACCCCACAGTGGGCGTTCGATCCCCAAACCTCTTTGCAGGCAGCCTCACACTCTTGGTTTGCTCCGGCTGAGCCCCTTCCTCAGTGGACACAGGCTCTGGGGGTGGGATCTGGCCCGCAGACCCCTCTGGTTGGGGCGCTCCCCCTGCGTTGTGTTACAGCCTGGCTGCCCCCATGAATGTTTTATGGGCTGGGGCTGCTGTGGAGAGGGAGATGAAATATCAAACCCCGCTTGCCGCCCGGCTTCCCCAGCTCCCAGACCCCGCATGCTCCGCCACGGGGCTGTGGGAGCCTATTTTCCCTTCCTTTGGCCATAAAACAGAGGCTGGGGGGGTGAGTGTGGGACAGGGATCAACCCCCACCCCTGGGGGATGGAGGCAATGCTGCCGCTCCTTGAGCGAGCGCGCCTGTCCTCAGCCCTGAGATTGCAGGGACCGAGGCCGGTGGCAGCACCAGGTTCCTTCCAGCCCGCACGAGCAGGCTGATAAATAATTAACGGTTAATCAGGGCAGGGCTTAATTCCCCAGGGGAAACCAGAGAAGAGGTTGGCGCAGCCCTGCTTCGCCATCGCTCCGCGCTGCTGGACATGGCGCCATGGCACGAGGCTGGGCAGCGCCGCACTGGAGGGGACCGTGGGCGCTGTGGCTGCTGCCGGTGCTGGCAGGGGGTGAGCAGAGCCCCCGAGCCCCGGCTGCCCGGGCGCAAGCGGGCCCTGACCCCGCTGCCCCCCGGCAGGGCAGCCGCTGGCGGCCGGAGAGGCGGGCTACGAGGAGTGGGCAGTGACGGGGGTTCAGGGCCGTGCGGTGGAGCTGAGCTGCGGGCGTGTGGCGGCGGCACCGCCGGCTGTCGTCTTCTGGAGTTTCGTGGCGGAGCCGGAGGGCTCAGGGCCGCCGCGGGCAGTGGCCGTGGGCTCAGGCAGAGAGGTGGCAGTGGCCCCCGGCGCGGGGACGCTGGGCAGGGTGACCCTGCGCAACGGGACGCTGGAGCTGCGGGAGCTGCGGGCGGCCGCCCAGGGGCGATTCCTCTGCCAGGGGCTCTTCCCGGAGCGTGGGCGACTCCACGTTGGCTACGCCGCTGTCCTCTTGCGCGTCTTGGGTAAGCACTGGCCGATGGCCACCGTCGCGTTCCCAGGGATCCCTGCGCTTGCCCGTGAGCCCTAGAGTCTTTCACAGGCCAGCAGTGTGTGCTGCTGGCCGCTGAAGAGCCTGCTAGCCCATGGGAGTCTTCCACTGGCCAGTGTAGCGTGCTCCTGGCCAATGAAGAGCTCAGTAGCCACTGAAGGGCCCCACTACTCACTGAAGCGCGCCACTAGCCAGTGTAGAGCTCTGCTAGCCAACACAGCGGCCTGCAGCCAGTGCAACACTCCACTAAGCAGGAAAGCACCCCATTAGCCAACGTGGCACCCCACGAGCCAACGTAGTGCTGTGCTAGCCAACAGCATCACACTAGCCAACGTAGCACCCCACAAGCCAACGTAGCACTGGGCTAGCCAACACGGCAGCACACTAGCCGACATAGCATTCCACTAGCTGAAGTAGCTCACCATTAGCCAGCGAAGGGCCCCATAAGCCAAAGCAGAGCCTTGCTGCCCGGCAAAGCACCCCACTAGCCATCGTAGCGTCCTGCTAGCCAGCACCATCTCCTTGCCCTGGCCAATCCCGCATCCCAGTAGCCCCTAAGCGGTCACATTAGCCTGTCTGTGGCTGCTCTAGCTACTCCCCACGCCCACAGCCAGGACACCCCCTCATTAGCCCATAGACATTCTCACTAGCCATCCTGCTTGCTGCCATAGCACATCACTAGCCAATACACGGTCTGGGCTGGAAAGATGCCCCCTGTTGGGGGCCCTGGGGGCTCGTGGGGGGCCCGGGGGATGGGGCTGCTCACGGCTTGGTGCCCCCAGTGCCCGTCTCCAAGCCCTTTGTGCGGCCGACGGCGGCAGTGGCGGCGGAGGGGGCGACGGTGGCCCTGACGTGCTCTGTGCGGGAGGGGACCAAGCCGCTGAGCTTCTCCTGGCAGCACCGGGAGCCCCGGGGGGGTCCCCTGCCGTCCCCCATGGGGATGGGGGGCTCCGGGGCAGAGCTGCGCCTGACGCCCGCCAACCGGAGCCACGCGGGCTGGTACGCCTGCACCGTGCGCAACCAAGTCAACAACTGCACCAGCGAGCCCGTCTACCTGGACATCATCTGTGAGTGGCCTCACCTTCCCGGGGGGCTGTGAGGGCATCCTCAGGGCTGGAGATGCCACCATGGCCTGGCCATGGCGACCAAGCATCCAGCCACCTGGCTACTATGATGTGGCTGTGACCACCAAGCACCCTACCACCATGGTGTGACGGAGACCAGCTCACAGGGACGTCTTAGAGAGACTAGACGGACTACTGCTCTGGTGGCAAGTAGCAAATCTTTATTCCTCAACCAGAGTTTTTATACTCTCCTGGGAGAGCTTGTCAGTTCCTACCAAGCTTGAGTGCGCTGTTTACATTACGGCTATTCTTACCGTGAGAATACAAGTTATGTAAGTTCTACAAGTGAGGGACTACGTGTCTGTTCAAGTGTGGAGAAGTGGTTATGTGACAAAGGACACGTTAACATGCACGAGATGTGCTGTGCTGAGAAGGCCAAAATGACCTTGACGAGAGCATTATACCATAAAAGTAAGACGACCTTGACGAGAGCATTATACCGTAAAAGGATGTTGTGGTCAGCAGTGAGAAGGAGTTAGTTGGCAAAAAATAAGGAACTTATGTAAATGTAACCAATAAGCAATAACCAATGGTTAATCGTTTATGCTAATGTTAGAGACATAATTAACCAATTAGACTTTGCCAAATGTGCTTATTAATGAACCTGAGCAATATAATGCGTGCCTTCTGATGAATAAATGAAGCTTGCTTATCAATCATATTGGTTGTGCGAGTCTTCCCTCCGGCAAAAAAATAGCAACAAATGGTGACCCCGACGTGATACTGCCCCGACACGATAAAGCCATCTTCACTGGGAACCGCTATGCTTGCTCGGAGCCGAGGAAAGCGACTGGTCTGCAGCCGCCAGTAGATGAAAAAGGACGACTTTGCTGGTCAAAGGTTGACTCCTCGCATCTGGATCGACCCTAAAGAGGGGATCTCGCTGCTCGGAACTGCTGCCCGCCACTAAAGATAAAGGCTCGAAGGACGTTCCGGTAAGGCTGCCAGAGGCTCGAGCCCATAATATAGAGTAAGGTCATGAAGTAAAATAATAAAGTAGTATAACGTCAGGTCATGAAGTAAAACAATAAAGTAGTATAACGTCAGGTCATGAAGTAAAACAATAAAGTAGTATAACGTCAGGTCATGAAGTAAAATAATAAAGTAGTATAACGTCAGGTCATGAAGTGAAATAATAAAGTAGTATAACGTCAGGTCATGAAGTAAAATAATAAAGTAGTATAACGTCAGGTCATGAAGTGAAATAATAAAGTAGTATAACGTCAGGTCATGAAGTGAAATCATAGAGTAGTATAACGTCAGGTCATGAAGTAAAATAATAGAGTAGTATAACGTCAGGTCATGAAGTAAAATAGTGGAGTAGTATAACGTCAGGTCATGAAGTAAAATAGTAGAGTAGTATAACGTCAGGTCATGAAGTAAAATAGTAGCGTAGTATAACGTCAGGTCATGAAGTTGAACAATAGAGTAGTATAGAGTAAGGTCATGAAGTAGCATAATAAAGTAAAATAATGGAACGGCAGGCAGCATATGATTTATTAATGTGCTTTTTAGAAAAGCGAAAGATTCAAGATATAGATTTAAAAAAGGAGGTGGCCAAACTGGTCATATATGGAACAGCTAAGGGGCATTTTCAGGACCCCAACACAGTCTTCTGTGTTGAAGAATGGAGAGCATTCGGGGATACTTTATGGGCAGCTGTTATAGACGATGATAAGACAGTCAAAAAATTGTCCCGACCGTGGCGCACCGTAATCAATTGCTTAAAACAGCATCAAGCTGAACAGTCTCCCTGGCAGAAAGTTTTTGAAATGTTAAAGGCGCATGTCGGCTCTAAAAAGCAGAGCGATAATTCCGAGCTGAGTGCTGGATCGTCAACAACTGTACTAACCCCTTACCTCCCTAAACTGGCTGCGCTTGCCTCCGCACCCCCTGACGGGAGGGCCGACAATCCCTTTGATCCGGGTCCGAGAGACACCAACAAGGAGCCCGATCTACCCCCTCACTGTCCCTCGGACCAACGGGTGCGACTCAGGAGGGAGGCAGAGCAGCAGGGAGAAGTTGAACTATTGCAAGCTTTGATCTGTGTGCAGCACGGCGGTCTGCGCAGGGAACTAATTAGTGGCGAACTAATAAGGGAGATTCCAAAAACTGTAAGAAGAGAACCAAACCGCCCAAGGTGTCCTAAAACTCCTCCAACATATCCTCTCTAAGAGAGGGAAAAAATATGATGCCTCCGTTATTACAGCATTTTTGAACTGGGTCTGGCGCCATAAATTAACCCCAGGAGCACAAGTCATATTCGAAATTCCCACCTGGGAAGCAATAGGTCATGTATTATGGGATGCAGTGGCCAAAGGAGGCAAGGAGGCAAAATTCGGACCGGTGTGGAGGGAAATAGTGGAGGTGCTGCAGACAATGAAAGGAGAGAGATCAGCAGCTGCAGCGGCTACAGTGGTACTCGGAGCGTCCGGGGCTCCCGTATCGCTTGGCACAGCTCCACAGGCTTTCCCAGCAACCTCACTCTTCTCCCACATGTTAAACATCCCACAACGGGCCCCACTAGAATCTAGCTCATTTAATGTATCTGGTGCTGTCGGCAGAGCGCTCGCCGCCCCTGCGGCTGCATCTAACAAAATTTTTGTAAGAGAGGTGCCAAAAGCGTTATATCACCAGACGGAGACAGATGAAAAGCCGTCTGATAAACCCCAAGAAACTGTGTCAGTGAGGAAAGATGCAGAGCAAGGAGGGGCTGCCTGTCATCCTTCTGCGCCTCCAAAAGAATTAACTCCCGGTAACCCAGATGTGGCAACAACAGGAGATGATACTGCTGGAGCAGCTGCAATGCCCTCGCTTCAAGGGGAGTTGAAAGAGTTAGTGAACGCATTGCAACAATTGGCTATTCAACAGAAGCCAGAGCTGCCATCGGCTCCGGAACCCCCTGCACATAAAAATTACACCTTTATGGATGGATCTAGTCCAACTCTCGCAATTGCCACAAAAACGATTATCAGTGCAATCCTCAGCCAGACCCTGAGATAGAAGAAGCCCATAGCCGAAAATGGAAAGGCATAATCACAAATGCAGTTTCGGAAGGAGATTTCATAACTGTACCAGAAGTATTCCCAGTAATGCATGGTGCAGGTGGTCGATACTGGGAACCGATTGACTGGAGATTGTTGGGGAAACTTAAAGCTGCCGTGATCCAGCACGGCCTTAAATCACAAGTCACGACATCGCTAATACAGCACATCTTTCAATCGCATACCCTCGTTCCGGTGGACATAGGTACCCTAGCAAAATTGATTCTCGCAGCAGCCATCTCGGCACTGCACACACCATCAGCACCTGCCAATCATCCCTTTGATCCAGGGTCAGCAGCCTCCGAGAGAACTTTGATTTATTTTCATCAACGGAGGAGCTGTGACCCTAAACAGCTACAAACTTTTCCTGGGAATTGTTTGCAGGAGGCACATACCAACACAGATGCCTCCGCAGCAACCAGCAGCTCTCACCTCAGAGCAAGAACCAGAGGCAGCGCCGAGATAGACGTGATCACCATCATCACAGTTGTGCTGCAATCATCCGCACTTCACACAATACCATGAAACGTAAAAGGACCATTGGAGGGTAGCTTTACTGCCTTGTAATTAGAATGATTATCAATAATTTGGTTGGGAATCTTTGTAATTAGAATGATTATCAATAATTTGGTTGGGAATCTTTGTAATTAGAATGATTATCAATAATTTGGTTGGGAATCTTTGTTTTACCTGGGGTCATTGATGCCGGCTGTACTGGAATGATTCAAGCAAGAGTATGGATGCTGTCTCTACTAGTGTTATGAACACCATTTCCACTAGTATTAATACCAACAAACAGCCGGATAGTGTATTTAATTTTGTTCAAAGCAGCTGTGTTCCAAGCTGACTCTGTAGAGCATGGCTCACAAAGATTTGAGTCCATAAGAATCCCTGAAATACATTTGTTTTAGTCCCTATAAACTCAGCCTCTTATGTTGAAGGTGTAACCCTTAGTTGTGCACGTTCCACTAATCTTGTGGGGGAGAGATGCGTTAAATGCAATGGGAATAGACATTGGAATTATGAACAAGTGAAAAAAATTGGGTACATTGCAAAATTTAGTGGAAGAGCAAACAGATCATGGGCATACAGTCCCATTTAATAGTCCTTGGAATGCAGCTGTATTTGTGATAATTTACATGACTTTTCTAGACAAACTACAAGAGGCCTTAAATGAGCAGGCAGACAATATCGCCGCTAGATAAGTGTTGCTTAAACAATTAGCCTTAACTTAGTGCACTGTTAATTGCATGATTACCTGTTACAAAGATTGTTTATTTTACCAGAATTGACTGATGCTGGCGTTATGAGAGCGATGCAAGTAATAGTTTGGATGCCTATACCTCCTGACTTTATATCAAAGGGCACTAGAATCACTCATCTAACTTATTTTTCAGCAGTTGTACTCCATGAAGAGACAGAGGCTGTGGTTCAACTGACCAGACCGTGATTCTATCAATACAGAAACTACAAAAGACTACCATAAGTGAAATATTTGTTAGACAATCGATATAAGCCTTATTAGATAATGCATGTACATAATTTAAGTGTTGTATGTTCCCGGTACCAGGTGTGGTTTATATGTCCATAGTGTGGAAAAAAATTGTGGATCCAATAGTGAATTGTATGAATGTATTCAGTTATCTTCGAAATGAGTGGTCGTATGCATGTGTGTTTGAAGCGCTTCAAACGTTTGTAAGACTTAGAAATTGGTTTTGATTAATCTTGAAAATACATCTCTGGGACCTTTCAATCTCAAATGTCCACTAAGCCGGCAAACAGGTAAATTTACCTGGGGATCTTTGGAACGAAAGGCTCCAGAAGGAAAAGTTTTAAAATACCTAGCAAAACATGCAGCTGTATGTGTATGAGTGCACCACTACCCCCACCCCCCGCACCCCCCCACACCCTTCTCCTTCCTTTCTAAGTTTTTTCTTTCAGCCTTGAAGAAGTCCACAGGAATTAATGGTGTTATCTCTTTAGGGGAATGCCAATTTGTGAGAACACTGTGCATTCCAGTCTCGCTGGAACTAGTCAGCGGTTGCTGGGTCCTAGTGCAGACAACCTTTAGCGATAATTGAAGCAATGATAGAGGAAAATTTAAGTGATTCATTACGAAGTGTTCAGTTATTAGGCCAAGGCTCGACAATCATTTATATCCCAATCACAAAAGCATATGCTAAGTGCTGCATGGCAAGTATTTTGAATTTGCACGTGTATCTAATAGATTATCCAGAAAGTACTGCTATCCATTTACCAAGTCATGCCATTATTGAATGTACCCATCAAGTACTAAAAACATTGTTAAAAAAGGGGGGAATCAGGAGAGACACTGCAATACAGATTGATAAAGGTGCAATATGTAATGAATTTTTTGCGATTAGCAAGAGATGATCAAATTGTGCCGAAGTTGAGGCATATACAAACCATGTCATCAAAATTAGAGCAAGTATAAGACAATGTGAAAGTGCTATTGAAAAAGTTATTATGGGCAATGGACACTCTTGGTCAAAGGAGGAATGTTATTTTTAATTGTGTTAATTGCTTTGACAATTATCCTGTGTGTTACAGTTTATACAACGTCAAGTCAATCACATGTTTCACCTGGACACTTTAGTCGAAAAACAAAAAGGCGACGGCCATTCACAGAATTGACTCTCGGCAAAATATGTGGGTCACTTGGGCCAACCAGACAGGCCAAAGGAGCTTTTGTTTATCTATGAGCACACCCAGTGATCCCTTTAGAACATGTTTAATTGGAGTACCTCTTAACAACAGCCATAATGCAACCGAGTTTTTGGGGTGGACGAATCAGTGGAAAACCCCACGGGACGCCAACAACTCGTTATGTAAATTTTCCTCCAACTCCCCTGGTTGGTTGATTAGCCATGTTTGCACCATCAATCCAAATGCAGTGTTGCAAAATCGAGCCACAATAGATTTTTGTTATTAGCTCATGGGCATGGTTGTGAAGATTTTGAGGGCATGTGTTGTATGAATTTATCTGATCACTCAGTATCCATCCATGCACACCTAAAAGAACTTGAAAGCAATATGAAAAAACTCACAGTGGTCACCAGCCCCCTTTGACAATTGGTTACAGTTTTTGGGGATATCCGGATGGATCAAAGAGATCGTTCGTCTAGGAGTTGTCATATTGGTAGTGATTTTTTCGATATTGTTGGTATTGCCTTGTATGTTGAATTGTGTGTAGCGAATGTTGAATAAAGTTTCGCAGTCAGTATGGTTCGTTCAAAAAGAAGACGGGGGAATTGTGGAGAAGTGGTTACGTGACAAAGGACACGTTAACATGCACGAGATGTGCTGTGCTGAGAAGGCCAAAATGACCTTGACGAGAGCATTATACCATAAAAGTAAGACGACCTTGACGAGAGCATTATACCGTAAAAGGATGTTGTGGTCAGCAGTGAGAAGGAGTTAGTTGGCAAAAAATAAGGAACTTATGTAAATGTAACCAATAAGCAATAACCAATGATTAACCGTATATGCTAATGTTAGAGACATGATTAACCAATTAGATTTTGCCAAATGTGCTTATTAATGAACCTGAGCAATATAATGCGTGCCTTCTGATGAATAAACGAAGCTTGCTTATCAATCATATTGGTTGTGCGAGTCTTCCCTCCGGCAAGAAAATAGCAACAGCTGCTCTAGCAACTCCCCACGCCCACAGCCAGGACACCCCCTCATTAGCCCATAGACATTCTCACTAGCCATCCTGCTTGCTGCCATAGCACATCACTAGCCAATACACGGTCTGGGCTGGAAAGATGCCCCCTGTTGGGGGCCCTGGGGGCTCGTGGGGGGCCCGGGGGATGGGGCTGCTCACGGCTTGGTGCCCCCAGTGCCCGTCTCCAAGCCCTTTGTGCGGCCGACGGCGGCAGTGGCGGCGGAGGGGGCGACGGTGGCCCTGACGTGCTCTGTGCGGGAGGGGACCAAGCCGCTGAGCTTCTCCTGGCAGCACCGGGAGCCCCGGGGGGGTCCCCTGCCGTCCCCCATGGGGATGGGGGGCTCCGGGGCAGAGCTGCGCCTGACGCCCGCCAACCGGAGCCACGCGGGCTGGTACGCCTGCACCGTGCGCAACCAAGTCAACAACTGCACCAGCGAGCCCGTCTACCTGGACATCATCTGTGAGTGGCCTCACCTTCCCGGGGGGCTGTGAGGGCATCCTCAGGGCTGGAGATGCCACCATGGCCTGGCCATGGCGACCAAGCATCCAGCCACCTGGCTACTATGATGTGGCTGTGACCACCAAGCACCCTACCACCATGGTGGCCCCGTGGTACAGCCATGGCCACCACGTGCAGTGCCACCGAGGTACCTCCTCAGCCACCGCGTGGCCTGTCTGTGTCCATGGTCACCACGCACTGTGCCACCTCCACAGCCACCAGGCCAGCATGGTGTGTCCATGGCCACCATGCCCTACGGCACCATGGTGCCTCCACGCCCACCACCCACCCCGGGACGTCCATGGCCACCACGGTGATGTTCACAGCCACGATGGTGCACGTTTTCTAAGGAGACTTCCCAGCCTGGTTCCCCACCAGAGGGAGGATGCCCCAGGTGTGGCTGTGTCCCCTCTCTGGGGATGTCCCGATGACTGAGGGTCCCCATGTCACCGCAGATGGCCCCGACGAGCCAGCCATCAGCGTGGAGCCCTTCTCCCCTGAACAGGGGGGCTTCTCGGCGGGCGAGAGGGAGGACATGGTGCTGAGCTGCCTGGCTCCCTCCAACCCCGCTAGTCGCTACGTCTGGCTCCACAACAGCTCCCAGGTCCACACCGGCCAGACCTACGTCATCTCTGCCATCACTCGCGCCCAGGCGGGCACCTACACCTGCCTGACCGAGAATACCCACCTCCAAACCCGCACCCAGGCCACCACCGTCCTCACCGTCTACTGTAAGTAACCCTGGAACAGGGGCTGCCCCACGGGTGCCCCTGGGGCGAGATAGACCAAGGCAGCTTCTGGTGAGGATGTAGGTGTGAAGGGCAATGTGGGAGGAGGGTAACAGCCCGGCGTCCCCCAGCTCTGATGGTCTCCTGCAGATCCACCACCCGGCAGCCCCACCTGCTCTGCCCTGGCCACCGGTGACCTGCGGGACGTGGCCCTGCGGTGCCGCTGGCCGGGGGGCTTCCCCCTGGCACGGCTGCGCTGGGTGGGCCCCTGGCCTCCCGTGAAGGAGGATGAGGACGAGGTGGCATCAGGGTCGAGTCTTTCCATGGCCACCAGCATCCAGCCAGGGGCGGCCACCAGGAACGGCAGCTCCTTCTCCTGCCTGGCCTCCCACCCCGCGCTGCCACGGGGGGCTACGTGCGGGACCACCCTGTGTGAGTGCCCGTGGGTCGTGTCCCCGCGGAGAAAAACCCTTTGTGACGCCCCGGTTGGTGGAGCCGCCGTGACCCTGTGCCGCGGCCACCCCGAGGGACGCGTGGCCGGGCGCTCATCACCCCAGGCGACCCCAAGCTGGGGGTGCCCGTGGCACAGTCGCCCGGGGTGGCTGTCACCCTTTTGGGGGACGCTTTGGCATCCCCGCCCTGATGCCTCTCCGTCCCACAGGGGTCCCAGCCGACGGCCCCTCCTGCGCGGTGGCGGTCACCAAGGGTAACGAGTACGTGACGCTGCGGTGCCGGTGGGAAGGGGGGACGCCGCCAGTCACCCTGCGCTGGCGGGACGGCGGGGGCCGGGCGCTGGGGGACCCCTCGCCCTCCACTGCCGTCCTGGTGCTGAGCACCGACAGCGGCTTGCGGGGCCGGGATTTTGTCTGCGCGGCCGCCCACCCGCTACGGGCCAACGGCGCCGAGTGCCGCCTCCGGCTGGGTAAGCCGGATTCGAAGCGGGCGTCCCCTCCTTGGGCCACGGTGACACAGGGGGGTCACAGGTCTAGGGGTGCAATCAACCCTTCTGGCATTTCCTGAGGATCAGAGGGGAAGCAGGAGGATGGTCATGAAAAGAAAGGTGCTGAGGCACAGACCTGATGGAGGAGTGGAGGTCTTTGACGAGTCGGGGAGCAGCACCAACACCCGGAGCCTGAGGCAGAAGATGCTTCATCATAGGCCAAGCCCAGAAGACAGCAGCTCTGAGGGGGAAATAGAGTCAAGCAACAGCTCCCATCCCTGGTGGCCCCGCAGGGACAGCCCCTGCTTTCTCCCTGCGGATTTGGAGAGCCAGAGCTCTCATGATTCTCATTACAGAGCTGCAGCAGAACAACCCAAGTCCTTCATTCCTCCGCGGTTCGAGCTGCTGGGCCGTAACCGGGGGAAAACTGACTGCGTGGCCAAATATTTTGAATATAAACGAGATTGGGAGAAATTTGGAATCCCAGGGGAGGATCGGTGGAAAGAAGTGCGCTGGGGCATCCGGGAGAAGATGCTCTGTGAGCCCGAGCTGCCCCACCGTCCGCAGCACCTCCCCATCCCCAACAACTACACCGTGCCCACGGAGAAGAAGAGAGCTGCCCTGTGCTGGAAGGTGCGCTGGGACCTGGCCAGGGGCCTCCTGCCGGAGAAAACCACTCCCTGGTAGCACCTTGAGCCCTGCTCCTTGCCTGTGAGCCGGGAACTGAGCACCAGCTGCTTTTATCCGCCTCAAAGTCCTCGATAATTTCTAAAAATCCCGGTTTTTGCATTTCAAGTGGGCTAAGTCCTACTATTCAAACTTTTTCCAGCACTTCAGAAAAGTGGGCTGGGTGGAGAACCCAGTTCCCCCGTTGCATCCTGTGATGCTGCTTCCCGAACTTTGACTGGAAGCTCTGAGAAGCTGGCACCAAGAACCCCACGGCCTGCAGGACCCTTTGGATATCGCAGGAACAAGACTGCAGGGAGCCTGGGGATTTGGGGCAGGGAACAGACCCTGCATGAGACACCAAGGTTGTTACATCTGTGATGCCTCAGGAATTCCTTTAATAAAGTGTGTGAAAAGACTTATGGTCTGTGGGCTATTTTATAGAATCATGGAATGGCTTGAGTTTGAAGGGACCTTAAAGAACATCCAACCTGGCCTTGAACCCCTCCAGGGATGGGGCAGCCACCCCTGCTCTGGGCAACCTGGGCCAGGGCCTCCCCACCCTCAGAGTGAAGAATTTCTTCCTAATGTCTAATCTAAATCTTCCCCCTTCCAATTTAAAACTGTTCCCCCTTGTCCTATCCCGGCACTCCCTGATTAAAAGCCCCTCCCCAGCTTTCCTTGAGTCCCTTTCAGTACTGGAAGCTACTCTAAGGTGTCCTAGGAGCCTTCTCCAGGCTGAACAACCCCCACTCTGTCAGCCTGCCTCATAGCAGAGGTGCTCCAGGCCTTGGATCATCTCTGTGGACCTCCAGGAGTTGGGGGTTCCTCACAGGGTGGGGGGTCTCTCCTGGGATGAGATGTGGATTCCTCCTAGGTGTCGAGAGCTCCCTCCCGGCATCTGGGGATCCCTTATAGGGTGGGGTGGGGGGAATCCCTCCCTGTTTGCATGCTCTGCCCAGTTTTGGAGGCCTCATCCAGGTTTAGGGGGTCCCATCACAATTTGGGGAGATCCCTCCTCATGTTTGGGGCCCCTCCTGGGATGCAGGGTTCTGTCATGGTTTGGGGTGATGCTTCCCAGTATTTGGGGCTCCCTCACAGGTTTTGGGGTCCTTCCCACAGCTTCAGGCTCCCTCCTGGCATCTAGGGCTCCCTCTCAGGATCCAGAGGGTCTGTCCTGGGATTTGGAGGATCCCTCCTGAATCGAGGGTCCTGCCCAGTTTTGGAGGCTCAATCCTGCGTTAGGGGGTTCTGTCATGGTTTGGGGAGATCCCTCCCATGTTTTGCAGACCCTCACGGTGCTTGGGGCTCCTCCCAGTTTGGGGGGTTGCTCCTGATGTTTGAGGCTCTCTCCTGGGTCCTTCCCGGAGTTTGGGTGTCCCTTACGGAGGGGGAAATCCCTCCTGGTTTGGTTTGGCAGTCCTACCCAGTTTTAGGGGCTTCCTTCTGTATTAGGGGATACTATCATGGTTTGGGGACATCCCTCACAGGGTTAGGGTTCCCTCCTGGTATTTGGGGCTCCCTTCCAGGATTCACGGGGTCCTTCCTGGAGTTTGGGGCTCCTTCCCTGGTTTTCGGGTCCCCCCCTGGGATTCAGGGGGTCCTCCTGGGGGTTTGGGGCTGCCTCCTCATTGTTTGGGGAGATCCCTCCTGGTGTTTGGGGCTCCCTTCTAGGGTTTGGAGAGATCCCTCCCGGTTTGGGGACTCCCTCTTGGCTTTGGAGCCGCCTCCTGGGATGAGAGATGGATTCCTCCCAGCACTTGGTGGGCCCCTCCTGGGATTTGGGGGGCAGCTCCCAGGCTGGAGGGGAGGCTCCCTCCTGGGATTTGGGGGTCCTTTACAGGCTAGGGGGATCCCTGCTGATTTGGGGGTTCTGCAAAGTTTCGGGACTCCTTCCCAGGTTTTAGGAATTTCTTACAGGGTGGGAAAGGCCCCTCTGGGGACGGGGCTGGATCCCTGCCCGCTGGGGCCCCTCCGGAGACTTCCTCCCGCTTTGGGGGGATCCCTCCCAGCCTTGGGGGCTTCCCCGCTCTTTCGGGGGCTCCCTCCCGGGGTTTGGGACTCCAGGTTTGCGGTGGGGCCCTCCCACCTCGGAGTCGGGGGTGTCTCGTCCCACCGGCCCCCCCGCTCCCCACCTGCGCCGCCGCCGCCCGGAAGTAACCTCCCGACCGGAAGTTACCTCCTCGACCGGAAGTGACCTCCCGACCGGAAGTGACCGCCCCGACCGGGCCGCTCGGCGTCGCGGGGCGATGGCGGCGGAGCGAGGCGGGTGGTGGGAGGTGCGCGGCGGCCCGTGATCCCTTGATCCCGTCCCCGCCCCGAGCCGCCCCCGCCCCCCGCCTCGTAACGCTCCGCTCTGTCCCCGCAGCGCCCCCAGCACCGGCGGGGATGGCGGGAGGAGCCGGAGGAGGAGGAGGAGGAGCAGAGGAGAGGTGAGGGGGGCAGTGCGGGCCGGGCTCAGCGCGGCCTCTGGCAGCGGGTGTGGCCGCCACTGTGCTGTCTGGCACTTCAGTTTCAGTAGAGCTGTGCTGGCACCTTCAGTTTCAGCAGAGGCTGGGGGATGATGTGGTTGGAGCAGCCCTGAGGACAAGGACTTGGGGTGCTGGGGGAGGAGAAGATCCACATGAGCCGGCAACGTGCACTCACAGCCCCGAAACCAACCGTGCCCTGGGCTGCATCCAAAGCTGTGGGACCAGCCGGGCCAGGGAGGGGATTGTGCCCCTCTGCTCTGCTCTGCTCTGCTCTGGTGAGACCCAACCTGGAGCTCTGCGTCCAGTTCTGGAGTCCTCAGCACAGGAAAGACATGGAGCTGTTGGAGCAAGTCCAGAGGTGGCCACAGAGATGATCCAAGAACTGGAGCGCCTCTGCTATGAGGATGGGCTGAGAGACCTGAGGTTGTTAAGCCTGGAGAAGGCTCCAGTGAGAACTTAGAACAGCTTCCAGTGCTGAAAGGGGCTCCAGGAAAGGTGGGGAGGGGCTCTTGATCAGGGAGGGCAGGGGTAGGACAAGGGACAATGGCTTTAAATTGGAAGGGGGAAGATTTAGATTAGACATGAAGAGGAAATTCTTCATGCTGAGGGTGGGGAGGCCCTGGCCCAGGTTGTCCGTCTAAGTTATGGCTGCCCCATTCCTTGAAGTGTTCAAGGCCAGGTTGGATGGGGCTTGGAGCCCCCTGATGCAGAGGGAGGTGTCGCTGCCCATGACAAGGGGGCTGGAATGACGTGATCTTTAAGTCCCTTCCAACTCAAACCATTCTGTGACACCAGCTTGGGAGGAAGGGTCAATCTGCTTGAGGGCAGGGAGGCTCTGCAGAGGGACCTGGCTAGGCTGGATCCATGGGCTGAGACCAATGGGATGAGGTTCAACAAGGCCAAGCGCTGGGTCCTGCACTTGGGATACAACAACCCTGTGCAGCTCCAGGCTTGGGGATGAGTGGCTGGAACGCTGCCCCATGGAAAAGGACCTGGGAGTGTTGGCTGACGGCGGCTGAACATGATCCAGCAGTGGCCCAGGTGGACAAGAAGGCCACCAGCATCCTGGCTTGGATCGGCCATGGGGTGGCCAGCAGGAGCAGGGCAGGGATCGTCCCCCTGGACTCGGTGCTGGTGAGTCTGCACCTCAAATCCTGGGTTCCGTTTTGGACCCAAGAAGGACATTGAGGGGCTGGAGTGTGTCTGGGGAAGGGTCTGGAGAACAGGAGGAGCTGAGGGACCTGGAGCTGTTGAATCTGGAGAAGCGGAGACTGAGGAGAGATTTCATTGTTCTCTGCAGCTCCTGGATAGGAGGTTGTAGTGAGGTGGATCCTGGGCTCGTCTCCCCAGTGACAGGTGGTGGGATGAGAGGAAATGGCCTCAAGTTGCACCAGGGCAGGTTTAGGCTGGGCATCAGGAAAAAATTCATCACTGAAAGGGTTCTCAGGAGCTGGCAGATGCTGCTCAGGGAGGTGGTAGGGTCACCATCTCTGGTGGATTTAAAAGCCAGACAGATGAGGTGCACAGGGATGGTTCAGTAGAGGACTGGGAGGGTTGGGATTGATGATCCCAAAGGTCTTTTCCAACCAAGTGATTCTATGATTCTGTGTGAGAATTGGAGAGGGAGAGAAGGGAAGAAGGAAGAGGAAGGGGAAATGGGTGCTCTTCTTCCTCACTGGTTCCTTCCTTTCCAGAGCACCCGGCAGAATCCTCCCTGCTGAACAAGCTGATCCGTATGTCCCTGGTGGAGTCGAGTCAGAAAGTGGAGATCCTGCAGCAGGACCCCAGCTCCCCGCTCTGTTCCATCAAATCCTTTGAGCAGCTGCCCCTGTAAGTCATGGCGGGTCAGGCGCGTACAGCAGGCGAGCAGCCGCCTCCACTCCTGACACGCCGTCCTATCCTCTGTCTTACAGGAAGGAGGAGCTTTTGCAGGGGATTTACATGGCAGGCTTCAACCGGCCATCCAAGATCCAGGAGCAGGCTCTGCCCATCATGCTGGCGTATCCGTGAGTAGCCACGCTGCGTTGGTGGGCCCTGGGTTCCTCGAGGCATCCCCAGCCTCGTGACACCCGCCCCTTGTGCACCACTAAGCAGTCTTTGCCTTGCAGGCCCCAAAATCTGATTGCCCAGAGCCAGTCAGGGACAGGGAAAACAGCAGCTTTTGTCTTGGCCATGTTGAGCAGAGTTAGTGCCGCCGAGAAATACCCGCAGGTAACACAGGAGAGGGAGAGCTGAGGCAGGAGGGCTTTGCTGGAGCCCGTGAGGTGCTGTTAAGGGCAGAGCTCTGGTTTGTGTCCCTGTCCCTCTGTGATCCCGTCTGCTGGAGGGGATAGTGAAGCCCCAGGGCATTCGCAGCAGCAGGAAGGGCAGAAGGGAGGTGGTGCCCGCCCGAGGCAGGTGCTCACACTTGCTGGCAGTGGATTAAGCCAGGCTTTAGAGAGCCTGGAATTTAAACGCTGAATATCAGGCGCAGAGGTGCTGGCTTTCTGGTGGCTCCAGCAGCCCCACGAGCCCTGGTCACCTCTGCCCACAGAATCAACTCTGCCAGCTGCGATTTAAAGTCTCTCATCTCAAGTACAGGGGGTGATTTAAACACTTGCTTTAAATCTGGATGCGGAAACCAGTGTCACCGAGCTTCCAGAGACATATTCCCTCAAAAGCAGCTACGGTGACTTCTTTCTGCCCACACCCCTTTAGCTGTGCTGTGTTCCCAGCTCCTCAGCTTCCCCTGTGCTCTGGAGTGACTTGAGCAGCCTGGGATCTTCTCGTGCTCTTCCTGCCCTGTCAAAATCCCTTGTCGTCTGCCTGGTGTTCCCCGTCCTGGGAGCACCCTCGGCTTTCCGACGAGGCGTTTCTTGCCTGACAGTTCTCTCCCTCAAAGTGCCTCTGCTTGGCTCCCACCTACGAGCTGGCCCTGCAGACTGGGAATGTGGTTGAGACCATCGGGAAGTTCTGCGCCGACATCAAGGTTGCCTATGCTGTCCAAGGAAACAGAGGTGAGTCCGGTCCTGCCAAGCACGATCATGGAAGTGTCCTGTGAGTACAGGGATCTTCTCGGAACCTTGAGCTACCAGAAGCTGCACAGACCTCCGTGCAGCCAATAAAACTCTGTCTGTATTCCCCGCTCCTGCTAAGGAGTCTATTTTGCGATTGCTGGCTGCTTTCAGAGTGCCCCCTGCACACGTGGGGCTGGTTTCTACCTCCCCAAGGCTGTAGGGAAGCGTCAGCCCTGATTGTGGTTAAAACCTCCAGCTCCACTTTGCGATGGCCCCCCTCAAAGGCCAGAATCTGAGATGAACAAGTGAAAAATGCGCTGGTGTTGGTTGGAGGTGGTGGGCTGCCATTTCCTGCTCTGGCAGTTCCTCAGGGCGTGGCGCTGGAGGAGCAAATCGTCATCGGGACGCCAGGGACAATGCTGGACTGGTGTTTCAAACGTGGCCTCGTAGACGTGAAGAAGATCAAGGTGTTCGTGCTGGATGAAGCTGACATCATGATCGACATGCAGGGCCTCTCCTGCCAGAGCATTCGCATTCAGAAGTGAGTGATCATAGAATCGCTTGATTGGAAAAGACCTTTGAAATCACTGTGTCCAACCATCCCTGTCCATTACTAAACCAGATCCCTGAGCACCTCATGTGCCCGGCTTTTAAACCCCTCCAGGGATGGGGACTCGGCCACCTCCATGGGCAGCCTCTGCCAGCGCCCCAGAACCCTTTTGACGGAAACATTTTTCCCAATACCCAGGCTAAATCTGCTCTGGCGCAATTTTAGGCCATTTCCTTTCTTCCAGTCACCTGTCCCCTGGGAGAAGAGCCCAGTACCCACCTCACCACAACCTCCTTTCAGGGAGCTGTGATTTATAAGGTCTCCCCTCAGCCTTCTTTTCTCCAGGCTAAACAACCCGAAGCCCCTCAGCTGCTCCTCGTAACCCTTGTTCTCCAGCCCCTTCCCCATCGTCCTGATGGCTGGCATCCTGCTTCCCTGGCCTTTCCCCCTCTTTGCTTAGCTTTGAGTGAATTGGTCTCCAAAGGACCTGAATGCGCAGCAAAAGAGAGTCCCTGTGATGCTGAAGATGCATCCAGGGAAAGGTGAGCCCAGGGACCCGGCTTTCTGTAAAACCGTATCTGTGAAACACACAGGAAGACTTTTATTTCGCTTACCTTTACTCTGCCCAGTTACAGCCCTTGGATTGGTTTCTCTTGAAGGCAACACAAAATCAACTGAAATGAGCTTTTATCTCTCTGAGCGAGCAGATCTGGGCAGCTGTGGCTCCTCTGGGCTGACCAGTCCTTTTTCCCTGCTCCAGGGCTCTCCCCAAGGACTGCCAGATGTTGCTGTTTTCCGCCACCTTCAAGGAAGCCGTGCGAGCGTTCGCCATGCGGATTGTATCCAATGCCATCGTGATAAAGCTGCGTGAGGATGAGCTTACCCTGAGCAACATCAGGCAGTACTTCTTTATATGCGAGAGCCAGGAGGAGAAGTACAGAGCCCTCTGCAACATCTACGGCTGCGTCACCATCGGCCAGGCTGTTGTCTTCTGCCAGGTAACGCAGCTCCGCCTGCCTGGGGACAGCACTGGGTTTGCAGTCAGGGACAACAGGAATGGTTCCTTTTCCAGTATGCACGTGGAGGGCTTTTCCCCAGATCCTCAAAATCATGGAGCAGAGCCCAGGGAGGGATGGGGAACGCGTTGCCAGCACTGAAAGGACAGTGATATGGCAAAGGCAGCTTTTAAAAGCATCTCTCCTACCAGCTGGGACTGCCTTTGCCGGGCTTCCACGGTCACCAGAACACCCTGTTTTTCCTTGCCCTTTGTGACAGAAGCTTCCTGCTTGTTTTCATTGTTTTGATCTTGTTTTGCGGTGTTAAAAAGCACCAGGAGGTCCCTCGAAAGGAGCAGGAGACTCAAAACAGGGGGAAATAGCAGTGAAGGGTTGGCTGGGAGGGAGCAGAGCGGTGGGAGGGCTGCTGCGGAACCTCAGCCTGCCTCTCGCCACACCTCAGACTCGGAGGAGTGCGAGCTGGCTGGCGGCGGAGATGAGCCAGGACGGGCACCAAGTGGCGATGCTGACAGCGGAGCTGACGGTGCCGCAGCGGGCCAACATCATCCAGCGCTTCCGCGAAGGAAAGGAGAAGGTCCTCATTGTCACCAATGTCTGCGCCAGAGGTACCTCTGGAAAACCCAGTGCCCCTTGCAATTCCGAAGGGGGTGAAACACACCTCCTGGCATCTGCTGCTTCTGGTGGCAGCATGGCTTAAGGCAGGGATCCTACGGGATATGTTGGGCCCAGGGAGCCTTTCCCGCAGCCCTGATCTCACTGTTTCTCAGGGATCGATGTGCAGCAAGTCACCATCGTGGTGAACTTCAGCCTCCCCACCTCTCGGAGAAGAAACGAGCCAGATTTTGAGACCTATCTCCACCGCATCGGGCGAAGTGGACGCTTTGGGAAGAAGGGCATCGCCTTCAGCATGGTGGAAAGCTGTAACGTGGGGCTTGTGCACAAGATAGAGGAGTATTTCCGTAAGCATTCACATGTATCTGCCTCGCTGGGATAGGTTCTGGGACTGGTGATCTCCCTTCAGCTCATTTCCCATCTGCAAAGGGACCTTATTGGGCTGCTCTTCTCCCTGGGCGTGTCTTACTCGGCACAGGCACCAGGTGGAGCCTCCCTTCTGTCCCCCTTGCCCTTTGAGGGGGTTTTTATCCATAGCAGACGTTTTCAGAGAAACAGAATCACAGAATGTCCTTAGTGGGAGGGGACCCCCAAGTCTCATCAAGTCCAACTCCTGTCCCTGCACAGGACAACCCCACAATTCACACTGTGGGGCTGGGGGCGTTGGCCAAACACTTCTGGAATATTGTCAGCCTTGGGACTGCTTCCCTGGGAGCTGTTCCTGCGCTCCACCACCCTCTGGGGGAAGAACCTTTTCCCAATGTCCAACCTAACCCTGCCCTGGCATCTTCATGCCATGCCCTCATGTCCAGAGGGAAGAGCTCAGTGCCTGCTCCTCCTCCTCCCCATTGAGGAAGCTGCATAGCGCGATGAGGTTTCTCTTCAGTCTCATCTTTTCCAGGCTGATCAGACCAAGGGACTTCAGCCACTTCTCATACACTTCCCCTCTAAACTCTTAAACTCTGTGCCCTCCTCTGGACACTCCAGCAGCTTTAGATCCTTTTTATCCTGTGGCTCCCAAACTGTCCCCGGTGCTCAAGGTGGGGCCCCAGTGCGGAGCAGAGCGGGACAATCCCCTCCCTCGCTTGGCGAGCGATGCCGTGCTGGATGCACCCAGGACGTGGTTGGCTGCCAGGTCACTGCTACCTCGTGGCCGACTTGCCATGGACCAGAACCCCCTGATCCCTTTCTGCAGGGCTGCTCTCCAGCCTCGCGCTCCCCGGGCTGTCCGTCCATCCGTGTCCCAGGGGCAGAACAAGGCCCTCGCCCCAGTTAAACTCCGTGCGGGTGTGATTGCCCATCTCTCCCGTTTGTCCGATCCCTCTGCGGGGCCTCTCTGCCCTCTGGGGTGTCAGCAGCTGACCCACTTCCATGACATCCCCAAACTGAGTTATTAAAGCTTCCAGTCCCGCATCCAGGTAATTTCTGAGAATGCTGAGGAGCGCTGGCCCCCTGGGATGAACCCCGCGGAATGCCACTAGGGACTGGTCGCCAGCCTGATGTGACCGCAGTCACTGTAACGCTTTGATCCAGCCCCTCAGCCCGTTCTCCCCACCCAGCACTGTGTGTCCAGCTGGCCACTGGGCCGTTTGTTCAGTAGCCTGAGATTTTGTGTGTGACTTGCCAGGGCCTTCACAGGCCCTGTCCTCCCCTGAACCTCCCCTGTCCTGCATCGGTTTGGAGGTGGGAGGAGAGGGTGGGAGCGGCTTTGGAAACCGATTGGGACATGCTGCTTCTGGCTTGGGACCTCTCACTTTCGGACAAGGTGCTTCTGGCTTAGGGCTCCTCTCTCGGACACGCTGCTTCTGGTTTGGGGCACTTCTTGCTTTCAGAGTCCAGGCCACTGCACTCCCTCACTTGGCACTGTGCCTTCTCCCAGTTTCCTTGGCTGTTGCTTGAGGGCCGTGGACTGGAAATCCCACCCACACAGGAGCGTTCCCACCCATGCCTGTGCACGCAAGCGGCACAAATGCCAGCTCACCGGCGGCCGGGCTTTGGTTTTACCAGCTCGTGCCCAACACTGGCAATTTTTGTTTCCTTCCTACAGAGACCAAGATCAAGGAGCTGGACCCAGATGACATGGATGAGCTCGAGAGGCTGGAAAACTGAGTGAGGACCAGGGGTGTGCTGCCCCCCCGTCCCAGTTTTGGTTCAGGAACAGAAGGAAAAGTTACAGGGGAAGATGTTCCAGTTCTCTAAAGAGTTTCCCCACATAGTTTGGTTTTGTTGGGATGCTGGGAGGAGGCAGGGGAGCCCTCAGCCCCAGCGGTTCTTGTCCCTGGTTTTGTTCTGGTTCTGTGGCCGAGGTTTTCAGAGCCCTGGCTCTGCAGGGTGGGAGGAATCCCCGTGGCGCTCGGCTTGGGGTGATGCTCCTCAGCGGCACCTCTGGATGCGCTCAGAGTGGTCAGGAAACGGGGAAGCAGCAGGAGCTGGCTCCAGAACTCCGCTGCTTGTCTCCAGGCAGCAGCGACAGGTACCTTTCTGCCACAAAAACCTGGAGAAAAAGCTCAGAAAGAAAGAATGGGGAGAAAAGCGGAGTTGTTAGAAAACGGAATAACGGGCTCTCGCTAGGTGGCGGCAGGAGCTGCTGTCGCGGAGCCCGAGTGGAGCAGTTTGGGGACTGGAAGAGCCGGGAGCTCGTGGGCTGCTGGGCAGGGGTCAGGGGTTGTCCCTTCGCTGTCACCAAGCCTGTCTCTAACAGAATGGAATTAAATCCTTGCTAGGGTGGTGGTGTTCCTCCTGTGCAACAGGAATTTGGAATTTATCCCTACGCTCAGTGCAGACGTGTTTTTATTGGCTCCAAGTGTTGACGGTTGTGTCCTTAGCCACCAACATCCCCTGCTCCCCTTGCTTCAGCTTTCCCAGTTGCTTTACAAACCTGACCTGTCCAGGCAGAAACTGTGCCCGGAGCCGTCTGGCAGCAGCTCGGGGAGCAAAGCCTCAGCTGGCTCTGTAGCCCCCCGGCCCGGCTTTACCCCACAGTGGGCGTTTGATCCCCAAACCTCTTTGCAGGCAGCCTCACACTCTTGGTTTGCTCCGGCTGAGCCCCTTCCTCAGTGGACACAGGCTCTGGGGGTGGGATCTGGCCCGCAGACCCCTCTGGTTGGGGCGCTCCCCCTGCATTGTGTTACAGCCTGGCTGCCCCCATGAATGTTTTATGGGCTGGGGCTGGTGTGGAGAGGGAGATGAAATATCAAACCCCGCTTGCCGCCCGGCTTCCCCAGCTCCCAGACCCCGCATGCTCCGCCACGGGGCTGTGGGAGCCTATTTTCCCTTCCTTTGGCCATAAAACAGAGGCTGGGGGGGTGAGTGTGGGACGGATCAACCCCCACCCCTGGGGGATGGAGGCGATGCTGCCGCTCCTTGAGCGAGCGCGCCTGTCCTCAGCCCTGAGATTGCAGGGACCGAGGCCGGTGGCAGCACCAGGTTCCTTCCAGCCCGCACGAGCAGGCTGATAAATAATTAACGGTTAATCAGGGCAGGGCTTAATTCCCCAGGGGAAACCAGAGAAGAGGTTGGCGCGGAGAGCGCAGCCCTGCTTCGCCATCGCTCCGCGCTGCTGGACATGGCGCCATGGCACGAGGCTGGGCAGCGCCGCACTGGAGGGGACCGTGGGCACTGTGGCTGCTGCCGGTGCTGGCAGGGGGTGAGCAGAGCCCCCGAGCCCCGGCTGCCCGGGCGCAAGCGGGCCCTGACCCCGCTGCCCCCCGGCAGGGCAGCCGCTGGCGGCCGGAGAGGCGGGCTACGAGGAGTGGGCAGTGACGGGGGTTCAGGGCCGTGCGGTGGAGCTGAGCTGCGGGCGTGTGGCGGCGGCACCGCCGGCTGTCGTCTTCTGGAGTTTCGTGGCGGAGCCGGAGGGCTCAGGGCCGCCGCGGGCAGTGGCCGTGGGCTCAGGCAGAGAGGTGGCAGTGGCCCCCGGCGCGGGGACGCTGGGCAGGGTGACCCTGCGCAACGGGACGCTGGAGCTGCGGGAGCTGCGGGCGGCCGCCCAGGGGCGATTCCTCTGCCAGGGGCTCTTCCCGGAGCGTGGGCGACTCCACGTTGGCTACGCCGCTGTCCTCTTGCGCGTCTTGGGTAAGCACTGGCCGATGGCCACCGTCGCGTTCCCGGGGATCCCTGCGCTTGCCCGTGAGCCCTAGAGTCTTTCACAGGCCAGCAGTGTGTGCTGCTGGCCACTGAAGAGCCTGCTAGCCCATGGGAGTCTTCCACTGGCCAGTGTAGCGTGCTCCTGGCCAATGAAGAGCTCAGTAGCCACTGAAGGGCCCCACTACTCACTGAAGCGCGCCACTAGCCAGTGTAGAGCTCTGCTAGCCAACACAGCGGCCTGCAGCCAGTGCAACACTCCACTAAGCAGGAAAGCACCCCATTAGCCAACGTGGCACCCCACGAGCCAACGTAGTGCTGTGCTAGCCAACAGCATCACACTAGCCAACGTAGCACCCCACGAGCCAACGTAGCACTGGGCTAGCCAACACGGCAGCACACTAGCCGACATAGCATTCCACTAGCTGAAGTAGCTCACCATTAGCCAGCGAAGGGCCCCATAAGCCAAAGCAGAGCCTTGCTGCCCGGCAAAGCACCCCACTAGCCATCGTAGTGTCCTGCTAGCCAGCACCATCTCCTTGCCCTGGCCAATCCAGCATCCCAGTAGCCCCTAAGCGGTCACATTAGCCTGTCTGTGGCTGCTCTAGCTACTCCCCACGCCCACAGCCAGGACACCCCCTCATTAGCCCATAGACATTCTCACTAGCCATCCTGCTTGCTGCCATAGCACATCACTAGCCAATACACGGTCTGGGCTGGAAAGATGCCCCCTGTTGGGGGCCCTGGGGGCTCGTGGGGGGCCCGGGGGATGGGGCTGCTCACGGCTTGGTGCCCCCAGTGCCCGTCTCCAAGCCCTTTGTGCGGCCGATGGCGGCAGTGGCGGCGGAGGGGGCGACGGTGGCCCTGACGTGCTCTGTGCGGGAGGGGACCAAGCCGCTGAGCTTCTCCTGGCAGCACCGGGAGCCCCGGGGGGGTCCCCTGCCGTCCCCCAGGGATGGGGGGCTCCGGGGCAGAGCTGCGCCTGACGCCCGCCAACCGGAGCCACGCGGGCTGGTACGCCTGCACCGTGCGCAACCAAGTCAACAACTGCACCAGCGAGCCCGTCTACCTGGACATCATCTGTGAGTGGCCTCACCTTCCCGGGGGGCTGTGAGGGCATCCTCAGGGCTGGAGATGCCACCATGGCCTGGCCATGGCGACCAAGCATCCAGCCACCTGGCTACTATGATGTGGCTGTGACCACCAAGCACCCTACCACCATGGTGGCCCCGTGGTACAGCCATGGCCACCACGTGCAGTGCCACCGAGGTACCTCCTCAGCCACCGCGTGGCCTGTCTGTGTCCATGGTCACCACGCACTGTGCCACCTCCACAGCCACCAGGCCAGCATGGTGTGTCCATGGCCACCACGCCCTACGGCACCATGGGGCCTCCACGCCCACCACCCACCCCGGGACGTCCATGGCCACCACGGTGATGTTCACAGCCACGATGGTGCACGTTTTCTAAGGAGACTTCCCAGCCTGGTTCCCCACCAGAGGGAGGATGCCCCAGGTGTGGCTGTGTCCCCTCTCTGGGGATGTCCCGATGACTGAGGGTCCCCATGTCACCGCAGATGGCCCCGACGAGCCAGCCATCAGCGTGGAGCCCTTCTCCCCTGAACAGGGGGGCTTCTTGGCGGGCGAGAGGGAGGACGTGGTGCTGAGCTGCCTGGCTCCCTCCAACCCCCCTAGTCGCTACGTCTGGCTCCACAACAGCTCCCAGGTCCACACCGGCCAGACCTACGCCATCTCTGCCATCACTCGCGCCCAGGCGGGCACCTACACCTGCCTGGCCGAGAATACCCACCTCCAAACCCGCACCCAGGCCACCATCGTCCTCACCGTCTACTGTAAGTAACCCTGGAACAGGGGCGGCCCCACGGGTGCCCCTGGGGCGAGATAGACCAAGGCAGCTTCTGGTGAGGATGTAGGTGTGAAGGGCAATGTGGGAGGAGGGTAACAGCCCGGCGTCCCCCAGCTCTGATGGTCTCCTGCAGATCCACCACCCGGCAGCCCCACCTGCTCTGCCCTGGCCACCGGTGACCTGCGGGACGTGGCCCTGCGGTGCCGCTGGCCGGGGGGCTTCCCCCTGGCACGGCTGCGCTGGGTGGGCCCCTGGCCTCCCGTGAAGGAGGATGAGGACGAGGTGGCATCGGGGTCGAGTCTTTCCATGGCCACCAGCATCCAGCCAGGGGCGGCCACCAGGAACGGCAGCTCCTTCTCCTGCCTGGCCTCCCACCCCGCGCTGCCACGGGGGGCTACGTGCGGGACCACCCTGTGTGAGTGCCCGTGGGTCGTGTCCCCGCGGAGAAAAACCCTTTGTGACGCCCCGGTTGGTGGAGCCGCCGTGACCCTGTGCCGCGGCCACCCCGAGGGACGCGTGGCCGGGCGCTCATCACCCCAGGCGACCCCAAGCTGGGGGTGCCCGTGGCACAGTCGCCCGGGGTGGCTGTCACCCTTTTGGGGGACGCTTTGGCATCCCCGCCCTGATGCCTCTCCGTCCCACAGGGGTCCCAGCCGACGGCCCCTCCTGCGCGGTGGCGGTCACCAAGGGTAACGAGTACGTGACGCTGCGGTGCCGGTGGGAGGGGGGGACGCCGCCAGTCACCCTGCGCTGGCGGGACGGCGGGGGCCGGGCGCTGGGGGACCCCTCGCCCTTCACTGCCGTCCTGGTGCTGAGCACCCACAGCGGCTTGCGGGGCCGGGATTTTGTCTGCGCGGCCGCCCACCCGCTACGGGCCAACGGCGCCGAGTGCCGCCTCCGGCTGGGTAAGCCGGATTCGAAGCGGGCGTCCCCTCCTTGGGCCACGGTGACACAGGGGGGTCACAGGTCTCCGTGGCTCCGTGCCTCTCGCCGCACAGACGTCCCCAAGCTGGAGGCGGAGAGGAGCGAGGTGGCGGTGCTGGAGGGCGGCGAGGCGCAGTTGGCGTGCCGGTGGCAAGGCAGCGGCACTGACCTCGGAGCCACCGTGGCTTGGTACGACCCCAGGGAGCGGGAGGTGACGTCGGGGTCGGCCAAGTACCAGCTGGAGCGGGGAGAAGCGTGGCTCAACCTCACCATCTGGGAGGCCGAGTGGCCGGGGGACAGCGGGATCTACCGCTGCACCGCAGCCAACGCCGTAGGCACTGCCAGCCTCCCCATCCGCCTCCGCGTGGATCGTGAGTCCTGGGAAGCAGGGGTGGGGGGGTGGTCCTCGAGGTGGGTTTGGGGGATTCAGCCGCTCTTGCCGGGCGTTGTCCCCGCAGGGTACCCGGCCCCCCCCAACGTCACCATCAGCAAGCTGCGGTACACGCGGGCGCGCACCGAGGTGCGGCTGGAGTGGCGGACGCAAGGTGCTGGCAACCTCACTGGCTTCGTGGTGCAGCGGCGCCGAGCCAAGAAACATCCCCGGCGGGTGCTGGGCCCCTGGGAAACGGCCGCCGGTGACATCGAGCCCCACTCCCGTGACCGGCGCCTGGGGGGGCTGGACCCAGCCGTGATCTATGCCTTCCGTGTCCTGGCTGTCAACCACAGAGAGCCATCGCGGAGCCCTTTCCATTTTCACACCGTGCTCAGCCAGCATCAACACTCCAGAGAGCGCGTGAACGGCTGCCGTTCATCCCGCCGCACCATCTGCTCCAGTGTTTCATAACGGCACCCTGCAAACTTGTGGTTTTTCAAACCCGCTTTGCAGCACAAAGTATTCTTAGGCCTGTGGAGCAAGTGGAAACTATGTCCGGATCCCCTTTCACAGCAGGGCTTGAGGTTTACTGTAACCAGACTCAAACAGCCTTCAGGCTACCGTAGACAACACCTAAAAGTACCGACTGAGCCTTTTCCTTCTCGGAGGCAGGAAAACGCCCTCTTGGATGCCCCTGGGTTAAATCGGGACCAGATACTACCATGTTTATAAAAGAACAAGGGAAGCCTGATCTGTGAAGGTCCCTTCCAACCCAAAGCATTCTATGATTCCGACACCGTTATGACTGCTCGGCGCTCACAGGTTGGGCTGAACCTGTCCTGTCTTTGTCCATTATCCCCTTCATACTTTGTGTAATTCAAGCAGGAATTTGGGGGTTGCTTTACAGCTGTGCTGTGCTTCCATCTGCTGTAGGGAAAGGGCCTTTCGCTGGCAGCGGGAGGTTTGGAATTGCAGCCAGCATTCCCAGGGCCCCAGAGACCAACCACCACCTAAATTGCACCCCTGACCCCCAGGCACTGAGGGTCCAAGCCCTTGATCTCTTCAGCCAGCTTAAATGTGCCACGATAAATTAACTGCAGTTTATTTTTTGCAGGATCCACCCAGTCTGGCAGAAACTAAGGAGATGGGGGGACCGGAGCGGTGTATCTGGGTCACTCCGGCAGCTGAGGAGCAAGCACAGCCCAACGATGATCTCTATGCCCAGGCCTCTCTCGGTCTAGGGGTGCAATCAACCCTTCTGGCATTTCCTGAGGATCAGAGGGGAAGCAGGAGGATGGTCATGAAAAGAAAGGTGCTGAGGCACAGACCTGATGGAGGAGTGGAGGTCTTTGACGAGTCGGGGAGCAGCACCAACACCCGGAGCCTGAGGCAGAAGATGCTTCATCATAGGCCAAGCCCAGAAGACAGCATCTCTGAGGGGGAAATAGAGTCAAGCAACACCTCCCATCCCTGGTGGCCCCGCAGGGACAGCCCCTGCTTTCTCCCTGCGGATTTGGGGAGCCAGAGCTCTCATGATTCTCCTTACAGAGCTGCAGCAGAACAACCCAAGTCCTTCATTCCTCCGCGGTTCGAGCTGCTGGGCCGTAACCGGGGGAAAACTGACTGCGTGGCCAAATATTTTGAATATAAACGAGATTGGGAGAAATTTGGAATCCCAGGGGAGGATCGGTGGAAAGAAGTGCGCTGGGGCATCCGGAAGAAGATGCTCTGTGAGCCCGAGCTGCCCCACCGTCCGCAGCACCTCCCCATCCCCAACAACTACACCGTGCCCACGGAGAAGAAGAGAGCTGCCCTGTGCTGGAAGGTGCGCTGGGACCTGGCCAGGGGCCTCCTGCCGGAGAAAACCACTCCCTGGTAGCACCTTGAGCCCTGCTCCTTGCCTGTGAGGCGGGAACTGAGCACCAGCTGCTTTTATCCACCTCAAAATTCTCGACAATTTCTAAAAATTCCTTTAATAAAGTTTGTGAAAAGACTTATGGTCTGTGGGCTATTTTATAGAATCATGGAATGGCTTGAGTTTGAAGGGACCTTAAAGAACATCCAACCTGGCCTTGAACCCCTCCAGGGATGGGGCAGCCACCCCTGCTCTGGGCAACCTGGGCCAGGGCCTCCCCACCCTCAGAGTGAAGAATTTCTTCCTAATGTCTAATCTAAATCTTCCCCCTTCCAATTTAAAACTGTTCCCCCTTGTCCTATCCCGGCACTCCCTGATTAAAAGCCCCTCCCCAGCTTTCCTTGAGTCCCTTTCAGTACTGGAAGCTACTCTAAGGTGTCCTAGGAGCCTTCTCCAGGCTGAACAACCCCCACTCTGTCAGCCTGCCTCATAGCAGAGGTGCTCCAGGCCTTGGATCATCTCTGTGGACCTCCAGGAGTTGGGGGTTCCTCACAGGGTGGGGGGTCTCTCCTGGGATGAGATGTGGATTCCTCCTGGGTGTCGAGAGCTCCCTCCCGGCATCTGGGGATCCCTTATAGGGTGGGGTGGGGGGAATCCCTCCCTGTTTGCATGCTCTGCCCAGTTTTGGAGGCCTCATCCAGGTTTAGGGGGTCCCATCACAATTTGGGGAGATCCCTCCTCATGTTTGGGGCCCCTCCTGGGATGCAGGGTTCTGTCATGGTTTGGGGTGATGCTTCCCAGTATTTGGGGCTCCCTCACAGGTTTTGGGGTCCTTCCCACAGCTTCAGGCTCCCTCCTGGCATCTAGGGCTCCCTCTCAGGATCCAGAGGGTCTGTCCTGGGATTTGGAGGATCCCTCCTGAATCGAGGCTCCTGCCCAGTTTTGGAGGCTCAATCCTGCGTTAGGGGGTTCTGTCATGGTTTGGGGAGATCCCTCCCATGTTTTGCAGACCCTCACGGTGCTTGGGGCTCCTCCCAGTTTGGGGGGTTGCTCCTGATGTTTGAGGCTCTCTCCTGGGTCCTTCCCGGAGTTTGGGTGTCCCTTACGGAGGGGGAAATCCCTCCTGGTTTGGTTTGGCAGTCCTACCCAGTTTTAGGGGCTTCCTTCTGTATTAGGGGATACTATCATGGTTTGGGGACATCCCTCACAGGGTTAGGGTTCCCTCCTGGTATTTGGGGCTCCCTTCCAGGATTCACGGGGTCCTTCCTGGAGTTTGGGGCTCCTTCCCTGGTTTTCGGGTCCCCCCCTGGGATTCAGGGGGTCCTCCTGGGGGTTTGGGGCTGCCTCCTCATTGTTTGGGGAGATCCCTCCTGGTGTTTGGGGCTCCCTTCTAGGGGGCCGGGCGCTGGGGGACCCCTCGCCCTCCACTGCCGTCCTGGTGCTGAGCACCCACAGCGGCTTGCGGGGCCGGGATTTTGTCTGCGCGGCCGCCCACCCGCTACGGGCCAACGGCGCCGAGTGCCGCCTCCGGCTGGGTAAGCCGGATTCGAAGCGGGCGTCCCCTCCTTGGGCCACGGTGACACAGGGGGGTCACAGGTCTAGGGGTGCAATCAACCCTTCTGGCATTTCCTGAGGATCAGAGGGGAAGCAGGAGGATGGTCATGAAAAGAAAGGTGCTGAGGCACAGACCTGATGGAGGAGTGGAGGTCTTTGACGAGTCGGGGAGCAGCACCAACACCCGGAGCCTGAGGCAGAAGATGCTTCATCATAGGCCAAGCCCAGAAGACAGCATCTCTGAGGGGGAAATAGAGTCAAGCAACACCTCCCATCCCTGGTGGCCCCGCAGGGACAGCCCCTGCTTTCTCCCTGCGGATTTGGGGAGCCAGAGCTCTCATGATTCTCATTACAGAGCTGCAGCAGAACAACCCAAGTCCTTCATTCCTCCGCGGTTCGAGCTGCTGGGCCGTAACCGGGGGAAAACTGACTGCGTGGCCAAATATTTTGAATATAAACGAGATTGGGAGAAATTTGGAATCCCAGGGGAGGATCGGTGGAAAGAAGTGCGCTGGGGCATCCGGGAGAAGATGCTCTGTGAGCCCGAGCTGCCCCACCGTCCGCAGCACCTCCCCATCCCCAACAACTACACCGTGCCCACGGAGAAGAAGAGAGCTGCCCTGTGCTGGAAGGTGCACTGGGACCTGGCCAGGGGCCTCCTGCCGGAGAAAACCACTCCCTGGTAGCACCTTGAGCCCTGCTCCTTGCCTGTGAGCCGGGAACTGAGCACCAGCTGCTTTTATCCGCCTCAAAGTCCTCGATAATTTCTAAAAATCCCGTTTTTTGCATTTCAAGTGGGCTAAGTCCTACTATTCAAACTTTTTCCAGCACTTCAGAAAAGTGGGCTGGGTGGAGAACCCAGTTCCCCCGTTGCATCCTGTGATGCTGCTTCCCGAGCTCTGACTGGAAGCTCTGAGAAGCTGGCACCAAGAACCCCACGGCCTGCAGGACCCTTTGGATATCGCAGGAACAAGACTGCAGGGAGCCTGGGGATTTGGGGCAGGGAACAGACCCTGCATGAGACACCAAGGTTGTTACATCTGTGATGCCTCAGGAATTCCTTTAATAAAGTGTGTGAAAAGACTTATGGTCTGTGGGCTATTTTATAGAATCATGGAATGGCTTGAGTTTGAAGGGACCTTAAAGAACATCCAACCTGGCCTTGAACCCCTCCAGGGATGGGGCAGCCACCCCTGCTCTGGGCAACCTGGGCCAGGGCCTCCCCACCCTCAGAGTGAAGAATTTCTTCCTAATGTCTAATCTAAATCTTCCCCCTTCCAATTTAAAACTGTTCCCCCTTGTCCTATCCCGGCACTCCCTGATTAAAAGCCCCTCCCCAGCTTTCCTTGAGTCCCTTTCAGTACTGGAAGCTACTCTAAGGTGTCCTAGGAGCCTTCTCCAGGCTGAACAACCCCCACTCTGTCAGCCTGCCTCATAGCAGAGGTGCTCCAGGCCTTGGATCATCTCTGTGGACCTCCAGGAGTTGGGGGTTCCTCACAGGGTGGGGGGTCTCTCCTGGGATGAGATGTGGATTCCTCCTAGGTGTCGAGAGCTCCCTCCCGGCATCTGGGGATCCCTTATAGGGTGGGGTGGGGGGAATCCCTCCCTGTTTGCATGCTCTGCCCAGTTTTGGAGGCCTCATCCAGGTTTAGGGGGTCCCATCACAATTTGGGGAGATCCCTCCTCATGTTTGGGGCCCCTCCTGGGATGCAGGGTTCTGTCATGGTTTGGGGTGATGCTTCCCAGTATTTGGGGCTCCCTCACAGGTTTTGGGGTCCTTCCCACAGCTTCAGGCTCCCTCCTGGCATCTAGGGCTCCCTCTCAGGATCCAGAGGGTCTGTCCTGGGATTTGGAGGATCCCTCCTGAATCGAGGGTCCTGCCCAGTTTTGGAGGCTCAATCCTGCGTTAGGGGGTTCTGTCATGGTTTGGGGAGATCCCTCCCATGTTTTGCAGACCCTCACGGTGCTTGGGGCTCCTCCCAGTTTGGGGTGTTGCTCCTGATGTTTGAGGCTCTCTCCTGGGTCCTTCCCGGAGTTTGGGTGTCCCTTACGGAGGGGGAAATCCCTCCTGGTTTGGTTTGGCAGTCCTACCCAGTTTTAGGGGCTTCCTTCTGTATTAGGGGATACTATCATGGTTTGGGGACATCCCTCACAGGGTTAGGGTTCCCTCCTGGTATTTGGGGCTCCCTTCCAGGATTCACGGGGTCCTTCCTGGAGTTTGGGGCTCCTTCCCTGGTTTTCGGGTCCCCCCCTGGGATTCAGGGGGTCCTCCTGGGGGTTTGGGGCTGCCTCCTCATTGTTTGGGGAGATCCCTCCTGGTGTTTGGGGCTCCCTTCTAGGGGGCCGGGCGCTGGGGGACCCCTCGCCCTCCACTGCCGTCCTGGTGCTGAGCACCCACAGCGGCTTGCGGGGCCGGGATTTTGTCTGCGCGGCCGCCCACCCGCTACGGGCCAACGGCGCCGAGTGCCGCCTCCGGCTGGGTAAGCCGGATTCGAAGCGGGCGTCCCCTCCTTGGGCCACGGTGACACAGGGGGGTCACAGGTCTAGGGGTGCAATCAACCCTTCTGGCATTTCCTGAGGATCAGAGGGGAAGCAGGAGGATGGTCATGAAAAGAAAGGTGCTGAGGCACAGACCTGATGGAGGAGTGGAGGTCTTTGACGAGTCGGGGAGCAGCACCAACACCCGGAGCCTGAGGCAGAAGATGCTTCATCATAGGCCAAGCCCAGAAGACAGCATCTCTGAGGGGGAAATAGAGTCAAGCAACACCTCCCATCCCTGGTGGCCCCGCAGGGACAGCCCCTGCTTTCTCCCTGCGGATTTGGGGAGCCAGAGCTCTCATGATTCTCATTACAGAGCTGCAGCAGAACAACCCAAGTCCTTCATTCCTCCGCGGTTCGAGCTGCTGGGCCGTAACCGGGGGAAAACTGACTGCGTGGCCAAATATTTTGAATATAAACGAGATTGGGAGAAATTTGGAATCCCAGGGGAGGATCGGTGGAAAGAAGTGCGCTGGGGCATCCGGGAGAAGATGCTCTGTGAGCCCGAGCTGCCCCACCGTCCGCAGCACCTCCCCATCCCCAACAACTACACCGTGCCCACGGAGAAGAAGAGAGCTGCCCTGTGCTGGAAGGTGCGCTGGGACCTGGCCAGGGGCCTCCTGCCGGAGAAAACCACTCCCTGGTAGCACCTTGAGCCCTGCTCCTTGCCTGTGAGCCAGGAACTGAGCACCAGCTGCTTTTATCCGCCTCAAAGTCCTCGATAATTTCTAAAAATCCCGTTTTTTGCATTTCAAGTGGGCTAAGTCCTACTATTCAAACTTTTTCCAGCACTTCAGAAAAGTGGGCTGGGTGGAGATCCCAGTTCCCCCGTTGCATCCTGTGATGCTGCTTCCCGAGCTCTGACTGGAAGCTCTGAGAAGCTGGCACCAAGAACCCCACGGCCTGCAGGACCCTTTGGATATCGCAGGAACAAGACTGCAGGGAGCCTGGGGATTTGGGGCAGGGAACAGACCCTGCATGAGACACCAAGGTTGTTACATCTGTGATGCCTCAGGAATTCCTTTAATAAAGTGTGTGAAAAGACTTATGGTCTGTGGGCTATTTTATAGAATCATGGAATGGCTTGAGTTTGAAGGGACCTTAAAGAACATCCAACCTGGCCTTGAACCCCTCCAGGGATGGGGCAGCCACCCCTGCTCTGGGCAACCTGGGCCAGGGCCTCCCCACCCTCAGAGTGAAGAATTTCTTCCTAAGGTCTAATCTAAATCTTCCCCCTTCCAATTTAAAACTGTTCCCCCTTGTCCTATCCCGGCACTCCCTGATTAAAAGCCCCTCCCCAGCTTTCCTTGAGTCCCTTTCAGTACTGGAAGCTACTCTAAGGTGTCCTAGGAGCCTTCTCCAGGCTGAACAACCCCCACTCTGTCAGCCTGCCTCATAGCAGAGGTGCTCCAGGCCTTGGATCATCTCTGTGGACCTCCAGGAGTTGGGGGTTCCTCACAGGGTCGGGGGTCTCTCCTGGGATGAGATGTGGATTCCTCCTAGGTGTCGAGAGCTCCCTCCCGGCATCTGGGGATCCCTTATAGGGTGGGGTGGGGGGAATCCCTCCCTGTTTGCATGCTCTGCCCAGTTTTGGAGGCCTCATCCAGGTTTAGGGGGTCCCATCACAATTTGGGGAGATCCCTCCTCATGTTTGGGGCCCCTCCTGGGATGCAGGGTTCTGTCATGGTTTGGGGTGATGCTTCCCAGTATTTGGGGCTCCCTCACAGGTTTTGGGGTCCTTCCCACAGCTTCAGGCTCCCTCCTGGCATCTAGGGCTCCCTCTCAGGATCCAGAGGGTCTGTCCTGGGATTTGGAGGATCCCTCCTGAATCGAGGGTCCTGCCCAGTTTTGGAGGCTCAATCCTGCGTTAGGGGGTTCTGTCATGGTTTGGGGAGATCCCTCCCATGTTTTGCAGACCCTCACGGTGCTTGGGGCTCCTCCCAGTTTGGGGGGTTGCTCCTGATGTTTGAGGCTCTCTCCTGGGTCCTTCCCGGAGTTTGGGTGTCCCTTACGGAGGGGGAAATCCCTCCTGGTTTGGTTTGGCAGTCCTACCCAGTTTTAGGGGCTTCCTTCTGTATTAGGGGATACTATCATGGTTTGGGGACATCCCTCACAGGGTTAGGGTTCCCTCCTGGTATTTGGGGCTCCCTTCCAGGATTCACGGGGTCCTTCCTGGTATTTGGGGCTCCCTTCCAGGATTCACGGGGTCCTTCCTGGAGTTTGGGGCTCCTTCCCTGGTTTTCGGGTCCCCCCCTGGGATTCAGGGGGTCCTCCTGGGGGTTTGGGGCTGCCTCCTCATTGTTTGGGGAGATCCCTCCTGGTGTTTGGGGCTCCCTTCTAGGGTTTGGAGAGATCCCTCCCGGTTTGGGGACTCTCTCTTGGCTTTGGAGCCGCCTCCTGGGATGAGAGATGGATTCCTCCCAGCACTTGGTGGGCCCCTCCTGGGATTTGGGGGGCAGCTCCCAGGCTGGAGGGGAGGCTCCCTCCTGGGATTTGGGGGTCCTTTACAGGGTAGGGGGATCCCTGCTGATTTGGGGGTTCTGCAAAGTTTCGGGACTCCTTCCCAGGTTTTAGGAATTTCTTACAGGGTGGGAAAGGCCCCTCTGGGGACGGAGCTGGATCCCTGCCCGCTGGGGCCCCTCCGGAGAGAAGAGCAACAAAGCTGGTGAAAGGGCTGGAGAACAGGCCTTATGAGAAGCAGCTGAGAGACCTGGGGGTGTTTAGCCTGGAGAAGAGGAGGCTGAGGGGTGACCTCATTGCTCTCTACAACTACCTGAAAGGACGTTGTAGAGAGGAGGGTACTGGCCTCTTCTCCCAAGTGACAGGGGACAGGACAAGAGGGAATGGCCTCAAGCTCCGCCAGGGGAGGTTTAGGTTGAACATCAGGAAAAAATTTTTCACAGAAAGGGTCATTGGGTACTGGAACAGGCTGCCCAGGGAGGTGGTTGAGTGTTAAAAAGCACCAGGAGGTCCCTCGAAAGGAGCAGGAGACTCAAAACAGGGGGAAATAGCAGTGAAGGGTTGGCTGGGAGGGAGCAGAGCGGTGGGAGGGCTGCTGCGGAACCTCAGCCTGCCTCTCGCCACACCTCAGACTCGGAGGAGTGCGAGCTGGCTGGCGGCGGAGATGAGCCAGGACGGGCACCAAGTGGCGATGCTGACAGCGGAGCTGATGGTGCCGCAGCGGGCCAACATCATCCAGCGCTTCCGCGAAGGAAAGGAGAAGGTCCTCATTGTCACCAATGTCTGCGCCAGAGGTACCTCTGGAAAACCCAGTGCCCCTTGCAATTCCGAAGGGGGTGAAACACACCTCCTGGCATCTGCTGCTTCTGGTGGCAGCATGGCTTAAGGCAGGGATCCTACGGGATATGTTGGGCCCAGGGAGCCTTTCCCGCAGCCCTGATCTCACTGTTTCTCAGGGATCGATGTGCAGCAAGTCACCATCGTGGTGAACTTCAGCCTCCCCACCTCTCGGAGAAGAAACGAGCCAGATTTTGAGACCTATCTCCACCGCATCGGGCGAACTGGACGCTTTGGGAAGAAGGGCATCGCCTTCAGCATGGTGGAAAGCTGTAACGTGGGGCTTGTGCACAAGATAGAGGAGTATTTCCGTAAGCATTCACATGTATCTGCCTCGCTGGGATAGGTTCTGGGACTGGTGATCTCCCTTCAGCTCATTTCCCATCTGCAAAGGGACCTTATTGGGCTGCTCTTCTCCCTGGGCGTGTCTTACTCGGCACAGGCACCAGGTGGAGCCTCCCTTCTGTCCCCCTTGCCCTTTGAGGGGGTTTTTATCCATAGCAGACGTTTTCAGAGAAACAGAATCACAGAATGTCCTTAGTGGGAGGGGACCCCCAAGTCTCATCAAGTCCAACTCCTGTCCCTGCACAGGACAACCCCACAATTCACACTGTGGGGCTGGGGGCGTTGGCCAAACACTTCTGGAATATTGTCAGCCTTGGGACTGCTTCCCTGGGAGCTGTTCCTGCGCTCCACCACCCTCTGGGGGAAGAACCTTTTCCCAATGTCCAACCTAACCCTGCCCTGGCATCTTCATGCCATGCCCTCATGTCCAGAGGGAAGAGCTCAGTGCCTGCTCCTCCTCCTCCCCATTGAGGAAGCTGCATAGCGCGATGAGGTTTCTCTTCAGTCTCATCTTTTCCAGGCTGATCAGACCAAGGGACTTCAGCCACTTCTCATACACTTCCCCTCTAAACTCTTAAAACTCTGTGCCCTCCTCTGGACACTCCAGCAGCTTTAGATCCTTTTTATCCTGTGGCTCCCAAACTGTCCCCGGTGCTCAAGGTGGGGCCCCAGTGCGGAGCAGAGCGGGACAATCCCCTCCCTCGCTTGGCGAGCGATGCCGTGCTGGATGCACCCAGGACGTGGTTGGCTGCCAGGTCACTGCTACCTCGTGGCCGACTTGCCATGGACCAGAACCCCCTGATCCCTTTCTGCAGGGCTGCTCTCCAGCCTCGCGCTCCCCGGGCTGTCCATCCATCCGTGTCCCAGGGGCAGAACAAGGCCCTCGCCCCAGTTAAACTCCCTGTGGTCGTGATTGCCCATCTCTCCCGTTTGTCCGATCCCTCTGTGGGGCCTCTCTGCTCTCTGGGGTGTCAGCAGCTCACCCACTTCCATGACATCCCCAAACTGAGTTATTAAAGCTTCCAGTCCCGCATCCAGGTAATTTCTGAGAATGCTGAGGAGCGCTGGCCCTGGGATGAACCCCGCGGAATGCCACTAGGGACTGGTCGCCAGCCTGATGTGACCGCAGTCACTGTGACGCTTTGATCCAGCCCCTCAGCCCGTTCTCCCCACCCAGCACTGTGTGTCCAGCTGGCCACTGGGCCGTTTGTTCAGTAGCCTGAGATTTTGTGTGTGACTTGCCAGGGCCTTCACAGGTACCTGGTTTGCCTCAGCACCGCTTTTCACTTCCCTCCTTCAGGCATTTTATCTGCCTTTTCCCTGTCCCAGGGCAGCTGGTACCTGGCTGAGCTCAGCCCGGTTGTGGGAGTGAAGTCAGCCTTGGCCAAAGCAGCCCACTGCGGGATTCCCGCGGGATGAAAATCCAGCGGAAGAATGCCCAGACTTTTGCTTTTTAACGCTGTGACGTTGGGATTTGAGGGCTGGGGGTGCCTGATGAGATTAACGAACCTCCCCTGTCCTGCATCGGTTTGGAGGTGGGAGGAGAGGGTGGGAGCGGCTTTGGAAACCGATTGGGACATGCTGCTTCTGGCTTGGGACCTCTCACTTTCGGACAAGGTGCTTCTGGCTTAGGGCTCCTCTCTCGGACACGCTGCTTCTGGTTTGGGGCACTTCTTGCTTTCAGAGTCCAGGCCACTGCACTCCCTCACTTGGCACTGTGCCTTCTCCCAGTTTCCTTGGCTGTTGCTTGAGGGCCGTGGACTGGAAATCCCACCCACACAGGAGCGTTCCCACCCATGCCTGTGCACGCAAGCGGCACAAATGCCAGCTCACCGGCGGCCGGGCTTTGGTTTTACCAGCTCGTGCCCAACACTGGCAATTTTTGTTTCCTTCCTACAGAGACCAAGATCAAGGAGCTGGACCCAGATGACATGGATGAGCTCGAGAGGCTGGAAAACTGAGTGAGGACCAGGGGTGTGCTGCCCCCCCGTCCCAGTTTTGGTTCAGGAACAGAAGGAAAAGTTACAGGGGAAGATGTTCCAGTTCTCTAAAGAGTTTCCCCACATAGTTTGGTTTTGTTGGGATGCTGGGAGGAGGCAGGGGAGCCCTCAGCCCCAGCGGTTCTTGTCCCTGGTTTTGTTCTGGTTCTGTGGCCGAGGTTTTCAGAGCCCTGGCTCTGCAGGGTGGGAGGAATCCCCATGGCGCTCGGCTTGGGGTGATGCTCCTCAGCGGCACCTCTGGATGCGCTCAGAGTGGTCAGGAAACGGGGAAGCAGCAGGAGCTGGCTCCAGAACTCCGCTGCTTGTCTCCAGGCAGCAGCGACAGGTACCTTTCTGCCACAAAAACCTGGAGAAAAAGCTCAGAAAGAAAGAATGGGGAGAAAAGCGGAGTTGTTAGAAAACGGAATAACGGGCTCTCGCTAGGTGGCGGCAGGAGCTGCTGTCGCGGAGCCCGAGTGGAGCAGTTTGGGGACTGGAAGAGCCGGGAGCTCGTGGGCTGCTGGGCAGGGGTCAGGGGTTGTCCCTTCGCTGTCACCAAGCCTGTCTCTAACAGAATGGAATTAAATCCTTGCTAGGGTGGTGGTGTTCCTCCTGTGCAACAGGAATTTGGAATTTATCCCTACGCTCAGTGCAGATGTGTTTTTATTGGCTCCAAGTGTTGACGGTTGTGTCCTTAGCCACCAACACACAGGCTGTCGTCTTCTGGAGTTTCGTGGCGGAGCCGGAGGGCTCAGGGCCGCCGCGGGCAGTGGCCGTGGGCTCAGGCAGAGAGGTGGCAGTGGCCCCCGGCGCGGGGACGCTGGGCAGGGTGACCCTGCGCAACGGGACGCTGGAGCTGCGGGAGCTGCGGGCGGGCGCCCAGGGGCGATTCCTCTGCCAGGGGCTCTTCCCGGAGCGTGGGCGACTCCACGTTGGCTACGCCGCTGTCCTCTTGCGCGTCTTGGGTAAGCACTGGCCGATGGCCACCGTCGCGTTCCCGGGGATCCCTGCGCTTGCCCGTGAGCCCTAGAGTCTTTCACAGGCCAGCAGTGTGTGCTGCTGGCCACTGAAGAGCCTGCTAGCCCATGGGAGTCTTCCACTGGCCAGTGTAGCGTGCTCCTGGCCAATGAAGAGCTCAGTAGCCACTGAAGGGCCCCACTACTCACTGAAGCGTGCCACTAGCCAGTGTAGAGCTCTGCTAGCCAACACAGCGGCTTGCAGCCAGTGCAACACTCCACTAAGCAGGAAAGCACCCCATTAGCCAACGTGGCACCCCACGAGCCAACGTAGTGCTGTGCTAGCCAACAGCATCACACTAGCCAACGTAGCAGCCAAGCCAATGTAGCACTGGGCTAGCCAACACGGCAGCACACTAGCCGACATAGCATTCCACTAGCTGAAGTAGCTCACCATTAGCCAGCGAAGGGCCCCATAAGCCAAAGCAGAGCCTTGCTGCCCGGCAAAGCACCCCACTAGCCATCGTAGCGTCCTGCTAGCCAGCACCATCTCCTTGCCCTGGCCAATCCAGCATCCCAGTAGCCCCTAAGCGGTCACATTAGCCTGTCTGTGGCTGCTCTAGCTACTCCCCACGCCCACCGCCAGGACACCCCCTCATTAGCCCATAGACATTCTCACTAGCCATCCTGCTTGCTGCCATAGCACATCACTAGCCAATACACGGTCTGGGCTGGAAAGATGCCCCCTGTTGGGGGCCCTGGGGGCTCGTGGGGGGCCCGGGGGATGGGGCTGCTCACGGCTTGGTGCCCCCAGTGCCCGTCTCCAAGCCCTTTGTGCGGCCGACGGCGGCAGTGGCGGCGGAGGGGGCGACGGTGGCCCTGACGTGCTCTGTGCGGGAGGGGACCAAGCCGCTGAGCTTCTCCTGGCAGCACCGGGAGCCCCGGGGGGGTCCCCTGCCGTCCCCCATGGGGATGGGGGGCTCCGGGGCAGAGCTGCGCCTGACGCCCGCCAACCGGAGCCACGCGGGCTGGTACGCCTGCACCGTGCGCAACCAAGTCAACAACTGCACCAGCGAGCCCGTCTACCTGGACATCATCTGTGAGTGGCCTCACCTTCCCGGGGGACTGTGAGGGCATCCTCAGGGCTGGAGATGCCACCATGGCCTGGCCATGGCGACCAAGCATCCAGCCACCTGGCTACTATGATGTGGCTGTGACCACCAAGCACCCTACCACCATGGTGGCCCCGTGGTACAGCCATGGCCACCACGTGCAGTGCCACCGAGGTACCTCCTCAGCCACCGCGTGGCCTGTCTGTGTCCATGGTCACCACGCACTGTGCCACCTCCACAGCCACCAGGCCAGCATGGTGTGTCCATGGCCACCATGCCCTACGGCACCATGGGGCCTCCACGCCCACCACCCACCCCGGGACGTCCATGGCCACCACGGTGATGTTCACAGCCACGATGGTGCACGTTTTCTAAGGAGACTTCCCAGCCTGGTTCCCCACCAGAGGGAGGATGCCCCAGGTGTGGCTGTGTCCCCTCTCTGGGGATGTCCCGATGACTGAGGGTCCCCATGTCACCGCAGATGGCCCCGACGAGCCAGCCATCAGCGTGGAGCCCTTCTCCCCTGAACAGGGGGGCTTCTCGGCGGGCGAGAGGGAGGACGTGGTGCTGAGCTGCCTGGCTCCCTCCAACCCCCCTAGTCGCTACGTCTGGCTCCACAACAGCTCCCAGGTCCACACCGGCCAGACCTACGCCATCTCTGCCATCACTCGCGCCCAGGCGGGCACCTACACCTGCCTGGCCGAGAATACCCACCTCCAAACCCGCACCCAGGCCACCATTGTCCTCACCGTCTACTGTAAGTAACCCTGGAACAGGGGCGGCCCCACGGGTGCCCCTGGGGCGAGATAGACCAAGGCAGCTTCTGGTGAGGATGTAGGTGTGAAGGGCAATGTGGGAGGAGGGTAACAGCCCGGCGTCCCCCAGCTCTGATGGTCTCCTGCAGATCCACCACCCGGCAGCCCCACCTGCTCTGCCCTGGCCACCGGTGACCTGCGGGACGTGGCCCTGCGGTGCCGCTGGCCGGGGGGCCTCCCCCTGGCACGGCTGCGCTGGGTGGGCCCCTGGCCTCCCGTGAAGGAGGATGAGGACGAGGTGGCGTCGGGGTCGAGTCTTTCCATGGCCACCAGCATCCAGCCAGGGGCGGCCACCAGGAACGGCAGCTCCTTCTCCTGCCTGGCCTCCCACCCCGCGCTGCCACGGGGGGCTACGTGCGGGACCACCCTGTGTGAGTGCCCGTGGGTCGTGTCCCCGCGGAGAAAAACCCTTTGTGACGCCCCGGTTGGTGGAGCCGCCGTGACCCTGTGCCGCGGCCACCCCGAGGGACGCGTGGCCGGGCGCTCATCACCCCAGGCGACCCCAAGCTGGGGGTGCCCGTGGCACAGTCGCCCGGGGTGGCTGTCACCCTTCTGGGGGACGCTTTGGCATCCCCGCCCTGATGCCTCTCCGTCCCACAGGGGTCCCAGCCGACGGCACCCTCCTGCGCGGTGGCGGTCACCAAGGGTAACGAGTACGTGACGCTGCGGTGCCGGTGGGAGGGGGGGACGCCGCCAGTCACCCTGCGCTGGGGGACCCCTCGCCCTCCACTGCCGTCCTGGTGCTGAGCACCCACAGCGGCTTGCGGGGCCGGGATTTTGTCTGCGCGGCCGCCCACCCGCTACGGGCCAACGGCGCCGAGTGCCGCCTCCGGCTGGGTAAGCCGGATTCGAAGCGGGCGTCCCCTCCTTGGGCCACGGTGACACAGGGGGGTCACAGGTCTCCGTGGCTCCGTGCCTCTCGCCGCACAGACGTCCCCAAGCTGGAGGCGGAGAGGAGCGAGGTGGCGGTGCTGGAGGGCGGCGAGGCGCAGTTGGCGTGCCGGTGGCAAGGCAGCGGCACTGACCTCGGAGCCACCGTGGCTTGGTACGACCCCAGGGAGCGGGAGGTGACGTCGGGGTCGGCCAAGTACCAGCTGGAGCGGGGAGAAGCGTGGCTCAACCTCACCATCTGGGAGGCCGAGTGGCCGGGGGACAGCGGGATCTACCGCTGCACCGCAGCCAACGCCGTAGGCACTGCCAGCCTCCCCATCCGCCTCCGCGTGGATCGTGAGTCCTGGGAAGCAGGGGTGGGGGGGTGGTCCTCGAGGTGGGTTTGGGGGATTCAGCCGCTCTTGCCGGGCGTTGTCCCCGCAGGGTACCCGGCCCCCCCCAACGTCACCATCAGCAAGCTGCGGTACACGCGGGCGCGCACCGAGGTGCGGCTGGAGTGGCGGACGCAAGGTGCTGGCAACCTCACTGGCTTCGTGGTGCAGCGGCGCCGAGCCAAGAAACATCCCTGGCGGGTGCAAACTTGTGGTTTTTCAAACCCGCTTTGCAGCACAAAGTATTCTTAGGCCTGTGGAGCAAGTGGAAACTATGTCCGGATCCCCTTTCACAGCAGGGCTTGAGGTTTACTGTAACCAGACTCAAACAGCCCTCAGGCTACCGTAGACAACACCTAAAAGTACCGACTGAGCCTTTTCCTTCTCGGAGGCAGGAAAACGCCCTCTTGGATGCCCCTGGGTTAAATCGGGACCAGATACTACCATGTTTATAAAAGAACAAGGGAAGCCTGATCTGTGAAGGTCCCTTCCAACCCAAAGCATTCTATGATTCCGACACCGTTATGACTGCTCGGCGCTCACAGGTTGGGCTGAACCTGTCCTGTCTTTGTCCATTATCCCCTTCATACTTTGTGTAATTCAAGCAGGAATTTGGGGGCTGCTTTACAGCTGTGCTGTGCTTCCATCTGCTGTAGGGAAAGGGCCTTTCGCTGGCAGCGGGAGGTTTGGAATTGCAGCCAGCATTCCCAGGGCCCCAGAGACCAACCACCACCTAAATTGCACCCCTGACCCCCAGGCACTGAGGGTCCAAGCCCTTGATCTCTTCAGCCAGCTTAAATGTGCCACGATAAATTAACTGCAGTTTATTTTTTGCAGGATCCACCCAGTCTGGCAGAAACTAAGGAGATGTGGGGACCGGAGCGGTGTATCTGGGTCACTCCGGCAGCTGAGGAGCAAGCACAGCCCAACGATGATCTCTATGCCCAGGCCTCTCTCGGTCTAGGGGTGCGATCAAGCCTTCTGGCATTTCCTGAGGATCAGAGGGGAAGCAGGAGGATGGTCATGAAAAGAAAGGTGCTGAGGCACAGACCTGATGGAGGAGTGGAGGTCTTTCACGAGTCGGGGAGCAGCACCAACACCCGGAGCCTGAGGCAGAAGATGCTTCATCATAGGCCAAGCCCAGAAGACAGCAGCTCTGAGGGGGAAATAGAGTCAAGCAACACCTCCCATCCCTGGTGGCCCCGCAGGGACAGCCCCTGCTTTCTCCCTGCGGATTTGGGGAGCCAGAGCTCTCATGATTCTCCTTACAGAGCTGCAGCAGAACAACCCAAGTCCTTCATTCCTCCGCGGTTCGAGCTGCTGGGCCGTAACCGGGGGAAAACTGACTGCGTGGCCAAATATGTTGACTATAAACGAGATTGGGAGAAATTTGGAATCCCAGGGGAGGATCGGTGGAAAGAAGTGCGCTGGGGCATCCGGAAGAAGATGCTCTGTGAGCCCGAGCTGCCCCACCGTCCGCAGCACCTCCCCATCCCCAACAACTACACCGTGCCCACGGAGAAGAAGAGAGCTGCCCTGTGCTGGAAGGTGCGCTGGGACCTGGCCAGGGGCCTCCTGCCGGAGAAAACCACTCCCTGGTAGCACCTTGAGCCCTGCTCCTTGCCTGTGAGGCGGGAACTGAGCACCAGCTGCTTTTATCCGCCTCAAAGTTCTCGACAATTTCTAAAAATTCCTTTAATAAAGTTTGTGAAAAGACTTATGGTCTGTGGGCTATTTTATAGAATCATGGAATGGCTTGAGTTTGAAGGGACCTTAAAGAACATCCGACCTGGCCTTGAACCCCTCCAGGGATGGGGCAGCCACCCCTGCTCTGGGCAACCTGGGCCAGGGCCTCCCCACCCTCAGAGCGAAGAATTTCTTCCTAATGTCTAATCTAAATCTTCCCCCTTCCAATTTAAAACTGTTCCCCCTTGTCCTATCCCGGCACTCCCTGATTAAAAGCCCCTCCCCAGCTTTCCTTGAGTCCCTTTCAGTACTGGAAGCTACTCTAAGGTGTCCTAGGAGCCTTCTCCAGGCTGAACAACCCCCACTCTGTCAGCCTGCCTCATAGCAGAGGTGCTCCAGGCCTTGGATCATCTCTGTGGACCTCCAGGAGTTGGGGGTTCCTCACAGGGTGGGGGGGCTCTCCTGGGATGAGATGTGGATTCCTCCTAGGTGTCGAGAGCTCCCTCCCGGCATCTGGGGATCCCTTATAGGGTGGGGTGGGGGGAATCCCTCCCTGTTTGCATGCTCTGCCCAGTTTTGGAGGCCTCATCCAGGTTTAGGGGGTCCCATCACAATTTGGGGAGATCCCTCCTCATGTTTGGGGCCCCTCCTGGGATGCAGGGTTCTGTCATGGTTTGGGGTGATGCTTCCCAGTATTTGGGGCTCCCTCACAGGTTTTGGGGTCCTTCCCACAGCTTCAGGCTCCCTCCTGGCATCTAGGGCTCCCTCTCAGGATCCAGAGGGTCTGTCCTGGGATTTGGAGGATCCCTCCTGAATCGAGGGTCCTGCCCAGTTTTGGAGGCTCAATCCTGCGTTAGGGGGTTCTGTCATGGTTTGGGGAGATCCCTCCCATGTTTTGCAGACCCTCACGGTGCTTGGGGCTCCTCCCAGTTTGGGGTGTTGCTCCTGATGTTTGAGGCTCTCTCCTGGGTCCTTCCCGGAGTTTGGGTGTCCCTTACGGAGGGGGAAATCCCTCCTGGTTTGGTTTGGCAGTCCTACCCAGTTTTAGGGGCTTCCTTCTGTATTAGGGGATACTATCATGGTTTGGGGACATCCCTCACAGGGTTAGGGTTCCCTCCTGGTATTTGGGGCTCCCTTCCAGGATTCACGGGGTCCTTCCTGGAGTTTGGGGCTCCTTCCCTGGTTTTCGGGTCCCCCCCTGGGATTCAGGGGGTCCTCCTGGGGGTTTGGGGCTGCCTCCTCATTGTTTGGGGAGATCCCTCCTGGTGTTTGGGGCTCCCTTCTAGGGGGCCGGGCGCTGGGGGACCCCTCGCCCTCCACTGCCGTCCTGGTGCTGAGCACCCACAGCGGCTTGCGGGGCCGGGATTTTGTCTGCGCGGCCGCCCACCCGCTACGGGCCAACGGCGCCGAGTGCCGCCTCCGGCTGGGTAAGCCGGATTCGAAGCGGGCGTCCCCTCCTTGGGCCACGGTGACACAGGGGGGTCACAGGTCTAGGGGTGCAATCAACCCTTCTGGCATTTCCTGAGGATCAGAGGGGAAGCAGGAGGATGGTCATGAAAAGAAAGGTGCTGAGGCACAGACCTGATGGAGGAGTGGAGGTCTTTGACGAGTCGGGGAGCAGCACCAACACCCGGAGCCTGAGGCAGAAGATGCTTCATCATAGGCCAAGCCCAGAAGACAGCATCTCTGAGGGGGAAATAGAGTCAAGCAACAGCTCCCATCCCTGGTGGCCCCGCAGGGACAGCCCCTGCTTTCTCCCTGCGGATTTGGGGAGCCAGAGCTCTCATGATTCTCATTACAGAGCTGCAGCAGAACAACCCAAGTCCTTCATTCCTCCGCGGTTCGAGCTGCTGGGCCGTAACCGGGGGAAAACTGACTGCGTGGCCAAATATGTTGAATATAAACGAGATTGGGAGAAATTTGGAATCCCAGGGGAGGATCGGTGGAAAGAAGTGCGCTGGGGCATCCGGAAGAAGATGCTCTGTCAGCCCGAGCTGCCCCACCGTCCGCAGCACCTCCCCATCCCCAACAACTACACCGTGCCCACGGAGAAGAAGAGAGCTGCCCTGTGCTGGAAGGTGCGCTGGGACCTGGCCAGGGGCCTCCTGCCGGAGAAAACCACTCCCTGGTAGCACCTTGAGCCCTGCTCCTTGCCTGTGAGCCGGGAACTGAGCACCAGCTGCTTTTATCCGCCTCAAAGTCCTCGATAATTTCTAAAAATCCCGTTTTTTGCATTTCAAGTGGGCTAAGTCCTACTATTCAAACTTTTTCCAGCACTTCAGAAAAGTGGGCTGGGTGGAGAACCCAGTTCCCCCGTTGCATCCTGTGATGCTGCTTCCCGAGCTCTGACTGGAAGCTCTGAGAAGCTGGCACCAAGAACCCCACGGCCTGCAGGACCCTTTGGATATCGCAGGAACAAGACTGCAGGGAGCCTGGGGATTTGGGGCAGGGAACAGACCCTGCATGAGACACCAAGGTTGTTACATCTGTGATGCCTCAGGAATTCCTTTAATAAAGTGTGTGAAAAGACTTATGGTCTGTGGGCTATTTTATAGAATCATGGAATGGCTTGAGTTTGAAGGGACCTTAAAGAACATCCAACCTGGCCTTGAACCCCTCCAGGGATGGGGCAGCCACCCCTGCTCTGGGCAACCTGGGCCAGGGCCTCCCCACCCTCAGAGTGAAGAATTTCTTCCTAATGTCTAATCTAAATCTTCCCCCTTCCAATTTAAAACTGTTCCCCCTTGTCCTATCCCAGCACTCCCTGATTAAAAGTCCCTCCCCAGCTTTCCTTGCGTCCCTTTCAGTACTGGAAGCTACTCTAAGATGTCCTAGGAGCCTTCTCCAGGCTGAACAACCCCCACTCTGTCAGCCTGCCTCATAGCAGAGGTGCTCCAGGCCTTGGATCATCTCTGTGGACCTCCAGGAGTTGGGGGTTCCTCACAGGGTGGGGGGTCTCTCCTGGGATGAGATGTGGATTCCTCCTGGGTGTCGAGAGCTCCCTCCCGGCATCTGGGGATCCCTTATAGGGTGGGGTGGGGGGAATCCCTCCCTGTTTGCATGCTCTGCCCAGTTTTGGAGGCCTCATCCAGGTTTAGGGGGTCCCATCACAATTTGGGGAGATCCCTCCTCATGTTTGGGGCCCCTCCTGGGATGCAGGGTTCTGTCATGGTTTGGGGTGATGCTTCCCAGTATTTGGGGCTCCCTCACAGGTTTTGGGGTCCTTCCCACAGCTTCAGGCTCCCTCCTGGCATCTAGGGCTCCCTCTCAGGATCCAGAGGGTCTGTCCTGGGATTTGGAGGATCCCTCCTGAATCGAGGCTCCTGCCCAGTTTTGGAGGCTCAATCCTGCGTTAGGGGGTTCTGTCATGGTTTGGGGAGATCCCTCCCATGTTTTGCAGACCCTCACGGTGCTTGGGGCTCCTCCCAGTTTGGGGTGTTGCTCCTGATGTTTGAGGCTCTCTCCTGGGTCCTTCCCGGAGTTTGGGTGTCCCTTACGGAGGGGGAAATCCCTCCTGGTTTGGTTTGGCAGTCCTACCCAGTTTTAGGGGCTTCCTTCTGTATTAGGGGATACTATCATGGTTTGGGGACATCCCTCACAGGGTTAGGGTTCCCTCCTGGTATTTGGGGCTCCCTTCCAGGATTCACGGGGTCCTTCCTGGAGTTTGGGGCTCCTTCCCTGGTTTTCGGGTCCCCCCCTGGGATTCAGGGGGTCCTCCTGGGGGTTTGGGGCTGCCTCCTCATTGTTTGGGGAGATCCCTCCTGGTGTTTGGGGCTCCCTTCTAGGGGGCCGGGCGCTGGGGGACCCCTCGCCCTCCACTGCCGTCCTGGTGCTGAGCACCCACAGCGGCTTGCGGGGCCGGGATTTTGTCTGCGCGGCCGCCCACCCGCTACGGGCCAACGGCGCCGAGTGCCGCCTCCGGCTGGGTAAGCCGGATTCGAAGCGGGCGTCCCCTCCTTGGGCCACGGTGACACAGGGGGGTCACAGGTCTAGGGGTGCAATCAACCCTTCTGGCATTTCCTGAGGATCAGAGGGGAAGCAGGAGGATGGTCATGAAAAGAAAGGTGCTGAGGCACAGACCTGATGGAGGAGTGGAGGTCTTTGACGAGTCGGGGAGCAGCACCAACACCCGGAGCCTGAGGCAGAAGATGCTTCATCATAGGCCAAGCCCAGAAGACAGCATCTCTGAGGGGGAAATAGAGTCAAGCAACACCTCCCATCCCTGGTGGCCCCGCAGGGACAGCCCCTGCTTTCTCCCTGCGGATTTGGGGAGCCAGAGCTCTCATGATTCTCATTACAGAGCTGCAGCAGAACAACCCAAGTCCTTCATTCCTCCGCGGTTCGAGCTGCTGGGCCGTAACCGGGGGAAAACTGACTGCGTGGCCAAATATTTTGAATATAAACGAGATTGGGAGAAATTTGGAATCCCAGGGGAGGATCGGTGGAAAGAAGTGCGCTGGGGCATCCGGGAGAAGATGCTCTGTGAGCCCGAGCTGCCCCACCGTCCGCAGCACCTCCCCATCCCCAACAACTACACCGTGCCCACGGAGAAGAAGAGAGCTGCCCTGTGCTGGAAGGTGCGCTGGGACCTGGCCAGGGGCCTCCTGCCGGAGAAAACCACTCCCTGGTAGCACCTTGAGCCCTGCTCCTTGCCTGTGAGCCGGGAACTGAGCACCAGCTGCTTTTATCCGCCTCAAAGTCCTCGATAATTTCTAAAAATCCCGTTTTTTGCATTTCAAGTGGGCTAAGTCCTACTATTCAAACTTTTTCCAGCACTTCAGAAAAGTGGGCTGGGTGGAGAACCCAGTTCCCCCGTTGCATCCTGTGATGCTGCTTCCCGAGCTCTGACTGGAAGCTCTGAGAAGCTGGCACCAAGAACCCCACGGCCTGCAGGACCCTTTGGATATCGCAGGAACAAGACTGCAGGGAGCCTGGGGATTTGGGGCAGGGAACAGACCCTGCATGAGACACCAAGGTTGTTACATCTGTGATGCCTCAGGAATTCCTTTAATAAAGTGTGTGAAAAGACTTATGGTCTGTGGGCTATTTTATAGAATCATGGAATGGCTTGAGTTTGAAGGGACCTTAAAGAACATCCAACCTGGCCTTGAACCCCTCCAGGGATGGGGCAGCCACCCCTGCTCTGGGCAACCTGGGCCAGGGCCTCCCCACCCTCAGAGTGAAGAATTTCTTCCTAATGTCTAATCTAAATCTTCCCCCTTCCAATTTAAAACTGTTCCCCCTTGTCCTATCCCGGCACTCCCTGATTAAAAGCCCCTCCCCAGCTTTCCTTGAGTCCCTTTCAGTACTGGAAGCTACTCTAAGGTGTCCTAGGAGCCTTCTCCAGGCTGAACAACCCCCACTCTGTCAGCCTGCCTCATAGCAGAGGTGCTCCAGGCCTTGGATCATCTCTGTGGACCTCCAGGAGTTGGGGGTTCCTCACAGGGTGGGGGGGCTCTCCTGGGATGAGATGTGGATTCCTCCTAGGTGTCGAGAGCTCCCTCCCGGCATCTGGGGATCCCTTATAGGGTGGGGTGGGGGGAATCCCTCCCTGTTTGCATGCTCTGCCCAGTTTTGGAGGCCTCATCCAGGTTTAGGGGGTCCCATCACAATTTGGGGAGATCCCTCCTCATGTTTGGGGCCCCTCCTGGGATGCAGGGTTCTGTCATGGTTTGGGGTGATGCTTCCCAGTATTTGGGGCTCCCTCACAGGTTTTGGGGTCCTTCCCACAGCTTCAGGCTCCCTCCTGGCATCTAGGGCTCCCTCTCAGGATCCAGAGGGTCTGTCCTGGGATTTGGAGGATCCCTCCTGAATCGAGGGTCCTGCCCAGTTTTGGAGGCTCAATCCTGCGTTAGGGGGTTCTGTCATGGTTTGGGGAGATCCCTCCCATGTTTTGCAGACCCTCACGGTGCTTGGGGCTCCTCCCAGTTTGGGGTGTTGCTCCTGATGTTTGAGGCTCTCTCCTGGGTCCTTCCCGGAGTTTGGGTGTCCCTTACGGAGGGGGAAATCCCTCCTGGTTTGGTTTGGCAGTCCTACCCAGTTTTAGGGGCTTCCTTCTGTATTAGGGGATACTATCATGGTTTGGGGACATCCCTCACAGGGTTAGGGTTCCCTCCTGGTATTTGGGGCTCCCTTCCAGGATTCACGGGGTCCTTCCTGGAGTTTGGGGCTCCTTCCCTGGTTTTCGGGTCCCCCCCTGGGATTCAGGGGGTCCTCCTGGGGGTTTGGGGCTGCCTCCTCATTGTTTGGGGAGATCCCTCCTGGTGTTTGGGGCTCCCTTCTAGGGGGCCGGGCGCTGGGGGACCCCTCGCCCTCCACTGCCGTCCTGGTGCTGAGCACCCACAGCGGCTTGCGGGGCCGGGATTTTGTCTGCGCGGCCGCCCACCCGCTACGGGCCAACGGCGCCGAGTGCTGCCTCCGGCTGGGTAAGCCGGATTCGAAGCGGGCGTCCCCTCCTTGGGCCACGGTGACACAGGGGGGTCACAGGTCTAGGGGTGCAATCAACCCTTCTGGCATTTCCTGAGGATCAGAGGGGAAGCAGGAGGATGGTCATGAAAAGAAAGGTGCTGAGGCACAGACCTGATGGAGGAGTGGAGGTCTTTGACGAGTCGGGGAGCAGCACCAACACCCGGAGCCTGAGGCAGAAGATGCTTCATCATAGGCCAAGCCCAGAAGACAGCATCTCTGAGGGGGAAATAGAGTCAAGCAACACCTCCCATCCCTGGTGGCCCCGCAGGGACAGCCCCTGCTTTCTCCCTGCGGATTTGGGGAGCCAGAGCTCTCATGATTCTCATTACAGAGCTGCAGCAGAACAACCCAAGTCCTTCATTCCTCCGCGGTTCGAGCTGCTGGGCCGTAACCGGGGGAAAACTGACTGCGTGGCCAAATATTTTGAATATAAACGAGATTGGGAGAAATTTGGAATCCCAGGGGAGGATCGGTGGAAAGAAGTGCGCTGGGGCATCCGGGAGAAGATGCTCTGTGAGCCCGAGCTGCCCCACCGTCCGCAGCACCTCCCCATCCCCAACAACTACACCGTGCCCACGGAGAAGAAGAGAGCTGCCCTGTGCTGGAAGGTGCACTGGGACCTGGCCAGGGGCCTCCTGCCGGAGAAAACCACTCCCTGGTAGCACCTTGAGCCCTGCTCCTTGCCTGTGAGCCGGGAACTGAGCACCAGCTGCTTTTATCCGCCTCAAAGTCCTCGATAATTTCTAAAAATCCCGTTTTTTGCATTTCAAGTGGGCTAAGTCCTACTATTCAAACTTTTTCCAGCACTTCAGAAAAGTGGGCTGGGTGGAGATCCCAGTTCCCCCGTTGCATCCTGTGATGCTGCTTCCCGAGCTCTGACTGGAAGCTCTGAGAAGCTGGCACCAAGAACCCCACGGCCTGCAGGACCCTTTGGATATCGCAGGAACAAGACTGCAGGGAGCCTGGGGATTTGGGGCAGGGAACAGACCCTGCATGAGACACCAAGGTTGTTACATCTGTGATGCCTCAGGAATTCCTTTAATAAAGTGTGTGAAAAGACTTATGGTCTGTGGGCTATTTTATAGAATCATGGAATGGCTTGAGTTTGAAGGGACCTTAAAGAACATCCAACCTGGCCTTGAACCCCTCCAGGGATGGGGCAGCCACCCCTGCTCTGGGCAACCTGGGCCAGGGCCTCCCCACCCTCAGAGTGAAGAATTTCTTCCTAATGTCTAATCTAAATCTTCCCCCTTCCAATTTAAAACTGTTCCCCCTTGTCCTATCCCAGCACTCCCTGATTAAAAGCCCCTCCCCAGCTTTCCTTGAGTCCCTTTCAGTACTGGAAGCTACTCTAAGATGTCCTAGGAGCCTTCTCCAGGCTGAACAACCCCCACTCTGTCAGCCTGCCTCATAGCAGAGGTGCTCCAGGCCTTGGATCATCTCTGTGGACCTCCAGGAGTTGGGGGTTCCTCACAGGGTGGGGGGTCTCTCCTGGGATGAGATGTGGATTCCTCCTGGGTGTCGAGAGCTCCCTCCCGGCATCTGGGGATCCCTTATAGGGTGGGGTGGGGGGAATCCCTCCCTGTTTGCATGCTCTGCCCAGTTTTGGAGGCCTCATCCAGGTTTAGGGGGTCCCATCACAATTTGGGGAGATCCCTCCTCATGTTTGGGGCCCCTCCTGGGATGCAGGGTTCTGTCATGGTTTGGGGTGATGCTTCCCAGTATTTGGGGCTCCCTCACAGGTTTTGGGGTCCTTCCCACAGCTTCAGGCTCCCTCCTGGCATCTAGGGCTCCCTCTCAGGATCCAGAGGGTCTGTCCTGGGATTTGGAGGATCCCTCCTGAATCGAGGCTCCTGCCCAGTTTTGGAGGCTCAATCCTGCGTTAGGGGGTTCTGTCATGGTTTGGGGAGATCCCTCCCATGTTTTGCAGACCCTCACGGTGCTTGGGGCTCCTCCCAGTTTGGGGTGTTGCTCCTGATGTTTGAGGCTCTCTCCTGGGTCCTTCCCGGAGTTTGGGTGTCCCTTACGGAGGGGGAAATCCCTCCTGGTTTGGTTTGGCAGTCCTACCCAGTTTTAGGGGCTTCCTTCTGTATTAGGGGATACTATCATGGTTTGGGGACATCCCTCACAGGGTTAGGGTTCCCTCCTGGTATTTGGGGCTCCCTTCCAGGATTCACGGGGTCCTTCCTGGAGTTTGGGGCTCCTTCCCTGGTTTTCGGGTCCCCCCCTGGGATTCAGGGGGTCCTCCTGGGGGTTTGGGGCTGCCTCCTCATTGTTTGGGGAGATCCCTCCTGGTGTTTGGGGCTCCCTTCTAGGGGGCCGGGCGCTGGGGGACCCCTCGCCCTCCACTGCCGTCCTGGTGCTGAGCACCCACAGCGGCTTGCGGGGCCGGGATTTTGTCTGCGCGGCCGCCCACCCGCTACGGGCCAACGGCGCCGAGTGCCGCCTCCGGCTGGGTAAGCCGGATTCGAAGCGGGCGTCCCCTCCTTGGGCCACGGTGACACAGGGGGGTCACAGGTCTAGGGGTGCAATCAACCCTTCTGGCATTTCCTGAGGATCAGAGGGGAAGCAGGAGGATGGTCATGAAAAGAAAGGTGCTGAGGCACAGACCTGATGGAGGAGTGGAGGTCTTTGACGAGTCGGGGAGCAGCACCAACACCCGGAGCCTGAGGCAGAAGATGCTTCATCATAGGCCAAGCCCAGAAGACAGCATCTCTGAGGGGGAAATAGAGTCAAGCAACACCTCCCATCCCTGGTGGCCCCGCAGGGACAGCCCCTGCTTTCTCCCTGCGGATTTGGGGAGCCAGAGCTCTCATGATTCTCATTACAGAGCTGCAGCAGAACAACCCAAGTCCTTCATTCCTCCGCGGTTCGAGCTGCTGGGCCGTAACCGGGGGAAAACTGACTGCGTGGCCAAATATTTTGAATATAAACGAGATTGGGAGAAATTTGGAATCCCAGGGGAGGATCGGTGGAAAGAAGTGCGCTGGGGCATCCGGGAGAAGATGCTCTGTGAGCCCGAGCTGCCCCACCGTCCGCAGCACCTCCCCATCCCCAACAACTACACCGTGCCCACGGAGAAGAAGAGAGCTGCCCTGTGCTGGAAGGTGCGCTGGGACCTGGCCAGGGGCCTCCTGCCGGAGAAAACCACTCCCTGGTAGCACCTTGAGCCCTGCTCCTTGCCTGTGAGCCGGGAACTGAGCACCAGCTGCTTTTATCCGCCTCAAAGTCCTCGATAATTTCTAAAAATCCCGTTTTTTGCATTTCAAGTGGGCTAAGTCCTACTATTCAAACTTTTTCCAGCACTTCAGAAAAGTGGGCTGGGTGGAGATCCCAGTTCCCCCGTTGCATCCTGTGATGCTGCTTCCCGAGCTCTGACTGGAAGCTCTGAGAAGCTGGCACCAAGAACCCCACGGCCTGCAGGACCCTTTGGATATCGCAGGAACAAGACTGCAGGGAGCCTGGGGATTTGGGGCAGGGAACAGACCCTGCATGAGACACCAAGGTTGTTACATCTGTGATGCCTCAGGAATTCCTTTAATAAAGTGTGTGAAAAGACTTATGGTCTGTGGGCTATTTTATAGAATCATGGAATGGCTTGAGTTTGAAGGGACCTTAAAGAACATCCAACCTGGCCTTGAACCCCTCCAGGGATGGGGCAGCCACCCCTGCTCTGGGCAACCTGGGCCAGGGCCTCCCCACCCTCAGAGTGAAGAATTTCTTCCTAATGTCTAATCTAAATCTTCCCCCTTCCAATTTAAAACTGTTCCCCCTTGTCCTATCCCGGCACTCCCTGATTAAAAGCCCCTCCCCAGCTTTCCTTGAGTCCCTTTCAGTACTGGAAGCTACTCTAAGATGTCCTAGGAGCCTTCTCCAGGCTGAACAACCCCCGCTCTGTCAGCCTGCCTCATAGCAGAGGTGCTCCAGGCCTTGGATCATCTCTGTGGACCTCCAGGAGTTGGGGGTTCCTCACAGGGTGGGGGGTCTCTCCTGGGATGAGATGTGGATTCCTCCTGGGTGTCGAGAGCTCCCTCCCGGCATCTGGGGATCCCTTATAGGGTGGGGTGGGGGGAATCCCTCCCTGTTTGCATGCTCTGCCCAGTTTTGGAGGCCTCATCCAGGTTTAGGGGGTCCCATCACAATTTGGGGAGATCCCTCCTCATGTTTGGGGCCCCTCCTGGGATGCAGGGTTCTGTCATGGTTTGGGGTGATGCTTCCCAGTATTTGGGGCTCCCTCACAGGTTTTGGGGTCCTTCCCACAGCTTCAGGCTCCCTCCTGGCATCTAGGGCTCCCTCTCAGGATCCAGAGGGTCTGTCCTGGGATTTGGAGGATCCCTCCTGAATCGAGGCTCCTGCCCAGTTTTGGAGGCTCAATCCTGCGTTAGGGGGTTCTGTCATGGTTTGGGGAGATCCCTCCCATGTTTTGCAGACCCTCACGGTGCTTGGGGCTCCTCCCAGTTTGGGGTGTTGCTCCTGATGTTTGAGGCTCTCTCCTGGGTCCTTCCCGGAGTTTGGGTGTCCCTTACGGAGGGGGAAATCCCTCCTGGTTTGGTTTGGCAGTCCTACCCAGTTTTAGGGGCTTCCTTCTGTATTAGGGGATACTATCATGGTTTGGGGACATCCCTCACAGGGTTAGGGTTCCCTCCTGGTATTTGGGGCTCCCTTCCAGGATTCACGGGGTCCTTCCTGGAGTTTGGGGCTCCTTCCCTGGTTTTCGGGTCCCCCCCTGGGATTCAGGGGGTCCTCCTGGGGGTTTGGGGCTGCCTCCTCATTGTTTGGGGAGATCCCTCCTGGTGTTTGGGGCTCCCTTCTAGGGTTTGGAGAGATCCCTCCCGGTTTGGGGACTCCCTCTTGGCTTTGGAGCCGCCTCCTGGGATGAGAGATGGATTCCTCCCAGCACTTGGTGGGCCCCTCCTGGGATTTGGGGGGCAGCTCCCAGGCTGGAGGGGAGGCTCCCTCCTGGGATTTGGGGGTCCTTTACAGGGTAGGGGGATCCCTGCTGATTTGGGGGTTCTGCAAATTTTCGGGACTCCTTCCCAGGTTTTAGGAATTTCTTACAGGGTGGGAAAGGCCCCTCTGGGGACGGAGCTGGATCCCTGCCCGCTGGGGCCCCTCCGGAGAGAAGAGCAACAAAGCTGGTGAAAGGGCTGGAGAACAGGCCTTATGAGAAGCGGCTGAGAGAGCTGGGGTTGTTTAGCCTGGAGAAGAGGAGGCTGAGGGGAGACCTCATTGCTCTCTACAACTACCTGAAAGGACGTTGTAGAGAGGAGGGTGCTGGCCTCTTCTCCCAAGTGACAGGGGACAGGACAAGAGGGAATGGCCTCAAGCTCCGCCAGGGGAGGTTTAGGCTAGACGTTAGGAAAAAATTCTTTACAGAAAGGGTCATTGGGCACTGTCAGAGGCTGCCCAGGGAGGTGGTTGAGTCACCTTCCCTGGAGCTGTTTAAGGGACGGGTGGACGAGGTGCTGAGGGACATGGTTCAGTGTTTGGTAGGAACGGTTGGACTCGGTGATCCGGTGGGTCTCTTCCAACCTGGTTATTCTGTGATTCTGTGATTCTGTGACCGGAAGTGACCTCCCGACCGGAACTGACCTTCCCGACCGGAAGTGACCGCCCCGAGCGGAAGTGACATCCCGACCGGAAGTGACCTCCCGAGCGGAAGTGACCTCCCGACCGGAAGTGACCGCCCCGACCGGGCCGCTCGGGGTCGCGGGGCGATGGCGGCGGAGCGAGGCGGGTGGTGGGAGGTGCGCGGCGGCCCGTGTTCCCTTGATCCCGTCCCCGCCCCGAGCCGCCCCCGCCCCCCGCCTCGTAACGCTCCGCTCTGTCCCCGCAGCGCCCCCAGCACCGGCGGGGATGGCGGGAGGAGCCGGAGGAGGAGGAGGAGGAGCAGAGGAGAGGTGAGGGGGGCAGTGCGGGCCGGGCTCAGCGCGGCCTCTGGCAGCGGGTGTGGCCGCGACTGTGCTGTCTGGCACTTCAGTTTCAGTAGAGCTGTGCTGGCACCTTCAGTTTCAGCAGAGGCTGGGGGATGATGTGGTTGGAGCAGCCCTGAGGACAAGGACTTGGGGTGCTGGGGGAGGAGAAGATCCACATGAGCCGGCAACGTGCACTCAGAGCCCCGAAACCAACCGTGCCCTGGGCTGCATCCAAAGCTGTGGGACCAGCCGGGCCAGGGAGGGGATTGTGCCCCTCTGCTCTGCTCTGCTCTGCTCTGGTGAGACCCAACCTGGAGCTCTGCGTCCAGTTCTGGAGTCCTCAGCACAGGAAAGACATGGAGCTGTTGGAGCAAGTCCAGAGGTGGCCACAGAGATGATCCAAGAACTGGAGCGCCTCTGCTATGAGGATGGGCTGAGAGACCTGAGGTTGTTAAGCCTGGAGAAGGCTCCAGTGAGACCTTAGAACAGCTTCCAGTGCTGAAAGGGGCTCCAGGAAAGGTGGGGAGGGGCTCTTGATCAGGGAGGGCAGGGGTAGGACAAGGGACAATGGCTTTAAATTGGAAGGGGGAAGATTTAGATTAGACATTAAGAGGAAATTCTTCATGCTGAGGGTGGGGAGGCCCTGGCCCAGGTTGTCCGTCTAAGTTATGGCTGCCCCATTCCTTGAAGTGTTCAAGGCCAGGTTGGATGGGGCTTTTCTCGCTAAGGGCGGGACACATGGGTCTCCTAGGGGGGCTAAAGCCCTTGCCAGAAACCTAGCCAAGCTCATAAATCGAGCTTTAAACTAGATGTGAAGGGGGAGGGGGTTGAGCCCAGGCTAGACAGGAATGAGCCTGGATGTGGGGAATTGGTGATTGGGAGAGGGTGCGCGGGCGAGGACCACCAGTACCTCACCGCACAAAAAGTGGGGGAGAACACACCTCGGGCTGTTAAAGGAGATGCAGGTACTCTGGTGTCAACTGATCCAGTTACCAGGCAGTTGGGAACGAACCCTGTTCCCTCTAGGAGGGCTGAAGGCTCGGCAGCTCAGCTGAAGTGCATTTACACCAATGCACGCAGCATGGGAAATAAGAAGGAAGAGCTGGAAGCTGTCGTAGGGCAAGGGGCCTATGATGTCGTTGCCATCACGGAAACGTGGTGGGACGACTCATATAACTGGAGTACGGCTATGGTGGGGTATAAGCTTTTCAGACGGGACAGGAAGGGTAGGAGAGGAGGTGGGGTAGCCCTCTTTGTAAGGGAGGACTTGGACATCACTGAGATGGATTGTGGAGATGAGGAGGTTGAGTGCCTGTGGGTCAAAATCAGAGGAGCCCACCAGAAGGTAGATTTTGTGATGGGAGTCTGTTACAGGCCACCCAACCAAGGAGAAGCAGCTGATGAGCTCTTCTATAAACAGCTGGGGTTAATCTCTAGATCGATGCCTCTCGTTCTGGTGGGAGACTTCAATCTGCCTGATATCTGCTGGGTGTACAACACAGCAGAAAGAAAGCAGTCTAGGAGGTTCCTGGAGTGCGTGGGAGATAACTTCCTTGCACAGTTGGTGAATGAACCAACCAGGGAAGGTGCCCTCCTGGACCTCCTGTTGGTGAACAGAGAAGGCCTTGTAGGGGATGTGGCGGTAGGTGGACGTCTAGGACTAAGCGACCATGAGATTATAAAATTTTCTGTTCTAGGTGAAGTGAAGAGGGTGGTTAGTAGGACAGTAGCATTAAATTTCCAGAGGGCAGACTTTGATCTCTTCAGCAGGCTGGTTGGTGAAGTCTCATGGGAGACAGTACTCCAGGGCAAGGGAGCCCAGGAGGGCTGGGAGCTCTTCAAAGGGGTGGTCCTAGCAGCTCAGGAGAAAGCCATCCCCGTGGTCCGGAAAAAAAGCCGGCAGGGGAGAAAGCCAGCTTGGTTGAATAGAGAGATCTTGAGGGATATCAAGAAGAAAAGAAATGTTTATGGCCTCTGGAAGAAGGGACAGGCCTCTTGGGTGGACTACAGGAGGGAAGTGAGATTGTGTAGGGAAAAAATCAGAAGGGCTAAGGCTCAGCTAGAAATTGGATTGGCCAAGTCAGTGAAAGATAACAAAAAATCTTTCTACAAATATATAAATAATAAAAGGCAGACTAGGGAGACCATACAGTCCCTATTGGACACAGAAGGGACAACAGTAACAGGGGATGAGGAAAAGGCTGAGGTACTTAATGCCTTCTTTGCCTCAGTCTTTAGTCGTAAGGAGGGTCGTTCCGCCTGTGTACTAACCCAGGAGCTAGAGGAGCATAATGAGGCTCCCATGATCCAAGAGGAGGTGGTCAGAGCCTTGCTAGCCCGACTGGACAGCCACAAGTCTATGGGGCCGGACGGGATTCACCCTAGGGTACTGAAGGAGCTGGCGGATGTGCTGGCCAAACCCCTTTCCATCATCTTCCAACAGTCCTGGAAGACTGGGGAAGTCCCACTGGACTGGAGGCTGGCTGATGTTGTGCCCATCTACAAAAAGGGCCGCAGGGAGGACCCAGGAAACTACAGGCCTGTCAGTCTGACCTCAGTGCCAGGGAAAGTCATGGAACAGGTGATCTTGAGTGCTATCATGAAGCACATGCAAGAGAACCGGGGGATCAGGCCCAGTCAACATGGGTTCACAAAAGGCAGGTCTTGCCAGACTAACCTGATCGCCTTCTATGACAAAGTGACCCGGCTACTGGATGAGGGAAAGGCTGTGGATGTGGTCTTCCTGGACTTCAGCAAAGCCTTTGACACAGTTTCTCACAGCGTTCTGCTTGAGAAACTGTCAGCCTCTGGCCTGGACAGGCGCACACTCTCCTGGGTGGAAAACTGGTTGGACGGCCGGGCCCAGAGAGTGGTGGGAAATGGAGTTAACTCCAGCTGGAGGCCAGTGACAAGTGGGGTTCCCCAGGGCTCAGTGCTGGGTCCAGCCCTGTTCAATGTCTTCATCAATGACCTGGATGAAGGCATCGAATGCACCCTTAGCAAGTTTGCGGACGACACTAAGCTGGGTGGAAGTGTCGATCTGCTGGAGGGTCGGGAGGCTCTGCAAAGGGATCTGAACAGGCTGGACCGCTGGGCAGAGTCCAATGGCATGAGGTTTAACAAGGCCAAATGCCGGGTCCTTCACTTGGGGCACAACAACCCTATGCAGTGCTACAGACTGGGAGAAGTCTGTCTAGAAAGCTGCCTGGAGGAGAGGGACCTGGGGGTGTTGGTTGACAGCCGACTGAATATGAGCCAGCAGTGGCCCAGGTGGCCAAGAAGGCCAATGGCATCTTGGCTTGTATCAGAAACGGCGTGACCAGCAGGTCCAGGGAGGTTCTTCTCCCTCTGGACTCGGCACTGGTGAGACCGCTCCTCGAATACTGTGTTCAGTTCTGGGCCCCTCACCACAAGAAGGATGTTGAGGCTCTGGAGAGAGTCCAGAGAAGAGCAACAAAGCTGGTGAAAGGGCTGGAGAACAGGCCTGATGAGGAGCGGCTGAGAGAGCTGGGGGTGTTTAGCCTGGAGAAGAGGAGGCTGAGGGGTGACCTCATTGCTCTCTACAACTACCTGAAAGGACGTTGTAGAGAGGAGGGTGCTGGCCTCTTCTCCCAAGTGACAGGGGACAGGACAAGAGGGAATGGCCTCAAGCTCCGCCAGGGGAGGTTTAGGCTAGACATTAGGAAAAAATTCTTTACAGAAAGGGTCATTGGGCACTGTCAGAGGCTGCCCAGGGAGGTGGTTGAGTCACCTTCCCTGGAGGTGTTTAAGGCACGGGTGGACGAGGTGCTGAGGGATATGGTTTAGTGTTTGGTAGGAACGGTTGGACTCGGTGATCCGGTGGGTCTCTTCCAACCTGGTTATTCTGTGATTCTGTGATTCTGTGAGCCCCCTGATGCAGAGGGAGGTGTCGCTGCCCATGACAAGGGGGCTGGAATGACGTGATCTTTAAGTCCCTTCCAACTCAAACCATTCTGTGACACCAGCTTGGGAGGAAGGGTCAGTCTGCTTGAGGGCAGGGAGGCTCTGCAGAGGGACCTGGCTAGGCTGGATCCATGGGCTGAGACCAATGGGATGAGGTTCAACAAGGCCAAGCGCTGGGTCCTGCACTTGGGATACAACAACCCTGTGCAGCTCCAGGCTTGGGGATGAGTGGCTGGAACGCTGCCCCATGGAAAAGGACCTGGGAGTGTTGGCTGACGGCGGCTGAACATGAGCCAGCAGTGGCCCAGGTGGCCAAGAAGGCCACCAGCATCCTGGCTTGGATCGGCCATGGGGTGGCCAGCAGGAGCAGGGCAGGGATCGTCCCCCTGGACTCGGTGCTGGTGAGTCTGCACCTCAAATCCTGGGTTCCGTTTTGGACCCAAGAAGGACATTGAGGGGCTGGAGTGTGTCTGGGGAAGGGTCTGGAGAACAGGAGGAGCTGAGGGACCTGGAGCTGTTGAATCTGGAGAAGCGGAGACTGAGGAGAGATTTCATTGTTCTCTGCAGCTCCTGGATAGGAGGTTGTAGTGAGGTGGATCCTGGGCTCGTCTCCCCAGTGACAGGTGGTGGGATGAGAGGAAATGGCCTCAAGTTGCACCAGGGCAGGTTTAGGCTGGGCATCAGGAAAAAATTCATCACTGAAAGGGTTCTCAGGACCTGGCAGATGCTGCTCAGGGAGGTGGTAGGGTCACCATCTCTGGTGGATTTAAAAGCCAGACAGATGAGGTGCACAGGGATGGTTCAGTAGAGGAGTGGGAGGGTTGGGATTGATGATCCCAAAGGTCTTTTCCAACCAAGTGATTCTATGATTGTGTGTGAGAATTGGAGAGGGAGAGAAGGGAAGAAGGAAGAGGAAGGGGAAATGGGTGCTCTTCTTCCTCACTGGTTCCTTCCTTTCCAGAGCACCCGGCAGAATCCTCCCTGCTGAACAAGCTGATCCGTATGTCCCTGGTGGAGTCGAGTCAGAAAGTGGAGATCCTGCAGCAGGACCCCAGCTCCCCGCTCTGTTCCATCAAATCCTTTGAGCAGCTGCCCCTGTAAGTCATGGCGGGTCAGGCGCGTACAGCAGGCGAGCAGCCGCCTCCACTCCTGACACGCCGTCCTATCCTCTGTCTTACAGGAAGGAGGAGCTTTTGCAGGGGATTTACATGGCAGGCTTCAACCGGCCATCCAAGATCCAGGAGCAGGCTCTGCCCATCATGCTGGCGTATCCGTGAGTAGCCACGCTGCGTTGGTGGGCCCTGGGTTCCTCGAGGCATCCCCAGCCTCGTGACACCCGCCCCTTGTGCACCACTAAGCAGTCTTTGCCTTGCAGGCCCCAAAATCTGATTGCCCAGAGCCAGTCAGGGACAGGGAAAACAGCAGCTTTTGTCTTGGCCATGTTGAGCAGAGTTAGTGCCGCCGAGAAATACCCACAGGTAACACAGGAGAGGGAGAGCTGAGGCAGGAGGGCTTTGCTGGAGCCCGTGAGGTGCTGTTAAGGGCAGAGCTCTGGTTTGTGTCCCTGTCCCTCTGTGATCCCGTCTGCTGGAGGGGATAGTGAAGCCCCAGGGCATTCGCAGCAGCAGGAAGGGCAGAAGGGAGGTGGTGCCCGCCCGAGGCAGGTGCTCACACTTGCTGGCAGTGGATTAAGCCAGGCTTTAGAGAGCCTGGAATTTAAACGCTGAAAATCAGGCGCAGAGGTGCTGGCTTTCTGGTGGCTCCAGCAGCCCCACGAGCCCTGGTCACCTCTGCCCACAGAATCAACTCTGCCAGCTGCGATTTAAAGTCTCTCATCTCAAGTACAGGGGGTGATTTAAACACTTGCTTTAAATCTGGATGCGGAAACCAGTGTCACCGAGCTTCCAGAGACATATTCCCTCAAAAGCAGCTACGGTGACTTCTTTCTGCCCACACCCCTTCAGCTGTGCTGTGTTCCCAGCTCCTCAGCTTCCCCTGTGCTCTGGAGTGACTTGAGCAGCCTGGGATCTTCTCGTGCTCTTCCTGCCCTGTCAAAATCCCTTGTCGTCTGCCTGGTGTTCCCCGTCCTGGGAGCACCCTCGGCTTTCCGACGAGGCGTTTCTTGCCTGACAGTTCTCTCCCTCAAAGTGCCTCTGCTTGGCTCCCACCTACGAGCTGGCCCTGCAGACTGGGAATGTGGTTGAGACCATCGGGAAGTTCTGCGCCGACATCAAGGTTGCCTATGCTGTCCAAGGAAACAGAGGTGAGTCCGGTCCTGCCAAGCACGATCATGGAAGTGTCCTGTGAGTACAGGGATCTTCTCGGAACCTTGAGCTACCAGAAGCTGCACAGACCTCCGTGCAGCCAATAAAACTCTGTCTGTATTCCCCGCTCCTGCTAAGGAGTCTATTTTGCGATTGCTGGCTGCTTCCAGAGTCCCCCCTGCACACGTGGGGCTGGTTTCTACCTCCCCAAGGCTGTAGGGAAGCGTCAGCCCTGATTGTGGTTAAAAGCTCCAGCTCCACTTTGCGATGGCCCCCCTCAAAGGCCAGAATCTGAGATGAACAAGTGAAAAATGCGCTGGTGTTGGTTGGAGGTGGTGGGCTGCCATTTCCTGCTCTGGCAGTTCCTCAGGGCGTGGCGCTGGAGGAGCAAATCGTCATCGGGACGCCAGGGACAATGCTGGACTGGTGTTTCAAACGTGGCCTCGTAGACGTGAAGAAGATCAAGGTGTTCGTGCTGGATGAAGCTGACATCATGATCGACATGCAGGGCCTCTCCTGCCAGAGCATTCGCATTCAGAAGTGAGTGATCATAGAATCGCTTGATTGGAAAAGACCTTTGAAATCACTGTGTCCAACCATCCCTGTCCATTACTAAACCAGATCCCTGAGCACCTCATGTGCCCGGCTTTTAAACCCCTCCAGGGATGGGGACTCGGCCACCTCCATGGGCAGCCTCTGCCAGCGCCCCAGAACCCTTTTGACGGAAACATTTTTCCCAATACCCAGGCTAAATCTGCTCTGGCGCAATTTTAGGCCATTTCCTTTCTTCCAGTCACCTGTCCCCTGGGAGAAGAGCCCAGTACCCACCTCACCACAACCTCCTTTCAGGGAGCTGTGATTTATAAGGTCTCCCCTCAGCCTTCTTTTCTCCAGGCTAAACAACCCGAAGCCCCTCAGCTGCTCCTCGTAACCCTTGTTCTCCAGCCCCTTCCCCATCGTCCTGATGGCTGGCATCCTGCTTCCCTGGCCTTTCCCCCTCTTTGCTTAGCTTTGAGTGAATTGGTCTCCAAAGGACCTGAATGCGCAGCAAAAGAGAGTCCCTGTGATGCTGAAGATGCATCCAGGGAAAGGTGAGCCCAGGGACCCGGCTTTCTGTAAAACCGTATCTGTGAAACACACAGGAAGACTTTTATTTCGCTTACCTTTACTCTGCCCAGTTACAGCCCTTGGATTGGTTTCTCTTGAAGGCAACACAAAATCAACTGAAATGAGCTTTTATCTCTCTGAGCGAGCAGATCTGGGCAGCTGTGGCTCCTCTGGGCTGACCAGTCCTTTTTCCCTGCTCCAGGGCTCTCCCCAAGGACTGCCAGATGTTGCTGTTTTCCGCCACCTTCAAGGAAGCCGTGCGAGCGTTCGCCATGCGGATTGTATCCAATGCCATCGTGATAAAGCTGCGTGAGGATGAGCTTACCCTGAGCAACATCAGGCAGTACTTCTTTATATGCGAGAGCCAGGAGGAGAAGTACAGAGCCCTCTGCAACATCTACGGCTGCGTCACCATCGGCCAGGCTGTTGTCTTCTGCCAGGTAACGCAGCTCCGCCTGCCTGGGGACAGCACTGGGTTTGCAGTCAGTGACAACAGGAATGGTTCCTTTTCCAGTATGCACGTGGAGGGCTTTTCCCCAGATCCTCAAAATCATGGAGCAGAGCCCAGGGAGGGATGGGGAACGCGTTGCCAGCACTGAAAGGACAGTGATATGGCAAAGGCAGCTTTTAAAAGCATCTCTCCTACCAGCTGGGACTGCCTTTGCCGGGCTTCCACGGTCACCAGAACACCCTGTTTTTCCTTGCCCTTTGTGACAGAAGCTTCCTGCTTGTTTTCATTGTTTTGATCTTGTTTTGCGGTGTTAAAAAGCACCAGGAGGTCCCTCGAAAGGAGCAGGAGACTCAAAACAGGGGGAAATAGCAGTGAAGGGTTGGCTGGGAGGGAGCAGAGCGGTGGGAGGGCTGCTGCGGAACCTCAGCCTGCCTCTCGCCACACCTCAGACTCGGAGGAGTGCGAGCTGGCTGGCGGCGGAGATGAGCCAGGACGGGCACCAAGTGGCGATGCTGACAGCGGAGCTGACGGTGCCGCAGCGGGCCAACATCACCCAGCGCTTCCGCGAAGGAAAGGAGAAGGTCCTCATTGTCACCAATGTCTGCGCCAGAGGTACCTCTGGAAAACCCAGTGCCCCTTGCAATTCCGAAGGGGGTGAAACACACCTCCTGGCATCTGCTGCTTCTGGTGGCAGCATGGCTTAAGGCAGGGATCCTACGGGATATGTTGGGCCCAGGGAGCCTTTCCCGCAGCCCTGATCTCACTGTTTCTCAGGGATCGATGTGCAGCAAGTCACCATCGTGGTGAACTTCAGCCTCCCCACCTCTCGGAGAAGAAACGAGCCAGATTTTGAGACCTATCTCCACCGCATCGGGCGAACTGGACGCTTTGGGAAGAAGGGCATCGCCTTCAGCATGGTGGAAAGCTGTAACGTGGGGCTTGTGCACAAGATAGAGGAGTATTTCCGTAAGCATTCACGTGTATCTGCCTCGCTGGGATAGGTTCTGGGACTGGTGATCTCCCTTCAGCTCATTTCCCGTCTGCAAAGGGACCTTATTGGGCTGCTCTTCTCCCTGGGCGTGTCTTACTCGGCACAGGCACCAGGTGGAGCCTCCCTTCTGTCCCCCTTGCCCTTTGAGGGGGTTTTTATCCATAGCAGACGTTTTCAGAGAAACAGAATCACAGAATGTCCTTAGTGGGAGGGGACCCCCAAGTCTCATCAAGTCCAACTCCTGTCCCTGCACAGGACAACCCCACAATTCACACTGTGGGGCTGGGGGCGTTGGCCAAACACTTCTGGAATATTGTCAGCCTTGGGACTGCTTCCCTGGGAGCTGTTCCTGCGCTCCACCACCCTCTGGGGGAAGAACCTTTTCCCAATGTCCAACCTAACCCTGCCCTGGCATCTTCATGCCATGCCCTCATGTCCAGAGGGAAGAGCTCAGTGCCTGCTCCTCCTCCTCCCCATTGAGGAAGCTGCATAGCGCGATGAGGTTTCTCTTCAGTCTCATCTTTTCCAGGCTGATCAGACCAAGGGACTTCAGCCACTTCTCATACACTTCCCCTCTAAACTCTTAAACTCTGTGCCCTCCTCTGGACACTCCAGCAGCTTTAGATCCTTTTTATCCTGTGGCTCCCAAACTGTCCCCGGTGCTCAAGGTGGGGCCCCAGTGCGGAGCAGAGCGGGACAATCCCCTCCCTCGCTTGGCGAGCGATGCCGTGCTGGATGCACCCAGGACGTGGTTGGCTGCCAGGTCACTGCTACCTCGTGGCCGACTTGCCATGGACCAGAACCCCCTGATCCCTTTCTGCAGGGCTGCTCTCCAGCCTCGCGCTCCCCGGGCTGTCCGTCCATCCGTGTCCCAGGGGCAGAACAAGGCCCTCGCCCCAGTTAAACTCCCTGCGGTCGTGATTGCCCATCTCTCCCGTTTGTCCGATCCCTCTGCGGGGCCTCTCTGCTCTCTGGGGTGTCAGCAGCTCACCCACTTCCATGACATCCCCAAACTGAGTTATTAAAGCTTCCAGTCCCGCATCCAGGTAATTTCTGAGAATGCTGAGGAGCGCTGGCCCTGGGATGAACCCCGCGGAATGCCACTAGGGACTGGTCGCCAGCCTGATGTGACCGCAGTCACTGTGACGCTTTGATCCAGCCCCTCAGCCCGTTCTCCCCACCCAGCACTGTGTGTCCAGCTGGCCACTGGGCCGTTTGTTCAGTAGCCTGAGACTTTGTGTGTGACTTGCCAGGGCCTTCACAGGCCCTGTCCTCCCCTGAACCTCCCCTGTCCTGCATCGGTTTGGAGGTGGGAGGAGAGGGTGGGAGCGGCTTTGGAAACCGATTGGGACATGCTGCTTCTGGCTTGGGACCTCTCACTTTCGGGCAAGGTGCTTCTGGCTTAGGGCTCCTCTCTCGGACACGCTGCTTCTGGTTTGGGGCACTTCTTGCTTTCAGAGTCCAGGCCACTGCACTCCCTCACTTGGCACTGTGCCTTCTCCCAGTTTCCTTGGCTGTTGCTTGAGGGCCGTGGACTGGAAATCCCACCCACACAGGAGCGTTCCCACCCATGCCTGTGCACGCAAGCGGCACAAATGCCAGCTCACCGGCGGCCGGGCTTTGGTTTTACCAGCTCGTGCCCAACACTGGCAATTTTTGTTTCCTTCCTACAGAGACCAAGATCAAGGAGCTGGACCCAGATGACATGGATGAGCTCGAGAGGCTGGAAAACTGAGTGAGGACCAGGGGTGTGCTGCCCCCCCGTCCCAGTTTTGGTTCAGGAACAGAAGGAAAAGTTACAGGGGAAGATGTTCCAGTTCTCTTAAGAGTTTCCCCACATAGTTTGGTTTTGTTGAGATGCTGGGAGGAGGCAGGGGAGCCCTCACTCAGCCCCAGCGGTTCTTGTCCCTGGTTTTGTTCTGGTTCTGTGGCCGAGGTTTTCAGAGCCCTGGCTCTGCAGGGTGGGAGGAATCCCCATGGCGCTCGGCTTGGGGTGATGCTCCTCAGCGGCACCTCTGGATGCGCTCAGAGTGGTCAGGAAACGGGGAAGCAGCAGGAGCTGGCTCCAGAACTCCGCTGCTTGTCTCCAGGCAGCAGCGACAGGTACCTTTCTGCCACAAAAACCTGGAGAAAAAGCTCAGAAAGAAAGAATGGGGAGGAAAGCGGAGTTGTTAGAAAACGGAATAACGGGCTCTCGCTAGGTGGCGGCAGGAGCTGCTGTCGCGGAGCCCGAGTGGAGCAGTTTGGGGACTGGAAGAGCCGGGAGCTCGTGGGCTGCTGGGCAGGGGTCAGGGGTTGTCCCTTCGCTGTCACCAAGCCTGTCTCTAACAGAATGGAATTAAATCCTTCCTAGGGTGGTGGTGTTCCTCCTGTGCAACAGGAATTTGGAATTTATCCCTACGCTCAGTGCAGACGTGTTTTTATTGGCTCCAAGCGTTGACGGTTGTGTCCTTAGCCACCAACATCCCCTGCTCCCCTTGCTTCAGCTTTCCCAGTTGCTTTACAAACCTGACCTGTCCAGGCAGAAACTGTGCCCGGAGCCGTCTGGCAGCAGCTCGGGGAGCAAAGCCTCAGCTGGCTCTGTAGCCCCCCCGGCCCGGCTTTACCCCACAGTGGGCGTTCGATCCCCAAACCTCTTTGCAGGCAGCCTCACACTCTTGGTTTGCTCCGGATGAGCCCCTTCCTCAGTGGACACAGGCTCTGGGGGTGGGATCTGGCCCGCAGACTCCTCTGGTTGGGGCGCTCCCCCTGCATTGTGTTACAGCCTGGCTGCCCCCATGAATGTTTTATGGGCTGGGGCTGCTGTGGAGAGGGAGATGAAATATCAAACCCCGCTTGCCGCCCGGCTTCCCCAGCTCCCAGACCCCGCATGCTCCGCCACGGGGCTGTGGGAGCCTATTTTCCCTTCCTTTGGCCATAAAACAGAGGCTGGGGGGGTGAGTGTGGGACAGGGATCAATCCCCACCCCTGGGGGATGGAGGCGATGCTGCCGCTCCTTGAGCGAGCGCGCCTGTCCTCAGCCCTGAGATTGCAGGGACCGAGGCCGGTGGCAGCACCAGGTTCCTTCCAGCCCGCACGAGCAGGCTGATAAATAATTAACGGTTAATCAGGGCAGGGCTTAATTCCCCAGGGGAAACCAGAGAAGAGGTTGGCGCGGAGAGCGCAGCCCTGCTTCGCCATCGCTCCGTGCTGCTGGACATGGCGCCATGGCACGAGGCTGGGCAGCGCCGCACTGGAGGGGACCGTGGGCGCTGTGGCTGCTGCCGGTGCTGGCAGGGGGTGAGCAGAGCCCCCGAGCCCCGGCTGCCCGGGCGCAAGCGGGCCCTGACCCCGCTGCCCCCCGGCAGGGCAGCCGCTGGCGGCCGGAGAGGCGGGCTACGAGGAGTGGGCAGTGACGGGGGTTCAGGGCCGTGCGGTGGAGCTGAGCTGCGGGCGTGTGGCGGCGGCACCGCCGGCTGTCGTCTTCTGGAGTTTCGTGGCGGAGCCGGAGGGCTCAGGGCCGCCGCGGGCAGTGGCCGTGGGCTCAGGCAGAGAGGTGTCAGTGGCCCCCGGCGCGGGGACGCTGGGCAGGGTGACCCTGCGCAACGGGACGCTGGAGCTGCGGGAGCTGCGGGCGGGCGCCCAGGGGCGATTCCTCTGCCAGGGGCTCTTCCCGGAGCGTGGGCGACTCCACGTTGGCTACGCCGCTGTCCTCTTGCGCGTCTTGGGTAAGCACTGGCCGATGGCCACCGTCGCGTTCCCGGGGATGCCTGCGCTTGCCCGTGAGCCCTAGAGTCTTTCACAGGCCAGCAGTGTGTGCTGCTGGCCACTGAAGAGCCTGCTAGCCCATGGGAGTCTTCCACTGGCCAGTGTAGCGTGCTCCTGGCCAATGAAGAGCTCAGTAGCCACTGAAGGGCCCCACTACTCACTGAAGCGCGCCACTAGCCAGTGTAGAGCTCTGCTAGCCAACACAGCGGCCTGCAGCCAGTGCAACACTCCACTAAGCAGGAAAGCACCCCATTAGCCAACGTGGCACCCCACGAGCCAACGTAGTGCTGTGCTAGCCAACAGCATCACACTAGCCAACGTAGCAGCCAAGCCAATGTAGCACTGGGCTAGCCAACACGGCAGCACACTAGCCGACATAGCATTCCACTAGCTGAAGTAGCTCACCATTAGCCAGCGAAGGGCCCCATAAGCCAAAGCAGAGCCTTGCTGCCCGGCAAAGCACCCCACTAGCCATCGTAGCGTCCTGCTAGCCAGCACCATCTCCTTGCCCTGGCCAATCCAGCATCCCAGTAGCCCCTAAGCGGTCACATTAGCCTGTCTGTGGCTGCTCTAGCTACTCCCCACGCCCACAGCCAGGACACCCCCTCATTAGCCCATAGACATTCTAACAAAGCTGGTGAGGGGGCTGGAGAACAGGCCTTATGAGGAACGGCTGAGAGAGCTGGGGGTGTTTATCCTGGAGAAGAGGAGGCTGAGAGGAGACCTCGTTGCTCTCTACAACTACCTGAAAGGAGGTTGTGGAGAGGAGTGTGCTGGCCTTTTCTCCCAAGTGGCAGGGGACAGGACGAGAGGGAATGGCCTCAAGCTCCGCCAGGGGAGGTTTAGGCTGGACATTAGGAAAAATTTTTCATGGAAAGGGTCATTGGGCACTGGCAGAGGCTGCCCAGGGAGGGGGTTGAGTCACCTTCCCTGGAGGTGGTTAAGGGACAGGTGGATGAGGTGCTGAGGGACATGGGTTAGTGATTGATGGGAATGGTTGGACTCGATGATCCGGTGGGTCTTTTCCAACCTGGTGATTCTATGATTCACTAGCCATCCTGCTTGCTGCCATAGCACATCACTAGCCAATACAGCCACCAGGCCAGCATGGTGTGTCCATGGCCACCATGCCCTACGGCACCATGGTGCCTCCACGCCCACCACCCACCCCGGGACGTCCATGGCCACCACGGTGATGTTCACAGCCACGATGGTGCACGTTTTCTAAGGAGACTTCCCAGCCTGGTTCCCCACCAGAGGGAGGATGCCCCAGGTGTGGCTGTGTCCCCTCTCTGGGGATGTCCCGATGACTGAGGGTCCCCATGTCACCGCAGATGGCCCCGACGAGCCAGCCATCAGCGTGGAGCCCTTCTCCCCTGAACAGGGGGGCTTCTCGGCGGGCGAGAGGGAGGACGTGGTGCTGAGCTGCCTGGCTCCCTCCAACCCCCCTAGTCGCTACGTCTGGCTCCACAACAGCTCCCAGGTCCACACCGGCCAGACCTACGCCATCTCTGCCATCACTCGCGCCCAGGCGGGCACCTACACCTGCCTGGCCGAGAATACCCACCTCCAAACCCGCACCCAGGCCACCACCGTCCTCACCGTCTACTGTAAGTAACCCTGGAACAGGGGCGGCCCCACGGGTGCCCCTGGGGCGAGATAGACCAAGGCAGCTTCTGGTGAGGATGTAGGTGTGAAGGGCAATGTGGGAGGAGGGTAACAGCCCGGCGTCCCCCAGCTCTGATGGTCTCCTGCAGATCCACCACCCGGCAGCCCCACCTGCTCTGCCCTGGCCACCGGTGACCTGCGGGACGTGGCCCTGCGGTGCCGCTGGCCGGGGGGCTTCCCCCTGGCACGGCTGCGCTGGGTGGGCCCCTGGCCTCCCGTGAAGGAGGATGAGGACGAGGTGGCATCAGGGTCGAGTCTTTCCATGGCCACCAGCATCCAGCCAGGGGCGGCCACCAGGAACGGCAGCTCCTTCTCCTGCCTGGCCTCCCACCCCGCGCTGCCACGGGGGGCTACGTGCGGGACCACCCTGTGTGAGTGCCCGTGGGTCGTGTCCCCGCGGAGAAAAACCCTTTGTGACGCCCCGGTTGGTGGAGCCGCCGTGACCCTGTGCCGCGGCCACCCCGAGGGACGCGTGGCCGGGCGCTCATCACCCCAGGCGACCCCAAGCTGGGGGTGCCCGTGGCACAGTCGCCCGGGGTGGCTGTCACCCTTTTGGGGGACGCTTTGGCATCCCCGCCCTGATGCCTCTCCGTCCCACAGGGGTCCCAGCCGACGGCCCCTCCTGCGCGGTGGCGGTCACCAAGGGTAACGAGTACGTGACGCTGCGGTGCCGGTGGGAGGGGGGGACGCCGCCAGTCACCCTGCGCTGGGGGACCCCTCGCCCTCCACTGCCGTCCTGGTGCTGAGCACCCACAGCGGCTTGCGGGGCCGGGATTTTGTCTGCGCGGCCGCCCACCCGCTACGGGCCAACGGCGCCGAGTGCCGCCTCCGGCTGGGTAAGCCGGATTCGAAGCGGGCGTCCCCTCCTTGGGCCACGGTGACACAGGGGGGTCACAGGTCTCCGTGGCTCCGTGCCTCTCGCCGCACAGACGTCCCCAAGCTGGAGGCGGAGAGGAGCGAGGTGGCGGTGCTGGAGGGCGGCGAGGCGCAGTTGGCGTGCCGGTGGCAAGGCAGCGGCACTGACCTCGGAGCCACCGTGGCTTGGTATGACCCCAGGGAGCGGGAGGTGACGTCGGGGTCGGCCAAGTACCAGCTGGAGCGGGGAGAAGCGTGGCTCAACCTCACCATCTGGGAGGCCGAGTGGCCGGGGGACAGCGGGATCTACCGCTGCACCGCAGCCAACGCCGTAGGCACTGCCAGCCTCCCCATCCGCCTCCGCGTGGATCGTGAGTCCTGGGAAGCAGGGGTGGGGGGGTGGTCCTCGAGGTGGGTTTGGGGGATTCAGCCGCTCTTGCCGGGCGTTGTCCCCGCAGGGTACCCGGCCCCCCCCAACGTCACCATCAGCAAGCTGCGGTACACGCGGGCGCGCACCGAGGTGCGGCTGGAGTGGCGGACGCAAGGTGCTGGCAACCTCACTGGCTTCGTGGTGCAGCGGCGCCGAGCCAAGAAACATCCCCGGCGGGTGCTGGGCCCCTGGGAAACGGCCGCCGGTGACATCGAGCCCCACTCCCGTGACCGGCGCCTGGGGGGGCTGGACCCAGCCGTGATCTATGCCTTCCGTGTCCTGGCTGTCAACCACAGAGAGCCATCGCGGAGCCCTTTCCATTTTCACACCGTGCTCAGCCAGCATCAACACTCCAGAGAGCGCGTGAACGGCTGCCGTTCATCCCGCCGCACCATCTGCTCCAGTGTTTCATAACGGCACCCTGCAAACTTGTGGTTTTTCAAACCCGCTTTGCAGCACAAAGTATTCTTAGGCCTGTGGAGCAAGTGGAAACTATGTCCGGATCCCCTTTCACAGCAGGGCTTGAGGTTTACTGTAACCAGACTCAAACAGCCCTCAGGCTACCGTAGACAACACCTAAAAGTACCGACTGAGCCTTTTCCTTCTCGGAGGCAGGAAAACGCCCTCTTGGATGCCCCTGGGTTAAATCGGGACCAGATACTACCATGTTTATAAAAGAACAAGGGAAGCCTGATCTGTGAAGGTCCCTTCCAACCCAAAGCATTCTATGATTCCGACACCGTTATGACTGCTCGGCGCTCACAGGTTGGGCTGAACCTGTCCTGTCTTTGTCCATTATCCCCTTCATACTTTGTGTAATTCAAGCAGGAATTTGGGGGCTGCTTTACAGCTGTGCTGTGCTTCCATCTGCTGTAGGGAAAGGGCCTTTCGCTGGCAGCGGGAGGTTTGGAATTGCAGCCAGCATTCCCAGGGCCCCAGAGACCAACCACCACCTAAATTGCACCCCTGACCCCCAGGCACTGAGGGTCCAAGCCCTTGATCTCTTCAGCCAGCTTAAATGTGCCACGATAAATTAACTGCAGTTTATTTTTTGCAGGATCCACCCAGTCTGGCAGAAACTAAGGAGATGTGGGGACCGGAGCGGTGTATCTGGGTCACTCCGGCAGCTGAGGAGCAAGCACAGCCCAACGATGATCTCTATGCCCAGGCCTCTCTCGGTCTAGGGGTGCAATCAACCCTTCTGGCATTTCCTGAGGATCAGAGGGGAAGCAGGAGGATGGTCATGAAAAGAAAGGTGCTGAGGCACAGACCTGATGGAGGAGTGGAGGTCTTTGACGAGTCGGGGAGCAGCACCAACACCCGGAGCCTGAGGCAGAAGATGCTTCATCATAGGCCAAGCCCAGAAGACAGCATCTCTGAGGGGGAAATAGAGTCAAGCAACACCTCCCATCCCTGGTGGCCCCGCAGGGACAGCCCCTGCTTTCTCCCTGCGGATTTGGGGAGCCAGAGCTCTCGTGATTCTCATTACAGAGCTGCAGCAGAACAACCCAAGTCCTTCATTCCTCCGCGGTTCGAGCTGCTGGGCCGTAACCGGGGGAAAACTGACTGCGTGGCCAAATATTTTGAATATAAACGAGATTGGGAGAAATTTGGAATCCCAGGGGAGGATCGGTGGAAAGAAGTGCGCTGGGGCATCCGGGAGAAGATGCTCTGTGAGCCCGAGCTGCCCCACCGTCCGCAGCACCTCCCCATCCCCAACAACTACACCGTGCCCACGGAGAAGAAGAGAGCTGCCCTGTGCTGGAAGGTGCGCTGGGACCTGGCCAGGGGCCTCCTGCCGGAGAAAACCACTCCCTGGTAGCACCTCGAGCCCTGCTCCTTGCCTGTGAGCCGGGAACTGAGCACCAGCTGCTTTTATCCGCCTCAAAGTCCTCGATAATTTCTAAAAATCCCGTGTTTTGCATTTCAAGTGGGCTAAGTCCTACTATTCAAACTTTTTCCAGCACTTCAGAAAAGTGGGCTGGGTGGAGAACCCAGTTCCCCCGTTGCATCCTGTGATGCTGCTTCCCGAGCTCTGACTGGAAGCTCTGAGAAGCTGGCACCAAGAACCCCACGGCCTGCAGGACCCTTTGGATATCGCAGGAACAAGACTGCAGGGAGCCTGGGGATTTGGGGCAGGGAACAGACCCTGCATGAGACACCAAGGTTGTTACATCTGTGATGCCTCAGGAATTCCTTTAATAAAGTGTGTGAAAAGACTTATGGTCTGTGGGCTATTTTATAGAATCATGGAATGGCTTGAGTTTGAAGGGACCTTAAAGAACATCCAACCTGGCCTTGAACCCCTCCAGGGATGGGGCAGCCACCCCTGCTCTGGGCAACCTGGGCCAGGGCCTCCCCACCCTCAGAGTGAAGAATTTCTTCCTAAGGTCTAATCTAAATCTTCCCCCTTCCAATTTAAAACTGTTCCCCCTTGTCCTATCCCGGCACTCCCTGATTAAAAGCCCCTCCCCAGCTTTCCTTGAGTCCCTTTCAGTACTGGAAGCTACTCTAAGGTGTCCTAGGAGCCTTCTCCAGGCTGAACAACCCCCACTCTGTCAGCCTGCCTCATAGCAGAGGTGCTCCAGGCCTTGGATCATCTCTGTGGACCTCCAGGAGTTGGGGGTTCCTCACAGGGTCGGGGGTCTCTCCTGGGATGAGATGTGGATTCCTCCTAGGTGTCGAGAGCTCCCTCCCGGCATCTGGGGATCCCTTATAGGGTGGGGTGGGGGGAATCCCTCCCTGTTTGCATGCTCTGCCCAGTTTTGGAGGCCTCATCCAGGTTTAGGGGGTCCCATCACAATTTGGGGAGATCCCTCCTCATGTTTGGGGCCCCTCCTGGGATGCAGGGTTCTGTCATGGTTTGGGGTGATGCTTCCCAGTATTTGGGGCTCCCTCACAGGTTTTGGGGTCCTTCCCACAGCTTCAGGCTCCCTCCTGGCATCTAGGGCTCCCTCTCAGGATCCAGAGGGTCTGTCCTGGGATTTGGAGGATCCCTCCTGAATCGAGGGTCCTGCCCAGTTTTGGAGGCTCAATCCTGCGTTAGGGGGTTCTGTCATGGTTTGGGGAGATCCCTCCCATGTTTTGCAGACCCTCACGGTGCTTGGGGCTCCTCCCAGTTTGGGGTGTTGCTCCTGATGTTTGAGGCTCTCTCCTGGGTCCTTCCCGGAGTTTGGGTGTCCCTTACGGAGGGGGAAATCCCTCCTGGTTTGGTTTGGCAGTCCTACCCAGTTTTAGGGGCTTCCTTCTGTATTAGGGGATACTATCATGGTTTGGGGACATCCCTCACAGGGTTAGGGTTCCCTCCTGGTATTTGGGGCTCCCTTCCAGGATTCACGGGGTCCTTCCTGGAGTTTGGGGCTCCTTCCCTGGTTTTCGGGACCCCCCTGGGATTCAGGGGGTCCTCCTGGGGGTTTGGGGCTGCCTCCTCATTGTTTGGGGAGATCCCTCCTGGTGTTTGGGGCTCCCTTCTAGGGTTTGGAGAGATCCCTCCCGGTTTGGGGACTCCCTCTTGGCTTTGGAGCCGCCTCCTGGGATGAGAGATGGATTCCTCCCAGCACTTGGTGGGCCCCTCCTGGGATTTGGGGGGCAGCTCCCAGGCTGGAGGGGAGGCTCCCTCCTGGGATTTGGGGGTCCTTTACAGGGTAGGGGGATCCCTGCTGATTTGGGGGTTCTGCAAAGTTTCGGGACTCCTTCCCAGGTTTTAGGAATTTCTTACAGGGTGGGAAAGGCCCTTCTGGGGACGGAGCTGGATCCCTGCCCGCTGGGGCCCCTCCGGAGAGAAGAGCAACAAAGCTGGTGAAAGGGCTGGAGAACAGGCCTTATGAGAAGCGGCTGAGAGAGCTGGGGTTGTTTAGCCTGGAGAAGAGGAGGCTGAGGGGAGACCTCATTGCTCTCTACAACTACCTGAAAGGACGTTGTAGAGAGGAGGGTACTGGCCTCTTCTCCCAAGTGACAGGGGACAGGACAAGAGGGAATGGCCTCAAGCTCCGCCAGGGGAGGTTTAGGCTAGACGTTAGGAAAAAATTCTTTACAGAAAGGGTCATTGGGCACTGGAACAGGCTGCCCAGGGAGGTGGTTGAGTCACCTTCCCTGGAGGTGTTTAAGGGACGGGTGGACGAGGTGCTGAGGGACATGGTTCAGTGTTTGGTAGGAACGGTTGGACTCGGTGATGCGGTGGGTCTCTTCCAACCGGGTTATTCTGTGATTCTGTGACCGGAAGTGACCGCACCGACCGGAAGTGACCTCCTCCACCGGAAGTGACCTCCCGACCGGAAGTGACCGCCCCGACCGGGCCGCTCGGCGTCGCGGGGCGATGGCGGCGGAGCGAGGCGGGTGGTGGGAGGTGCGCGGCGGCCCGTGATCCCTTGATCCCGTCCCCGCCCCGAGCCGCCCCCGCCCCCCGCCTCGTAACGCTCCGCTCTGTCCCCGCAGCGCCCCCAGCACCGGCGGGGATGGCGGGAGGAGCCGGAGGAGGAGGAGGAGGAGCAGAGGAGAGGTGAGGGGGGCAGTGCGGGCCGGGCTCAGCGCGGCCTCTGGCAGCGGGTGTGGCCGCGACTGTGCTGTCTGGCACTTCAGTTTCAGTAGAGCTGTGCTGGCACCTTCAGTTTCAGCAGAGGCTGGGGGATGATGTGGTTGGAGCAGCCCTGAGGACAGGGACTTGGGGTGCTGGGGGAGGAGAAGATCCACATGAGCCGGCAACGTGCACTCACAGCCCCGAAACCAACCGTGCCCTGGGCTGCATCCAAAGCTGTGGGACCAGCCGGGCCAGGGAGGGGATTGTGCCCCTCTGCTCTGCTCTGCTCTGCTCTGGTGAGACCCAACCTGGAGCTCTGCGTCCAGTTCTGGAGTCCTCAGCACAGGAAAGACGTGGAGCTGTTGGAGCAAGTCCAGAGGTGGCCACAGAGATGATCCAAGAACTGGAGCGCCTCTGCTATGAGGATGGGCTGAGAGACCTGAGGTTGTTAAGCCTGGAGAAGGCTCCAGTGAGACCTTAGAACAGCTTCCAGTGCTGAAAGGGGCTCCAGGAAAGGTGGGGAGGGGCTCTTGATCAGGGAGGGCAGGGGTAGGACAAGGGACAATGGCTTTAAATTGGAAGGGGGAAGATTTAGATTAGACATTAAGAGGAAATTCTTCATGCTGAGGGTGGGGAGGCCCTGGCCCAGGTTGTCCGTCTAAGTTATGGCTGCCCCATTCCTTGAAGTGTTCAAGGCCAGGTTGGATGGGGCTTGGAGCCCCCTGATGCAGAGGGAGGTGTCGCTGCCCATGACAAGGGGGCTGGAATGACGTGATCTTTAAGTCCCTTCCAACTCAAACCATTCTGTGACACCAGCTTGGGAGGAAGGGTCAGTCTGCTTGAGGGCAGGGAGGCTCTGCAGAGGGACCTGGCTAGGCTGGATCCATGGGCTGAGACCAATGGGATGAGGTTCAACAAGGCCAAGCGCTGGGTCCTGCACTTGGGATACAACAACCCTGTGCAGCTCCAGGCTTGGGGATGAGTGGCTGGAACGCTGCCCCATGGAAAAGGACCTGGGAGTGTTGGCTGACAGCGGCTGAACATGAGCCAGCAGTGGCCCAGGTGGCCAAGAAGGCCACCAGCATCCTGGCTTGGATCGGCCATGGGGTGGCCAGCAGGAGCAGGGCAGGGATCGTCCCCCTGGACTCGGTGCTGGTGAGTCTGCACCTCAAATCCTGGGTTCCGTTTTGGACCCAAGAAGGACATTGAGGGGCTGGAGTGTGTCTGGGGAAGGGTCTGGAGAACAGGAGGAGCTGAGGGACCTGGAGCTGTTGAATCTGGAGAAGCGGAGACTGAGGAGAGATTTCATTGTTCTCTGCAGTTCCTGAATAGGAGGTTGTAGTGAGGTGGATCCTGGGCTCGTCTCCCCAGTGACAGGTGGTGGGATGAGAGGAAATGGCCTCAAGTTGCACCAGGGCAGGTTTAGGCTGGGCATCAGGAAAAAATTCATCACTGAAAGGGTTCTCAGGACCTGGCAGATGCTGCTCAGGGAGGTGGTAGGGTCACCATCTCTGGTGGATTTAAAAGCCAGACAGATGAGGTGCACAGGGATGGTTCAGTAGAGGACTGGGAGGGTTGGGATTGATGATCCCAAAGGTCTTTTCCAACCAAGTGATTCTATGATTCTGTGTGAGAATTGGAGAGGGAGAGAAGGGAAGAAGGAAGAGGAAGGGGAAATGGGTGCTCTTCTTCCTCACTGGTTCCTTCCTTTCCAGAGCACCCGGCAGAATCCTCCCTGCTGAACAAGCTGATCCGTATGTCCCTGGTGGAGTCGAGTCAGAAAGTGGAGATCCTGCAGCAGGACCCCAGCTCCCCGCTCTGTTCCATCAAATCCTTTGAGCAGCTGCCCCTGTAAGTCATGGCGGGTCAGGCGCGTACAGCAGGCGAGCAGCCGCCTCCACTCCTGACACGCCGTCCTATCCTCTGTCTTACAGGAAGGAGGAGCTTTTGCAGGGGATTTACATGGCAGGCTTCAACCGGCCATCCAAGATCCAGGAGCAGGCTCTGCCCATCGTGCTGGCGTATCCGTGAGTAGCCACGCTGCGTTGGTGGGCCCTGGGTTCCTCGAGGCATCCCCAGCCTCGTGACACCCGCCCCTTGTGCACCACTAAGCAGTCTTTGCCTTGCAGGCCCCAAAATCTGATTGCCCAGAGCCAGTCAGGGACAGGGAAAACAGCAGCTTTTGTCTTGGCCATGTTGAGCAGAGTTAGTGCCGCCGAGAAATACCCGCAGGTAACACAGGAGAGGGAGAGCTGAGGCAGGAGGGCTTTGCTGGAGCCCGTGAGGTGCTGTTAAGGGCAGAGCTCTGGTTTGTGTCCCTGTCCCTCTGTGATCCCGTCTGCTGGAGGGGATAGTGAAGCCCCAGGGCATTCGCAGCAGCAGGAAGGGCAGAAGGGAGGTGGTGCCCGCCCGAGGCAGGTGCTCACACTTGCTGGCAGTGGATTAAGCCAGGCTTTAGAGAGCCTGGAATTTAAACGCTGAAAATCAGGCGCAGAGGTGCTGGCTTTCTGGTGGCTCCAGCAGCCCCACGAGCCCTGGTCACCTCTGCCCACAGAATCAACTCTGCCAGCTGCGATTTAAAGTCTCTCATCTCAAGTACAGGGGGTGATTTAAACACTTGCTTTAAATCTGGATGCGGAAACCAGTGTCACCGAGCTTCCAGAGACATATTCCCTCAAAAGCAGCTACGGTGACTTCTTTCTGCCCACACCCCTTCAGCTGTGCTGTGTTCCCAGCTCCTCAGCTTCCCCTGTGCTCTGGAGTGACTTGAGCAGCCTGGGATCTTCTCGTGCTCTTCCTGCCCTGTCAAAATCCCTTGTCGTCTGCCTGGTGTTCCCCGTCCTGGGAGCACCCTCGGCTTTCCGACGAGGCGTTTCTTGCCTGACAGTTCTCTCCCTCAAAGTGCCTCTGCTTGGCTCCCACCTACGAGCTGGCCCTGCAGACTGGGAATGTGGTTGAGACCATCGGGAAGTTCTGCGCCGACATCAAGGTTGCCTATGCTGTCCAAGGAAACAGAGGTGAGTCCGGTCCTGCCAAGCACGATCATGGAAGTGTCCTGTGAGTACAGGGATCTTCTCGGAACCTTGAGCTACCAGAAGCTGCACAGACCTCCGTGCAGCCAATAAAACTCTGTCTGTATTCCCCGCTCCTGCTAAGGAGTCTATTTTGCGATTGCTGGCTGCTTCCAGAGTCCCCCCTGCACACGTGGGGCTGGTTTCTACCTCCCCAAGGCTGTAGGGAAGCGTCAGCCCTGATTGTGGTTAAAAGCTCCAGCTCCACTTTGCGATGGCCCCCCTCAAAGGCCAGAATCTGAGATGAACAAGTGAAAAATGCGCTGGTGTTGGTTGGAGGTGGTGGGCTGCCATTTCCTGCTCTGGCAGTTCCTCAGGGCGTGGCGCTGGAGGAGCAAATCGTCATCGGGACGCCAGGGACAATGCTGGACTGGTGTTTCAAACGTGGCCTCGTAGACGTGAAGAAGATCAAGGTGTTCGTGCTGGATGAAGCTGACATCATGATCGACATGCAGGGCCTCTCCTGCCAGAGCATTCGCATTCAGAAGTGAGTGATCATAGAATCGCTTGATTGGAAAAGACCTTTGAAATCACTGTGTCCAACCATCCCTGTCCATTACTAAACCAGATCCCTGAGCACCTCATGTGCCCGGCTTTTAAACCCCTCCAGGGATGGGGACTCGGCCACCTCCATGGGCAGCCTCTGCCAGCGCCCCAGAACCCTTTTGACGGAAACATTTTTCCCAATACCCAGGCTAAATCTGCTCTGGCGCAATTTTAGGCCATTTCCTTTCTTCCAGTCACCTGTCCCCTGGGAGAAGAGCCCAGTACCCACCTCACCACAACCTCCTTTCAGGGAGCTGTGATTTATAAGGTCTCCCCTCAGCCTTCTTTTCTCCAGGCTAAACAACCCGAAGCCCCTCAGCTGCTCCTCGTAACCCTTGTTCTCCAGCCCCTTCCCCATCGTCCTGATGGCTGGCATCCTGCTTCCCTGGCCTTTCCCCCTCTTTGCTTAGCTTTGAGTGAATTGGTCTCCAAAGGACCTGAATGCGCAGCAAAAGAGAGTCCCTGTGATGCTGAAGATGCATCCAGGGAAAGGTGAGCCCAGGGACCCGGCTTTCTGTAAAACCGTATCTGTGAAACACACAGGAAGACTTTTATTTCGCTTACCTTTACTCTGCCCAGTTACAGCCCTTGGATTGGTTTCTCTTGAAGGCAACACAAAATCAACTGAAATGAGCTTTTATCTCTCTGAGCGAGCAGATCTGGGCAGCTGTGGCTCCTCTGGGCTGACCAGTCCTTTTTCCCTGCTCCAGGGCTCTCCCCAAGGACTGCCAGATGTTGCTGTTTTCCGCCACCTTCAAGGAAGCCGTGCGAGCGTTCGCCATGCGGATTGTATCCAATGCCATCGTGATAAAGCTGCGTGAGGATGAGCTTACCCTGAGCAACATCAGGCAGTACTTCTTTATATGCGAGAGCCAGGAGGAGAAGTACAGAGCCCTCTGCAACATCTACGGCTGCGTCACCATCGGCCAGGCTGTTGTCTTCTGCCAGGTAACGCAGCTCCGCCTGCCTGGGGACAGCACTGGGTTTGCAGTCAGGGACAACAGGAATGGTTCCTTTTCCAGTATGCACGTGGAGGGCTTTTCCCCAGATCCTCAAAATCATGGAGCAGAGCCCAGGGAGGGATGGGGAACGCGTTGCCAGCACTGAAAGGACAGTGATATGGCAAAGGCAGCTTTTAAAAGCATCTCTCCTACCAGCTGGGACTGCCTTTGCCGGGCTTCCACGGTCACCAGAACACCCTGTTTTTCCTTGCCCTTTGTGACAGAAGCTTCCTGCTTGTTTTCATTGTTTTGATCTTGTTTTGCGGTGTTAAAAAGCACCAGGAGGTCCCTCGAAAGGAGCAGGAGACTCAAAACAGGGGGAAATAGCAGTGAAGGGTTGGCTGGGAGGGAGCAGAGCGGTGGGAGGGCTGCTGCGGAACCTCAGCCTGCCTCTCGCCACACCTCAGACTCGGAGGAGTGCGAGCTGGCTGGCGGCGGAGATGAGCCAGGACGGGCACCAAGTGGCGATGCTGACAGCGGAGCTGACGGTGCCGCAGCGGGCCGACATCACCCAGCGCTTCCGCGAAGGAAAGGAGAAGGTCCTCATTGTCACCAATGTCTGCGCCAGAGGTACCTCTGGAAAACCCAGTGCCCCTTGCAATTCCGAAGGGGGTGAAACACACCTCCTGGCATCTGCTGCTTCTGGTGGCAGCATGGCTTAAGGCAGGGATCCTACGGGATATGTTGGGCCCAGGGAGCCTTTCCCGCAGCCCTGATCTCACTGTTTCTCAGGGATCGATGTGCAGCAAGTCACCATCGTGGTGAACTTCAGCCTCCCCACCTCTCGGAGAAGAAACGAGCCAGATTTTGAGACCTATCTCCACCGCATCGGGCGAACTGGACGCTTTGGGAAGAAGGGCATCGCCTTCAGCATGGTGGAAAGCTGTAACGTGGGGCTTGTGCACAAGATAGAGGAGTATTTCCGTAAGCATTCACGTGTATCTGCCTCGCTGGGATAGGTTCTGGGACTGGTGATCTCCCTTCAGCTCATTTCCCGTCTGCAAAGGGACCTTATTGGGCTGCTCTTCTCCCTGGGCGTGTCTTACTCGGCACAGGCACCAGGTGGAGCCTCCCTTCTGTCCCCCTTGCCCTTTGAGGGGGTTTTTATCCATAGCAGACGTTTTCAGAGAAACAGAATCACAGAATGTCCTTAGTGGGAGGGGACCCCCAAGTCTCATCAAGTCCAACTCCTGTCCCTGCACAGGACAACCCCACAATTCACACTGTGGGGCTGGGGGCGTTGGCCAAACACTTCTGGAATATTGTCAGCCTTGGGACTGCTTCCCTGGGAGCTGTTCCTGCGCTCCACCACCCTCTGGGGGAAGAACCTTTTCCCAATGTCCAACCTAACCCTGCCCTGGCATCTTCATGCCATGCCCTCATGTCCAGAGGGAAGAGCTCAGTGCCTGCTCCTCCTCCTCCCCATTGAGGAAGCTGCATAGCGCGATGAGGTTTCTCTTCAGTCTCATCTTTTCCAGGCTGATCAGACCAAGGGACTTCAGCCACTTCTCATACACTTCCCCTCTAAACTCTTAAACTCTGTGCCCTCCTCTGGACACTCCAGCAGCTTTAGATCCTTTTTATCCTGTGGCTCCCAAACTGTCCCCGGTGCTCAAGGTGGGGCCCCAGTGCGGAGCAGAGCGGGACAATCCCCTCCCTCGCTTGGCGAGCGATGCCGTGCTGGATGCACCCAGGACGTGGTTGGCTGCCAGGTCACTGCTACCTCGTGGCCGACTTGCCATGGACCAGAACCCCCTGATCCCTTTCTGCAGGGCTGCTCTCCAGCCTCGCGCTCCCCGGGCTGTCCGTCCATCCGTGTCCCAGGGGCAGAACAAGGCCCTCGCCCCAGTTAAACTCCCTGCGGTCGTGATTGCCCATCTCTCCCGTTTGTCCGATCCCTCTGCGGGGCCTCTCTGCTCTCTGGGGTGTCAGCAGCTCACCCACTTCCATGACATCCCCAAACTGAGTTATTAAAGCTTCCAGTCCCGCATCCAGGTAATTTCTGAGAATGCTGAGGAGCGCTGGCCCTGGGATGAACCCCGCGGAATGCCACTAGGGACTGGTCGCCAGCCTGATGTGACCGCAGTCACTGTGACGCTTTGATCCAGCCCCTCAGCCCGTTCTCCCCACCCAGCACTGTGTGTCCAGCTGGCCACTGGGCCGTTTGTTCAGTAGCCTGAGATTTTGTGTGTGACTTGCCAGGGCCTTCACAGGTACCTGGTTTGCCTCAGCACCGCTTTTCACTTCCCTCCTTCAGGCATTTTATCTGCCTTTTCCCTGTCCCAGGGCAGCTGGTACCTGGCTGAGCTCAGCCCGGTTGTGGGAGTGAAGTCAGCCTTGGCCAAAGCAGCCCACTGCGGGATTCCCGCGGGATGAAAATCCAGCGGAAGAATGCCCAGACTTTTGCTTTTTAATGCTGTGACGTTGGGATTTGAGGGCTGGGGGTGCCTGATGAGATTAACGAACCTCCCCTGTCCTGCAGCGGTTTGGAGGTGGGAGGAGAGGGTGGGAGCGGCTTTGGAAACCGATTGGGACATGCTGCTTCTGGCTTGGGGCACTTCTTGCTTTCAGAGTCCAGGCCACTGCACTCCCTCACTTGGCACTGTGCCTTCTCCCAGTTTCCTTGGCTGTTGCTTGAGGGCCGTGGACTGGAAATCCCACCCACACAGGAGCGTTCCCACCCATGCCTGTGCACGCAAGCGGCACAAATGCCAGCTCACCGGCGGCCGGGCTTTGGTTTTACCAGCTCGTGCCCAACACTGGCAATTTTTGTTTCCTTCCTACAGAGACCAAGATCAAGGAGCTGGACCCAGATGACATGGATGAGCTCGAGAGGCTGGAAAACTGAGTGAGGACCAGGGGTGTGCTGCCCCCCCGTCCCAGTTTTGGTTCAGGAACAGAAGGAAAAGTTACAGGGGAAGATGTTCCAGTTCTCTTAAGAGTTTCCCCACATAGTTTGGCTTTGTTGGGATGCTGGGAGGAGGCAGGGGAGCCCTCAGCCCCAGCGGTTCTTGTCCCTGGTTTTGTTCTGGTTCTGTGGCCGAGGTTTTCAGAGCCCTGGCTCTGCAGGGTGGGAGGAATCCCCATGGCGCTCGGCTTGGGGTGATGCTCCTCAGCGGCACCTCTGGATGCGCTCAGAGTGGTCAGGAAACGGGGAAGCAGCAGGAGCTGGCTCCAGAACTCCGCTGCTTGTCTCCAGGCAGCAGCGACAGGTACCTTTCTGCCACAAAAACCTGGAGAAAAAGCTCAGAAAGAAAGAATGGGGAGAAAAGCGGAGTTGTTAGAAAACGGAATGACGGGCTCTCGCTAGGTGGCGGCAGGAGCTGCTGTCGCGGAGCCCGAGTGGAGCAGTTTGGGGACTGGAAGAGCCGGGAGCTCGTGGGCTGCTGGGCAGGGGTCAGGGGTTGTCCCTTCGCTGTCACCAAGCCTGTCTCTAACAGAATGGAATTAAATCCTTGCTAGGGTGGTGGTGTTCCTCCTGTGCAACAGGAATTTGGAATTTATCCCTACGCTCAGTGCAGACGTGTTTTTATTGGCTCCAAGTGTTGACGGTTGTGTCCTTAGCCACCAACATCCCCTGCTCCCCTTGCTTCAGCTTTCCCAGTTGCTTTACAAACCTGACCTGTCCAGGCAGAAACTGTGCCCGGAGCCGTCTGGCAGCAGCTCGGGGAGCAAAGCCTCAGCTGCCTCTGTAGCCCCCCGGGCCCGGCTTTACCCCACAGTGGGCGTTTGATCCCCAAACCTCTTTGCAGGCAGCCTCACACTCTTGGTTTGCTCCGGATGAGCCCCTTCCTCAGTGGACACAGGCTCTGGGGGTGGGATCTGGCCCGCAGACCCCTCTGGTTGGGGCGTTTCCCCTGCGTTGTGTTACAGCCTGGCTGCCCCCATGAATGTTTTATGGGCTGGGGCTGCTGTGGAGAGGGAGATGAAATATCAAACCCCGCTTGCCGCCCGGCTTCCCCAGCTCCCAGACCCCGCATGCTCCGCCACGGGGCTGTGGGAACCTATTTTCCCTTCCTTTGGCCATAAAACAGAGGCTGGGGGGGTGAGTGTGGGACAGGGAACAACCCCCACCCCTGGGGGATGGAGGCGATGCTGCCGCTCCTTGAGCGAGCGCGCCTGTCCTCAGCCCTGAGATTGCAGGGACCGAGGCCGGTGGCAGCACCAGGTTCCTTCCAGCCCGCACGAGCAGGCTGATAAATAATTAAGGGTTAATCAGGGCAGGGCTTAATTCCCCAGGGGAAACCAGAGAAGAGGTTGGCGCGGAGAGCGCAGCCCTGCTTCGCCATCGCTCCGCGCTGCTGGACATGGCGCCATGGCACGAGGCTGGGCAGCGCCGCACTGGAGGGGACCGTGGGCGCTGTGGCTGCTGCCGGTGCTGGCAGGGGGTGAGCAGAGCCCCCGAGCCCCGGCTGCCCGGGCGCAAGCGGGCCCTGACCCCGCTGCCCCCCGGCAGGGCAGCCGCTGGCGGCCGGAGAGGCGGGCTACGAGGAGTGGGCAGTGACGGGGGTTCAGGGCCGTGCGGTGGAGCTGAGCTGCGGGCGTGTGGCGGCGGCACCGCCGGCTGTCGTCTTCTGGAGTTTCGTGGCGGAGCCGGAGGGCTCAGGGCCGCCGCGGGCAGTGGCCGTGGGCTCAGGCAGAGAGGTGGCAGTGGCCCCCGGCGCGGGGACGCTGGGCAGGGTGACCCTGCGCAACGGGACGCTGGAGCTGCGGGAGCTGCGGGCGGCCGCCCAGGGGCGATTCCTCTGCCAGGGGCTCTTCCCGGAGCGTGGGCGACTCCACGTTGGCTACGCCGCTGTCCTCTTGCGCGTCTTGGGTAAGCACTGGCCGATGGCCACCGTCGCGTTCCCGGGGATCCCTGCGCTTGCCCGTGAGCCCTAGAGTCTTTCACAGGCCAGCAGTGTGTGCTGCTGGCCACTGAAGAGCCTGCTAGCCCATGGGAGTCTTCCACTGGCCAGTGTAGCGTGCTCCTGGCCAATGAAGAGCTCAGTAGCCACTGAAGGGCCCCACTACTCACTGAAGCGCGCCACTAGCCAGTGTAGAGCTCTGCTAGCCAACACAGCGGCTTGCAGCCAGTGCAACACTCCACTAAGCAGGAAAGCACCCCATTAGCCAACGTGGCACCCCACGAGCCAACGTAGTGCTGTGCTAGCCAACAGCATCACACTAGCCAACATAGCACCCCACAAGCCAACGTAGCACTGGGCTAGCCAACACGGCAGCACGCTAGCCGACATAGCATTCCACTAGCTGAAGTAGCTCACCATTAGCCAGCGAAGGGCCCCATAAGCCAAAGCAGAGCCTTGCTGCCCGGCAAAGCACTCCACTAGCCATCGTAGCGTCCTGCTAGCCAGCACCATCTCCTTGCCCTGGCCAATCCAGCATCCCAGTAGCCCCTAAGCGGTCACATTAGCCTGTCTGTGGCTGCTCTAGCTACTCCCCACGCCCACAGCCAGGACACCCCCTCATTAGCCCATAGACATTCTAACAAAGCTGGTGAGGGGGCTGGAGAACAGGCCTTATGAGGAACGGCTGAGAGAGCTGGGGGTGTTTATCCTGGAGAAGAGGAGGCTGAGAGGAGACCTCGTTGCTCTCTACAACTACCTGAAAGGAGGTTGTGGAGAGGAGTGTGCTGGCCTTTTCTCCCAAGTGGCAGGGGACAGGACGAGAGGGAATGGCCTCAAGCTCCGCCAGGGGAGGTTTAGGCTGGACATTAGGAAAAATTTTTCATGGAAAGGGTCATTGGGCACTGGCAGAGGCTGCCCAGGGAGGGGGTTGAGTCACCTTCCCTGGAGGTGGTTAAGGGACAGGTGGATGAGGTGCTGAGGGACATGGGTTAGTGATTGATGGGAATGGTTGGACTCGATGATCCGGTGGGTCTTTTCCAACCTGGTGATTCTATGATTCACTAGCCATCCTGCTTGCTGCCATAGCACATCACTAGCCAATACAGCCACCAGGCCAGCATGGTGTGTCCATGGCCACCATGCCCTACGGCACCATGGTGCCTCCACGCCCACCACCCACCCCGGGACGTCCATGGCCACCACGGTGATGTTCACAGCCACCATGGTGCACGTTTTCTAAGGAGACTTCCCAGCCTGGTTCCCCACCAGAGGGAGGATGCCCCAGGTGTGGCTGTGTCCCCTCTCTGGGGATGTCCCGATGACTGAGGGTCCCCATGTCACCGCAGATGGCCCCGACGAGCCAGCCATCAGCGTGGAGCCCTTCTCCCCTGAACAGGGGGGCTTCTCGGCGGGCGAGAGGGAGGACGTGGTGCTGAGCTGCCTGGCTCCCTCCAACCCCCCTAGTCGCTACGTCTGGCTCCACAACAGCTCCCAGGTCCACACCGGCCAGACCTACGCCATCTCTGCCATCACTCGCGCCCAGGCGGGCACCTACACCTGCCTGGCCGAGAATACCCACCTCCAAACCCGCACCCAGGCCACCACCGTCCTCACCGTCTACTGTAAGTAACCCTGGAACAGGGGCAGCCCCACGGGTGCCCCTGGGGCGAGATAGACCAAGGCAGCTTCTGGTGAGGATGTAGGTGTGAAGGGCAATGTGGGAGGAGGGTAACAGCCCGGCGTCCCCCAGCTCTGATGGTCTCCTGCAGATCCACCACCCGGCAGCCCCACCTGCTCTGCCCTGGCCACCGGTGACCTGCGGGACGTGGCCCTGCGGTGCCGCTGGCCGGGGGGTTTCCCCCTGGCACGGCTGCGCTGGGTGGGCCCCTGGCCTCCCGTGAAGGAGGATGAGGACGAGGTGGCATCGGGGTCGAGTCTTTCCATGGCCACCAGCATCCAGCCAGGGGCGGCCACCAGGAACGGCCAAGCCCTTGATCTCTTCAGCCAGCTTAAATGTGCCACGATAAATTAACTGCAGTTTATTTTTTGCAGGATCCACCCAGTCTGGCAGAAACTAAGGAGATGTGGGGACCGGAGCGGTGTATCTGGGTCACTCCGGCAGCAGAGGAGCAAGCACAGCCCAACGATGATCTCTATGCCCAGGCCTCTCTCGGTCTAGGGGTGCGATCAACCCTTCTGGCATTTCCTGAGGATCAGAGGGGAAGCAGGAGGATGGTCATGAAAAGAAAGGTGCTGAGGCACAGACCTGATGGAGGAGTGGAGGTCTTTGACGAGTCGGGGAGCAGCACCAACACCCGGAGCCTGAGGCAGAAGATGCTTCATCATAGGCCAAGCCCAGAAGACAGCATCTCTGAGGGGGAAATAGAGTCAAGCAACAGCTCCCATCCCTGGTGGCCCCGCAGGGACAGCCCCTGCTTTCTCCCTGCGGATTTGGGGAGCCAGAGCTCTCATGATTCTCATTACAGAGCTGCAGCAGAACAACCTAAGTCCTTCATTCCTCCGCGGTTCGAGCTGCTGGGCCGTAACCGGGGGAAAACTGACTGCGTGGCCAAATATTTTGAATATAAACGAGATTGGGAGAAATTTGGAATCCCAGGGGAGGATCGGTGGAAAGAAGTGCGCTGGGGCATCCGGAAGAAGATGCTCTGTGAGCCCGAGCTGCCCCACCGTCCGCAGCACCTCCCCATCCCCAACAACTACACCGTGCCCACGGAGAAGAAGAGAGCTGCCCTGTGCTGGAAGGTGCGCTGGGACCTGGCCAGGGGCCTCCTGCCGGAGAAAACCACTCCCTGGTAGCACCTTGAGCCCTGCTCCTTGCCTGTGAGGCGGGAACTGAGCACCAGCTGCTTTTATCCGCCTCAAAGTTCTCGACAATTTCTAAAAGTTCCTTTAATAAAGTTTGTGAAAAGACTTATGGTCTGTGGGCTATTTTATAGAATCATGGAATGGCTTGAGTTTGAAGGGACCTTAAAGAACATCCGACCTGGCCTTGAACCCCTCCAGGGATGGGGCAGCCACCCCTGCTCTGGGCAACCTGGGCCAGGGCCTCCCCACCCTCAGAGCGAAGAATTTCTTCCTAAGGTCTAATCTAAATCTTCCCCCTTCCAATTTAAAACTGTTCCCCCTTGTCCTATCCCGGCACTCCCTGATTAAAAGCCCCTCCCCAGCTTTCCTTGAGTCCCCTTCAGTACTGGAAGCTACTCTGAGGTGTCCTAGGAGCCTTCTCCAGGCTGAACAACCCCCACTCTGTCAGCCTGCCTCATAGCAGAGGTGCTCCAGGCCTTGGATCATCTCTGTGGACCTCCAGGAGTTGGGGGTTCCTCACAGGGTGGGGGGTCTCTCCTGGGATGAGATGTGGATTCCTCCTAGGTGTCGAGAGCTCCCTCCCGGCATCTGGGGATCCCTTATAGGGTGGGGTGGGGGGAATCCCTCCCTGTTTGCATGCTCTGCCCAGTTTTGGAGGCCTCATCCAGGTTTAGGGGGTCCCATCACAATTTGGGGAGATCCCTCCTCATGTTTGGGGCCCCTCCTGGGATGCAGGGTTCTGTCATGGTTTGGGGTGATGCTTCCCAGTATTTGGGGCTCCCTCACAGGTTTTGGGGTCCTTCCCACAGCTTCAGGCTCCCTCCTGGCATCTAGGGCTCCCTCTCAGGATCCAGAGGGTCTGTCCTGGGATTTGGAGGATCCCTCCTGAATCGAGGCTCCTGCCCAGTTTTGGAGGCTCAATCCTGCGTTAGGGGGTTCTGTCATGGTTTGGGGAGATCCCTCCCATGTTTTGCAGACCCTCACGGTGCTTGGGGCTCCTCCCAGTTTGGGGTGTTGCTCCTGATGTTTGAGGCTCTCTCCTGGGTCCTTCCCGGAGTTTGGGTGTCCCTTACGGAGGGGGAAATCCCTCCTGGTTTGGTTTGGCAGTCCTACCCAGTTTTAGGGGCTTCCTTCTGTATTAGGGGATACTATCATGGTTTGGGGACATCCCTCACAGGGTTAGGGTTCCCTCCTGGTATTTGGGGCTCCCTTCCAGGATTCACGGGGTCCTTCCTGGAGTTTGGGGCTCCTTCCCTGGTTTTCGGGTCCCCCCCTGGGATTCAGGGGGTCCCCCTGGGGGTTTGGGGCTCCCTCCTCATTGTTTGGGGAGATCCCTCCTGGTGTTTGGGGCTCCCTTCTAGGGTTTGGAGAGATCCCTCCCGGTTTGGGGACTCCCTCTTGGCTTTGGAGCCGCCTCCTGGGATGAGAGATGGATTCCTCCCAGCACTTGGTGGGCCCCTCCTGGGATTTGGGGGGCAGCTCCCAGGCTGGAGGGGAGGCTCCCTCCTGGGATTTGGGGGTCCTTTACAGGGTAGGGGGATCCCTGCTGATTTGGGGGTTCTGCAAAGTTTCGGGACTCCTTCCCAGGTTTTAGGAATTTCTTACAGGGTGGGAAAGGCCCCTCTGGGGACGGAGCTGGATCCCTGCCCGCTGGGGCCCCTCCGGAGAGAAGAGCAACAAAGCTGGTGAAAGGGCTGGAGAACAGGCCTTATGAGAAGCGGCTGAGAGAGCTGGGGTTGTTTAGCCTGGAGAAGAGGAGGCTGAGGGGTGACCTCATTGCTCTCTACAACTACCTGAAAGGACGTTGTAGAGAGGAGGGTACTGGCCTCTTCTCCCAAGTGACAGGGGACAGGACAAGAGGGAATGGCCTCAAGCTCCGCCAGGGGAGGTTGAGGTTGAACATCAGGAAAAAATTTTTCACAGAAAGGGTCATTGGGCACTGGAACAGGCTGCCCAGGGAGGTGGTTGAGTGTTAAAAAGCACCAGGAGGTCCCTCGAAAGGAGCAGGAGACTCAAAACAGGGGGAAATAGCAGTGAAGGGTTGGCTGGGAGGGAGCAGAGCGGTGGGAGGGCTGCTGCGGAACCTCAGCCTGCCTCTCGCCACACCTCAGACTCGGAGGAGTGCGAGCTGGCTGGCGGCGGAGATGAGCCAGGACGGGCACCAAGTGGCGATGCTGACAGCGGAGCTGACGGTGCCGCAGCGGGCCAACATCATCCAGCGCTTCCGCGAAGGAAAGGAGAAGGTCCTCATTGTCACCAATGTCTGCGCCAGAGGTACCTCTGGAAAACCCAGTGCCCCTTGCAATTCCGAAGGGGGTGAAACACACCTCCTGGCATCTGCTGCTTCTGGTGGCAGCATGGCTTAAGGCAGGGATCCTACGGGATATGTTGGGCCCAGGGAGCCTTTCCCGCAGCCCTGATCTCACTGTTTCTCAGGGATCGATGTGCAGCAAGTCACCATCGTGGTGAACTTCAGCCTCCCCACCTCTCGGAGAAGAAACGAGCCAGATTTTGAGACCTATCTCCACCGCATCGGGCGAACTGGACGCTTTGGGAAGAAGGGCATCGCCTTCAGCATGGTGGAAAGCTGTAACGTGGGGCTTGTGCACAAGATAGAGGAGTATTTCCGTAAGCATTCACATGTATCTGCCTCGCTGGGATAGGTTCTGGGACTGGTGATCTCCCTTCAGCTCATTTCCCATCTGCAAAGGGACCTTATTGGGCTGCTCTTCTCCCTGGGCGTGTCTAACTCGGCACAGGCACCAGGTGGAGCCTCCCTTCTGTCCCCCTTGCCCTTTGAGGGGGTTTTTATCCATAGCAGACGTTTTCAGAGAAACAGAATCACAGAATGTCCTTAGTGGGAGGGGACCCCCAAGTCTCATCAAGTCCAACTCCTGTCCCTGCACAGGACAACCCCACAATTCACACTGTGGGGCTGGGGGCGTTGGCCAAACACTTCTGGAATATTGTCAGCCTTGGGACTGCTTCCCTGGGAGCTGTTCCTGCGCTCCACCACCCTCTGGGGGAAGAACCTTTTCCCAATGTCCAACCTAACCCTGCCCTGGCATCTTCATGCCATGCCCTCATGTCCAGAGGGAAGAGCTCAGTGCCTGCTCCTCCTCCTCCCCATTGAGGAAGCTGCATAGCGCGATGAGGTTTCTCTTCAGTCTCATCTTTTCCAGGCTGATCAGACCAAGGGACTTCAGCCACTTCTCATACACTTCCCCTCTAAACTCTTAAACTCTGTGCCCTCCTCTGGACACTCCAGCAGCTTTAGATCCTTTTTATCCTGTGGCTCCCAAACTGTCCCCGGTGCTCAAGGTGGGGCCCCAGTGCGGAGCAGAGCGGGACAATCCCCTCCCTCGCTTGGCGAGCGATGCCGTGCTGGATGCACCCAGGACGTGGTTGGCTGCCAGGTCACTGCTACCTCGTGGCCGACTTGCCATGGACCAGAACCCCCTGATCCCTTTCTGCAGGGCTGCTCTCCAGCCTCGCGCTCCCCGGGCTGTCCGTCCATCCGTGTCCCAGGGGCAGAACAAGGCCCTCGCCCCAGTTAAACTCCCTGCGGTCGTGATTGCCCATCTCTCCCGTTTGTCCGATCCCTCTGTGGGGCCTCTCTGCTCTCTGGGGTGTCAGCAGCTCACCCACTTCCATGACATCCCCAAACTGAGTTATTAAACCTTCCAGTCCCGCATCCAGGTAATTTCTGAGAATGCTGAGGAGCGCTGGCCCTGGGATGAACCCCGCGGAATGCCACTAGGGACTGGTCGCCAGCCTGATGTGACCGCAGTCACTGTGACGCTTTGATCCAGCCCCTCAGCCCGTTCTCCCCACCCAGCACTGTGTGTCCAGCTGGCCACTGGGCCGTTTGTTCAGTAGCCTGAGATTTTGTGTGTGACTTGCCAGGGCCTTCACAGGTACCTGGTTTGCCTCAGCACCGCTTTTCACTTCCCTCCTTCAGGCATTTTATCTGCCTTTTCCCTGTCCCAGGGCAGCTGGTACCTGGCTGAGCTCAGCCCGGTTGTGGGAGTGAAGTCAGCCTTGGCCAAAGCAGCCCACTGCGGGATTCCCGCGGGATGAAAATCCAGCGGAAGAATGCCCAGACTTTTGCTTTTTAACGCTGTGACGTTGGGATTTGAGGGCTGGGGGTGCCTGATGAGATTAACGAACCTCCCCTGTCCTGCATCGGTTTGGAGGTGGGAGGAGAGGGTGGGAGCGGCTTTGGAAACCGATTGGGACATGCTGCTTCTGGCTTGGGACCTCTCACTTTCGGACAAGGTGCTTCTGGCTTAGGGCTCCTCTCTCGGACACGCTGCTTCTGGTTTGGGGCACTTCTTGCTTTCAGAGTCCAGGCCACTGCACTCCCTCACTTGGCACTGTGCCTTCTCCCAGTTTCCTTGGCAGTTGCTTGAGGGCCGTGGACTGGAAATCCCACCCACACAGGAGCGTTCCCACCCATGCCTGTGCACGCAAGCGGCACAAATGCCAGCTCACCGGCGGCCGGGCTTTGGTTTTACCAGCTCGTGCCCAACACTGGCAATTTTTGTTTCCTTCCTACAGAGACCAAGATCAAGGAGCTGGACCCAGATGACATGGATGAGCTCGAGAGGCTGGAAAACTGAGTGAGGACCAGGGGTGTGCTGCCCCCCCGTCCCAGTTTTGGTTCAGGAACAGAAGGAAAAGTTACAGGGGAAGATGTTCCAGTTCTCTAAAGAGTTTCCCCACATAGTTTGGTTTTGTTGGGATGCTGGGAGGAGGCAGGGGAGCCCTCAGCCCCAGCGGTTCTTGTCCCTGGTTTTGTTCTGGTTCTGTGGCCGAGGTTTTCAGAGCCCTGGCTCTGCAGGGTGGGAGGAATCCCCATGGCGCTCGGCTTGGGGTGATGCTCCTCAGCGGCACCTCTGGATGCGCTCAGAGTGGTCAGGAAACGGGGAAGCAGCAGGAGCTGGCTCCAGAACTCCGCTGCTTGTCTCCAGGCAGCAGCGACAGGTACCTTTCTGCCACAAAAACCTGGAGAAAAAGCTCAGAAAGAAAGAATGGGGAGGAAAGCGGAGTTGTTAGAAAACGGAATAACGGGCTCTCGCTAGGTGGCGGCAGGAGCTGCTGTCGCGGAGCCCGAGTGGAGCAGTTTGGGGACTGGAAGAGCCGGGAGCTCGTGGGCTGCTGGGCAGGGGTCAGGGGTTGTCCCTTCGCTGTCACCAAGCCTGTCTCTAACAGAATGGAATTAAATCCTTGCTAAGGTGGTGGTGTTCCTCCTGTGCAACAGGAATTTGGAATTTATCCCTACGCTCAGTGCAGATGTGTTTTTATTGGCTCCAAGTGTTGACGGTTGTGTCCTTAGCCACCAACACACAGGCTGTCGTCTTCTGGAGTTTCGTGGCGGAGCCGGAGGGCTCAGGGCCGCCGCGGGCAGTGGCCGTGGGCTCAGGCAGAGAGGTGGCAGTGGCCCCCGGCGCGGGGACGCTGGGCAGGGTGACCCTGCGCAACGGGACGCTGGAGCTGCGGGAGCTGCGGGCGGCCGCCCAGGGGCGATTCCTCTGCCAGGGGCTCTTCCCGGAGCGTGGGCGACTCCACGTTGGCTACGCCGCTGTCCTCTTGCGCGTCTTGGGTAAGCACTGGCCGATGGCCACCGTCGCGTTCCCGGGGATCCCTGCGCTTGCCCGTGAGCCCTAGAGTCTTTCACAGGCCAGCAGTGTGTGCTGCTGGCCACTGAAGAGCCTGCTAGCCCATGGGAGTCTTCCACTGGCCAGTGTAGCGTGCTCCTGGCCAATGAAGAGCTCAGTAGCCACTGAAGGGCCCCACTACTCACTGAAGCGTGCCACTAGCCAGTGTAGAGCTCTGCTAGCCAACACAGCGGCTTGCAGCCAGTGCAACACTCCACTAAGCAGGAAAGCACCCCATTAGCCAACGTGGCACCCCACGAGCCAACGTAGTGCTGTGCTAGCCAACAGCATCACACTAGCCAACGTAGCACCCCACAAGCCAATGTAGCACTGGGCTAGCCAACACGGCAGCACACTAGCCGACATAGCATTCCACTAGCTGAAGTAGCTCACCATTAGCCAGCGAAGGGCCCCATAAGCCAAAGCAGAGCCTTGCTGCCCGGCAAAGCACCCCACTAGCCATCGTAGCGTCCTGCTAGCCAGCACCATCTCCTTGCCCTGGCCAATCCAGCATCCCAGTAGCCCCTAAGCGGTCACATTAGCCTGTCTGTGGCTGCTCTAGCTACTCCCCACGCCCACAGCCAGGACACCCCCTCATTAGCCCATAGACATTCTCACTAGCCATCCTGCTTGCTGCCATAGCACATCACTAGCCAATACACGGTCTGGGCTGGAAAGATGCCCCCTGTTGGGGGCCCTGGGGGCTCGTGGGGGGCCCGGGGGATGGGGCTGCTCACGGCTTGGTGCCCCCAGTGCCCGTCTCCAAGCCCTTTGTGCGGCCGACGGCGGCAGTGGCGGCGGAGGGGGCGACGGTGGCCCTGACGTGCTCTGTGCGGGAGGGGACCAAGCCGCTGAGCTTCTCCTGGCAGCACCGGGAGCCCCGGGGGGGTCCCCTGCCGTCCCCCATGGGGATGGGGGGCTCCGGGGCAGAGCTGCGCCTGACGCCCGCCAACCGGAGCCACGCGGGCTGGTACGCCTGCACCGTGCGCAACCAAGTCAACAACTGCACCAGCGAGCCCGTCTACCTGGACATCATCTGTGAGTGGCCTCACCTTCCCGGGGGGCTGTGAGGGCATCCTCAGGGCTGGAGATGCCACCATGGCCTGGCCATGGCGACCAAGCATCCAGCCACCTGGCTACTATGATGTGGCTGAGATCACCAAGCACCCTACCACCATGGTGGCCCCGTGGTACAGCCATGGCCACCACGTGCAGTGCCACCGAGGTACCTCCTCAGCCACCGCGTGGCCTGTCTGTGTCCATGGTCACCACGCACTGTGCCACCTCCACAGCCACCAGGCCAGCATGGTGTGTCCATGGCCACCATGCCCTACGGCACCATGGGGCCTCCACGCCCACCACCCACCCCGGGACGTCCATGGCCACCACGGTGATGTTCACAGCCACGATGGTGCACGTTTTCTAAGGAGACTTCCCAGCCTGGTTCCCCACCAGAGGGAGGATGCCCCAGGTGTGGCTGTGTCCCCTCTCTGGGGATGTCCCGATGACTGAGGGTCCCCATGTCACCGCAGATGGCCCCGACGAGCCAGCCATCAGCGTGGAGCCCTTCTCCCCTGAACAGGGGGGCTTCTCGGCGGGCGAGAGGGAGGACGTGGTGCTGAGCTGCCTGGCTCCCTCCAACCCCCCTAGTCGCTACGTCTGGCTCCACAACAGCTCCCAGGTCCACACCGGCCAGACCTACGCCATCTCTGCCATCACTCGCGCCCAGGCAGGCACCTACACCTGCCTGGCCGAGAATACCCACCTCCAAACCCGCACCCAGGCCACCATCGTCCTCACCGTCTACTGTAAGTAACCCTGGAACAGGGGCGGCCCCACGGGTGCCCCTGGGGCGAGATAGACCAAGGCAGCTTCTGGTGAGGATGTAGGTGTGAAGGGCAATGTGGGAGGAGGGTAACAGCCCGGCGTCCCCCAGCTCTGATGGTCTCCTGCAGATCCACCACCCGGCAGCCCCACCTGCTCTGCCCTGGCCACCGGTGACCTGCGGGACGTGGCCCTGCGGTGCCGCTGGCCGGGGGGCTTCCCCCTGGCACGGCTGCGCTGGGTGGGCCCCTGGCCTCCCGTGAAGGAGGATGAGGACGAGGTGGCGTCGGGGTCGAGTCTTTCCATGGCCACCAGCATCCAGCCAGGGGCGGCCACCAGGAACGGCAGCTCCTTCTCCTGCCTGGCCTCCCACCCCGCGCTGCCACAGGGGGCTACGTGCGGGACCACCCTGTGTGAGTGCCCGTGGGTCGTGTCCCCGCGGAGAAAAACCCTTTGTGACGCCCCGGTTGGTGGAGCCGCCGTGACCCTGTGCCGCGGCCACCCCGAGGGACGCGTGGCCGGGCGCTCATCACCCCAGGCGACCCCAAGCTGGGGGTGCCCGTGGCACAGTCGCCCGGGGTGGCTGTCACCCTTTTGGGGGACGCTTTGGCATCCCCGCCCTGATGCCTCTCCGTCCCACAGGGGTCCCAGCCGACGGCCCCTCCTGCGCGGTGGCGGTCACCAAGGGTAACGAGTACGTGACGCTGCGGTGCCGGTGGGAGGGGGGGACGCCGCCAGTCACCCTGCGCTGGCGGGACGGCGGGGGCCGGGCGCTTGGGGACCCCTCGCCCTCCACTGCCGTCCTGGTGCTGAGCACCCACAGCGGCTTGCGGGGCCGGGATTTTGTCTGCGCGGCCGCCCACCCGCTACGGGCCAACGGCGCCGAGTGCCGCCTCCGGCTGGGTAAGCCGGATTCGAAGCGGGCGTCCCCTCCTTGGGCCACGGTGACACAGGGGGGTCACAGGTCTAGGGGTGCAATCAACCCTTCTGGCATTTCCTGAGGATCAGAGGGGAAGCAGGAGGATGGTCATGAAAAGAAAGGTGCTGAGGCACAGACCTGATGGAGGAGTGGAGGTCTTTGACGAGTCGGGGAGCAGCACCAACACCCGGAGCCTGAGGCAGAAGATGCTTCATCATAGGCCAAGCCCAGAAGACAGCATCTCTGAGGGGGAAATAGAGTCAAGCAACAGCTCCCATCCCTGGTGGCCCCGCAGGGACAGCCCCTGCTTTCTCCCTGCGGATTTGGGGAGCCAGAGCTCTCATGATTCTCCTTACAGAGCTGCAGCAGAACAACCCAAGTCCTTCATTCCTCCGCGGTTCGAGCTGCTGGGCCGTAACCGGGGGAAAACTGACTGCGTGGCCAAATATTTTGAATATAAACGAGATTGGGAGAAATTTGGAATCCCAGGGGAGGATCGGTGGAAAGAAGTGCGCTGGGGCATCCGGGAGAAGATGCTCTGTGAGCCCGAGCTGCCCCACCGTCCGCAGCACCTCCCCATCCCCAACAACTACACCGTGCCCACGGAGAAGAAGAGAGCTGCCCTGTGCTGGAAGGTGCGCTGGGACCTGGCCAGGGGCCTCCTGCCGGAGAAAACCACTCCCTGGTAGCACCTTGAGCCCTGCTCCTTGCCTGTGAGGCGGGAACTGAGCACCAGCTGCTTTTATCCGCCTCAAAGTCCTCGATAATTTCTAAAAATCCCGTTTTTTGCATTTCAAGTGGGCTAAGTCCTACTATTCAAACTTTTTCCAGCACTTCAGAAAAGTGGGCTGGGTGGAGAACCCAGTTCCCCCGTTGCATCCTGTGATGCTGCTTCCCGAACTTTGACTGGAAGCTCTGAGAAGCTGGCACCAAGAACCCCACGGCCTGCAGGACCCTTTGGATATCGCAGGAACAAGACTGCAGGGAGCCTGGGGATTTGGGGCAGGGAACAGACCCTGCATGAGACACCAAGGTTGTTACATCTGTGATGCCTCAGGAATTCCTTTAATAAAGTGTGTGAAAAGACTTATGGTCTGTGGGCTATTTTATAGAATCATGGAATGGCTTGAGTTTGAAGGGACCTTAAAGAACATCCAACCTGGCCTTGAACCCCTCCAGGGATGGGGCAGCCACCCCTGCTCTGGGCAACCTGGGCCAGGGCCTCCCCACCCTCAGAGTGAAGAATTTCTTCCTAATGTCTAATCTAAATCTTCCCCCTTCCAATTTAAAACTGTTCCCCCTTGTCCTATCCCGGCACTCCCTGATTAAAAGCCCCTCCCCAGCTTTCCTTGAGTCCCTTTCAGTACTGGAAGCTACTCTAAGGTGTCCTAGGAGCCTTCTCCAGGCTGAACAACCCCCACTCTGTCAGCCTGCCTCATAGCAGAGGTGCTCCAGGCCTTGGATCATCTCTGTGGACCTCCAGGAGTTGGGGGTTCCTCACAGGGTGGGGGGGCTCTCCTGGGATGAGATGTGGATTCCTCCTAGGTGTCGAGAGCTCCCTCCCGGCATCTGGGGATCCCTTATAGGGTGGGGTGGGGGGAATCCCTCCCTGTTTGCATGCTCTGCCCAGTTTTGGAGGCCTCATCCAGGTTTAGGGGGTCCCATCACAATTTGGGGAGACCCCTCCTCATGTTTGGGGCCCCTCCTGGGATGCAGGGTTCTGTCATGGTTTGGGGTGATGCTTCCCAGTATTTGGGGCTCCCTCACAGGTTTTGGGGTCCTTCCCACAGCTTCAGGCTCCCTCCTGGCATCTAGGGCTCCCTCTCAGGATCCAGAGGGTCTGTCCTGGGATTTGGAGGATCCCTCCTGAATCGAGGGTCCTGCCCAGTTTTGGAGGCTCAATCCTGCGTTAGGGGGTTCTGTCATGGTTTGGGGAGATCCCTCCCATGTTTTGCAGACCCTCACGGTGCTTGGGGCTCCTCCCAGTTTGGGGTGTTGCTCCTGATGTTTGAGGCTCTCTCCTGGGTCCTTCCCGGAGTTTGGGTGTCCCTTACGGAGGGGGAAATCCCTCCTGGTTTGGTTTGGCAGTCCTACCCAGTTTTAGGGGCTTCCTTCTGTATTAGGGGATACTATCATGGTTTGGGGACATCCCTCACAGGGTTAGGGTTCCCTCCTGGTATTTGGGGCTCCCTTCCAGGATTCACGGGGTCCTTCCTGGTATTTGGGGCTCCCTTCCAGGATTCACGGGGTCCTTCCTGGAGTTTGGGGCTCCTTCCCTGGTTTTCGGGACCCCCCTGGGATTCAGGGGGTCCTCCTGGGGGTTTGGGGCTGCCTCCTCATTGTTTGGGGAGATCCCTCCTGGTGTTTGGGGCTCCCTTCTAGGGTTTGGAGAGATCCCTCCCGGTTTGGGGACTCCCTCTTGGCTTTGGAGCCGCCTCCTGGGATGAGAGATGGATTCCTCCCAGCACTTGGTGGGCCCCTCCTGGGATTTGGGGGGCAGCTCCCAGGCTGGAGGGGAGGCTCCCTCCTGGGATTTGGGGGTCCTTTACAGGGTAGGGGGATCCCTGCTGATTTGGGGGTTCTGCAAAGTTTTGGGACTCCTTCCCAGGTTTTAGGAATTTCTTACAGGGTGGGAAAGGCCCTTCTGGGGACGGAGCTGGATCCCTGCCCGCTGGGGCCCCTCCGGAGAGAAGAGCAACAAAGCTTGTGAAAGGGCTGGAGAACAGGCCTTACGAGAAGCGGCTGAGAGAGCTGGGGTTGTTTAGCCTGGAGAAGAGGAGGCTGAGGGGTGACCTCATTGCTCTCTACAACTACCTGAAAGGAGGTTGTAGAGAGGAGGGTACTGGCCTCTTCTCCCAAGTGACAGGGGACAGGACAAGAGGGAATGGCCTCAAGCTCCGCCAGGGGAGGTTGAGGTTGAACATCAGGAAAAAATTTTTCACAGAAAGGGTCATTGGGCACTGGAACAGGCTGCCCAGGGAGGTGGTTGAGTCACCTTCCCTGGAGGTGTTTAAGGGACGGGTGGACGAGGTGCTGAGGGACATGGTTTAGTGATTGATAGGAATGGTTGGACTCGATGATCTGGTGGGTCTCTTCCAACCTGGTTATTCTATGATTCTATGATCTACCTTTAATTACCCTTAAAATGCGAAATGAAGGCTATGACCTAAAGGTGACAAACTACCCCCATCCCTCCCTGGCAGGCAAACCTCAGTGCATGGAGGGCAGAGGATCCCCCGTCAGAGCCCTGGAGCTGTTTCCCCCTTGGCACAACCACGGCACAAAAGGCTTTTCCTCACCATGCACAGGAAGGCCATAGGGTTTGTTGATCACCACAATCTCTTCATTCTGGTACACGGTTCCCTGTTTGAGCACTTTGGCCAGGACGTTGGGGTGAACCTGCTGCAGCCGCTTGCTCAGCATGGCCAGCTCCCGCACCCACCTCTGTGCGGGGTCTTTGGGGATCTGAAGAGAAAACAAAATGCCCTCAGTGGAGGATAAACAGTTCTCGCACCAAGGCCCTGCTTCAGCAGCTCCCTCGTCTTCCTCCCACTTCTACTCTGTGTCTCACAGCCCTGTTACCCACATCGTCACAACAGAGACTATCTAAGCGCCCCTACCCATTGCCCTGCTCGGTGCGACTGCCTGTAGCCCCACACAGGGGCAGCCACCCAAAAATCCCAAGCCAGATTTTTCCCCGCTGCCCGGCGAGAGAAAACCCATGGGCACGATGACAAAACCTGGCACCCCCGCCACTGGCTGCCCATCCCACGCGGGGGAGCGCCCTGAGCCCAAGGACACAGGGAGACCTGGTGCACGAGGAGGCAACGCGGGGAGATGGGGGATACAGGGGGCGAGGGAAAGGACCTGTGGGAAGAGGGGGACAACCTGGGGAAGAGGGGGGATACACAGGACAACACCTGGGGGATGAGGCGGGGGGGCCTTGGGGGCTAAAGGGAGACCTGGGGAAGTTGGGGGGGACCGGGGGATGGAGAAAGAGAGGAAGGGATGTGGGGAGAGTGGGACCCAGGGAGTGAGGGAACTCAGGGAGAGGGGGCGACATGAAGGGTAAGGGGTATAAGAGGCTGAAGGGGGGGACCAGGAGAAGAAGAGCGGTATGCAGGGATAAGGGAGGATCTGATGGGTGAAGCGGGACAGAGGGAGAGGGAGGAACCCAAGGGGCAAGGGAGTGACAGAGGGCAAGGGCGGGGGACCTGAGGGCTGACAGGGAACGTGGGGAGAGGGGGAAGACCTGGGGAGAGGGAGATTGGATCCAGGGAAGGCGGGGGATGAAGGGGGGAGAAACGGGGACATGGGGGCTTGGGGGGGTAGATCCGGGGGACAAACGGGGTGGCCCGGGTGGGAACGACGGCCAGGGAGAGAGGGCGACATGGGGTCGGGATCTAGGGGGCGACGGGGAACACAGGGAGAGAGGGACTGGATCCAGGAGAGGCGGGGAAACACGGACACGGGGCAGCGGGGGAGGCCCCGTGGGTGAGGAGGATCCCGGTGAGCGGTCCCGGGCCGGCCCCGCGGTGCCGCCACACCTCCTCGCTCCTCTTCCCGCTCCTCTCGGCCCGCAGCCGCTCCGCCAGCCGCTCGGCCCCCGCCTCCGCCCGCCCGATGCCGCCCAGGCCGCACCCGGCCCGGGGCAGCGCCGAGCGCCGCCACAGCCGCCATAGCCCCGCCGCCATCGCCCTGCGCCGCGGGGCGGGACTTCCGGCCAAGGGGAGCGAAGGGCGGGATTTCCGGCCAATGGGAACGGGGCCCGCCCCTTCCGACCAATCACAGTGCGGGGACAGGCGCCCGCCCAGCGGAAGGGCCCACCCAGTCAGAGCCGGCAGCGAGGGGAGCGGCTCCGCCCACCCGACCAATCAGAGTGAGCGGTGGGCGGTGCTAGAGCCTTCCGGCCAATCGCACGCGCCGAGCGGCGTCCTCGCCGCGGGGAGGCCCCGCCCCTTCCGGCGGTTGAAACGCCGCGGCCGTTGGGGCCGGAGTCGGTACGGGCGGAGCGAGAGCGCTGGATACAGGTACCGGGGCCGGGATAGGGGAGCGGCTCCGAGGGCCCGAGTGCGCCCCGAAACTACGAGTTGTCGATATTGGACTAGAGTAAAGCCTTCGACACAGTTTCTCACAGCATTCTGCTTCGGAAACTGTCACCTCTGGCCTGGACAGGCGCACACTCTCCTGGGTGGAAAACTGGTTGGCTGGAGGGCCCAGAGAGTGGTGGGAAATGGAGTTAACTCCAGCTGGAGGCCAGTGACAAGTGGGGTTCCCCAGGGCTCAGTGCTGGGTCCAGCCCTGTTCAATGTCTTTATCAATGACCTGTATGAAGGCATCGAGTGCACCCTGAGCAAGTTTGCGGACGACACTAAGCTGGGTGGAAGTGTCGATCTGCTGGAGGGTCGGGAGGCTCCAAAGGGATCTGAACAGGCTGGACCGCTGGGCTGAGTCCAATGGGATGAGGTTTAACAAGGCCAAATGCCGGGTTCTGCACTTGGGGAGTGCCCAACCCTGAGCAGCTACAGACTAGGAGAAGTCTGTCTAGAAAGCTCCCTGGAGGAGAGGGACCTGGGGGTGTTGGTTGACAGCTGACTGACCATGAGGCAGCAGTGGCCCAGGTGGCCAAGAAGGCCAATGGCATCTTGGCTTGTATCAGAAACGGCGTGACCAGCAGGTCCAGGGAGGTTCTTCTCCCTCTGGACTCGGCACTGGTGAGACCGCTCCTCGAATCCTGTGTTCAGTTCTGGGCCCCTCACCACAAGAAGGATGTTGAGGCTCTGGAGTGAGTCCAGAGAGGAGCAAGGAAGCTGGTGAAGGGGCTGGAGAACAGGCCTTATGGGGAACGGCTGAGAGAGCTGGGGGTGTTTAGCCTGGAGAAGAGGAGGCTGAGGGGAGACCTCATTGCTCTCTCCAACTACCTGAAAGGAGGTTGTGGAGAGGAGGGAGCTGGGCTCTTCTCCCAAGCTGAAGGGGACAGGACGAAGGGGACAAATTTTTCACGGCAAGGGTCATTGGGCAGTGGCAGAGGCTGCCCAGGGAGGGGGTTGAGTCACCTTCCCTGGAGGTGTTTAAGGGAACAGGTGGATGAGGTGCTGAGGGACATGGTTTGATTGATGGTTTGATCAATCCCATGATTGATGGGAATGGTTGGACTCGATGATCCGGTGGGTCTTTTCCTACCTAGTGATTCTATGATATTCTTAAAAAGAGCACTGAAAACCATGTATTTTTTTTTTTTTTAACATAAAAACATTGTCAGTTGCGGGCCCTGCACTGTCACTCAGCACCCAGGCGGAGCCGCTTGCTGCCGGGGCTCTGCTCCCTGCCATGGCCTGGCTGGGGCTTGGCAAGGCGGCCGCGGGACACGAAGTGCTGGACGCGCTGCTCAAGCCCCTCACACCGGGGCCGTGACAGCAGCGGCTTGTAGGTGCGCGCTCGGACCCCTTCCACGAAGCCGCTGACCTGGCTGCAGAGCAGAGGTGACACAGTGGCATCCCCGCTGCTCCCTGCACCTGTGGGACAGTTGAAAAAAAACCACCAGTGGGTTGAGCAGCCACGACACCAAACCCAAACGCTGTGCTGGAGTGTTCAGCCAAACCCTCAGCCCCATGGCAAACTCCGGGGCTGTCCTCTGCAGGGGCAGGAGTTGGACCCAGTGAGCCTTGAGGGTCCCTTCCCTCTCAGGACATTCTATGGTTAGCCCTTTCTCTCACAGTGTTTTGTTTTTAACCTGTGGCCCATATTCCTCCCCCATCACCAGGTACTGCCCCAACTCCATCCTTACTCTTTCCGGCAGCCACGGGAGCAGCGTCCAGCCCTCGTAACATACTGCGCAGCACTTGAGTCTTGACTGCATGGTTGGCCCAGAGCCGCTGGAGGTGTGTAACATTGAACTCGTGCACTTCTCGGTCGTACAGCCACTGTACGTTCTCAAACTCGCAGTCGTGCAGGACAAGGGGAAACTCGACTGCCATGCTAGGGAAAAGGAGAGAAGGTGTTACCTGTGGCTACCTAGAGGAATGCTTGGATCAGAAACAGTGTGACCAGCAGGTCCAGGGAGGTTCTTCTCCCTCTGGACTCGGCACTGGTGAGACCGCTCCTCGAATCCTGTGTTCAGTTCTGGGCCCCTCACCACAAGAAGGATGTTGAGGCTCTGGAACGAGTCCAGAGAGGAGCAAGGAAGCTGGTGAGGGGGCTGGAGAACAGGCCTTATGAGGAGCGGCTGAGAGAGCTGGGGGTGTTTAGCCTGGAGGAGGCTGAGGGGAGACCTCATTGCTCTCTCCAACTCCCTGAAAGGAGGTTGTGGAGAGGAGGGAGCTGGGCTCTTCTCCCAAGTGACAGGGGATAGGACGAGAGGGAATGGCCTCAAGCTCCCCCAGGGGAGGTTCAGACTTGACATCAGGAAAAAAATTTTCAAGGAAATTTTTCAGGCTGCCCAGGGAGGGGGTTGAGTCACCTTCCCCGGAGGAGTTTAAAAGACGGGTGCATGAGGTGCTGAGGGGCAGACTGATGGGAACGGTTGGACTCAACAGTCCAGTGGGTCCTTTCTAACCTAGTGAAAACACATCTGTCCTTTTGACTAGAAACAGCCTCACCTTTTACAGAATTCCTTTTTCAGATAAGTACAGAATTGGTTTTGATGAAATAGCAAGGACTAAAGTAATCGAAAAGCTTGCTGAGAGCAAGGTAAATGGGATTCCTAGGGATATGTCCCAGAGAGGCTGCTAGCAGCTCACTTCCATACTGTAAGGACTGCTTCACATTCTAGCAGAGAAGCAGCGTGCCAGCAGCACGTTTCATACAGCCGTTGCTTTGAGAAGCAGTCTCGGAGGTTTCCCCACGTTCTCCTTACCTGTACTGTGGTTTCCGGGGGTTCTTCTCCACATCCAGCAGCTCATCGATGATCTTGGGGCTCTCCATCCGCTGCCCAATGAGGAAGAGGATGGCCATCATGCAGCGGACTTGGTGATACAGGAACGCCTGTCCTGTCACTTCAAACTGGCACAAGCGGAAGGGATCCTGTGGCCCCGTTTCTCCGCCTGTCTCTGCCCACGTCACACTGGCACTGAGGATTGTTCTTTGGAAGTTGACCACCCCATTGGCGACGTCCATTTTACAGAGGTTACGGAAATCATGGGTCCCCACGTACCTCTGGGCTGCCGTATGCATGATGGCCACGTCCAGGTCAGCGCAGGGGAAGAAGTACCGGTAGGTTCTCTTGAGGCAGCTAAACCTGGCGCTGAAATCGGGCTCCACGGGGGCCCAGGCCAGCACCCGGATGTCGGGTGGGAGCACCCTGTTCAGAATATGGGTGTAGCGGAGCTCCTCTCCCTCGCCTTTGCTTTCTGAGGCACCCTCGTGGCCGTTGAGCTTCTTCCCCTCCGACAGGTTCGAGCGGAGATCCAGGGAAATCACCTGTGACAGAAGGGAAGCTGGGATTAGATCACAGATGGCCGCACTCGGCAGGTGAAGCCAAGACTTCCTACACCACTGTGGAATAAATTTAGGATCTCCTAAGATGATGCCATCTTAAATCAGGTGCTCTCAGCACTCCTTCCTGCAGGGAATGCTGCAAGCGCCTCTGCCGTGGCTCCAAGCAGATGCTATGGATTCCTTTAATAAAACAGAGCTCTGCAGACTGCCTGCTTAGCCCGGTCTCCAAACAGCTTCAACTTCAGGCCCTGGTTTAGGGATATAATATGCTTTTTTTTTGACTGTAAGGCAGTAACATCTTGGCTGTCTGGGAAACCTGTTCTGGGGACAACTTAATTACGTCGCAGGTGCCTGGATGCTTTAAACAGTGCAAGAAAAGGCAGCCTCTTATTTCATGTGGCTCATCTCGTGGAGAACCAACCACCCACCCGAGCCAAAACCACCCTGTCAATGCAAAATGATTCTATGAAAAGCTAAGGCAGCTCTTCTCTCCTGGCTCAGGAAGTGGGAGAGGCTGGCTCAGCAGCGAAGCCGTGCTTTCCTGGTGGCTCAGCCAGCCTGATGGCTCCATGCCCACAAAGCAGGCTGGCTGGCTCCCCTCCCTCCAGCTCCTGCTCCCACGCTCTCTTCCGCTGGCTGCGGCTCCCCTAGACCCTTCTGCACAGGAATTCAGCTGCCTGGCTCTGCAGGAAGCTCTCAAAGTCTTGGATTTGGTTTTCTTTGGTGGGGTTAGGGAGTTAAATTGGCTGTGAGGGCTCTGCCAGGCACTGCAGTCAGTGCAGGAAGAAGTGCATCTGTGGGGGAAGGGGCATCTCCCCTCTTCTGGCAGTGCTGAGCTGTTGGGAGGCTGCAACCTAAAATGCATTTCATCCTCTCAAAACAGGTCTCTGGAAAAACCTAGCATTAATATGGAAAACAACCTGCACAAACAAATAATTGGAGGGTCTAAAATCATCACCCCCCTTGCAAGAAGCTGTCGCCAGGCTCACTTCCAGATTTAAAAGCTGGTGGCTTTTCAAAAATGAGCCCAACCTGTGCTATCTTGGCTCGTCACTGTGGGGCAGTAATCCCACCGGATTTCCATCCCATGCAAGCAGCCCAGAAATCCAGGAAAGCCAGGGGGGATCCTCACCTGTCCAAAGGCACTGACACCTTTGTCTGTCCGCCCACAGCGGTGGTAGTTGGAGGTCTGTCTGTTGTCCACCAGCCGCGTTTTCTTCAAGGCTTCAAAGAGCTTCTCTTCGATGGTGTTGTCAGTATTCTCCTGGCTGGCGAAGCCCTGGTAGCCCCAGCCCAGGTAGGCAATCTTCAGTGCTACGTGTCTGCGGCCATAGGCAGCAAAATCGAATGGCCGTTGCTGGCGTTTCTTGGCTTTTCCAGGGGCCGAAGGAGCCTCTTCTCTCCCAGCACTCTCCTTGTCCTCTCGTAGCTTCTCCTGCAGCCGCTTCACCTCCTCTTCCAGCTCCTGCACCCTCTTCAGGAGCAGCTCTTGGTTGGTTGCCATGCTCCCCTCGGCCATAGCTGCTGGTCTGCAGAGAAAGGAGGAGATCAGGGGGTTGCATTTTTATTTGGCTTTCATCACTCCTAGAGGCTTGCTTGGTAAAATAGTGGTTATCATGGAATAATTCTTTAGTTTTCAACTCCTCCATATTTCTGGTGGGGCGTGGGAAGGGCCACAGGCACTTAGCTCGGACAGTTTCATCTCACTCAACTCTTGTTTTGCACTTTGGAATCACTCCCCCTCCCCCAGGTGCTGCTGCTGCCACATGATCGGCTCTGCTCCGTCAGCTCAGGCGTGGCGGCAGCACGTTCCCAGCTTGCCTTTTGCGATCCATGCAGAGCCATCGCGGAGCCCTTTCCATTTTCACACCGTGCTCAGCCAGCATCAACACTCCAGAGAGCGCGTGAACGGCTGCCATTCATCCCGCCGCACCATCTGCTCCAGTGTTTCATAACGGCACCCTGCAAACTTGTGGTTTTTCAAACCCGCTTTGCAGCACAAAGTATTCTTAGGCCTGTGGAGCAAGTGGAAACTATGTCCGGATCCCCTTTCACAGCAGGGCTTGAGGTTTACTGTAACCAGACTCAAACAGCCTTCAGGCTACCGTAGACAACACCTAAAAGTACCGACTGAGCCTTTTCCTTCTCGGAGGCAGGAAAACGCCCTCTTGGATGCCCCTGGGTTAAATCGGGACCAGATACTACCATGTTTATAAAAGAACAAGGGAAGCCTGATCTGTGAAGGTCCCTTCCAACCCAAAGCATTCTATGATTCCGACACCGTTATGACTGCTCGGCGCTCACAGGTTGGGCTGAACCTGTCCTGTCTTTGTCCATTATCCCCTTCATACTTTGTGTAATTCAAGCAGGAATTCGGGGGTTGCTTTACAGCTGTGCTGTGCTTCCATCTGCTGTAAGGAAAGGGCCTTTCGCTGGCAGCGGGAGGTTTGGAATTGCAGCCAGCATTCCCAGGGCCCCAGAGACCAACCACCACCTAAATTGCACCCCTGACCCCCAGGCACTGAGGGTCCAAGCCCTTGATCTCTTCAGCCAGCTTAAATGTGCCACGATAAATTAACTGCAGTTTATTTTTTGCAGGATCCACCCAGTCTGGCAGAAACTAAGGAGATGTGGGGACCGGAGCGGTGTATCTGGGTCACTCCGGCAGCTGAGGAGCAAGCACAGCCCAACGATGATCTCTATGCCCAGGCCTCTCTCGGTCTAGGGGTGCGATCAACCCTTCTGGCATTTCCTGAGGATCAGAGGGGAAGCAGGAGGATGGTCATGAAAAGAAAGGTGCTGAGGCACAGACCTGATGGAGGAGTGGAGGTCTTTGACGAGTCGGGGAGCAGCACCAACACCCGGAGCCTGAGGCAGAAGATGCTTCATCATAGGCCAAGCCCAGAAGACAGCAGCTCTGAGGGGGAAATAGAGTCAAGCAACAGCTCCCATCCCTGGTGGCCCCGCAGGGACAGCCCCTGCTTTCTCCCTGCGGATTTGGGGAGCCAGAGCTCTCATGATTCTCATTACAGAGCTGCAGCAGAACAACCCAAGTCCTTCATTCCTCCGCGGTTCGAGCTGCTGGGCCGTAACCGGGGGAAAACTGACTGCGTGGCCAAATATGTTGACTATAAACGAGATTGGGAGAAATTTGGAATCCCAGGGGAGGATCGGTGGAAAGAAGTGCGCTGGGGCATCCGGAAGAAGATGCTCTGTGAGCCCGAGCTGCCCCACCGTCCGCAGCACCTCCCCATCCCCAACAACTACACCGTGCCCACGGAGAAGAAGAGAGCTGCCCTGTGCTGGAAGGTGCGCTGGGACCTGGCCAGGGGCCTCCTGCCAGAGAAAACCACTCCCTGGTAGCACCTTGAGCCCTGCTCCTTGCCTGTGAGGCGGGAACTGAGCACCAGCTGCTTTTATCCGCCTCAAAGTTCTCGACAATTTCTAAAAGTTCCTTTAATAAAGTTTGTGAAAAGACTTATGGTCTGTGGGCTATTTTATAGAATCATGGAATGGCTTGAGTTTGAAGGGACCTTAAAGAACATCCGACCTGGCCTTGAACCCCTCCAGGGATGGGGCAGCCACCCCTGCTCTGGGCAACCTGGGCCAGGGCCTCCCCACCCTCAGAGCGAAGAATTTCTTCCTAATGTCTAATCTAAATCTTCCCCCTTCCAATTTAAAGCCATTGTCCCTTGTCCTATCCCGGCACTCCCTGATTAAAAGCCCCTCCCCAGCTTTCCTTGAGTCCCTTTCAGTACTGGAAGCTACTCTAAGGTGTCCTAGGAGCCTTCTCCAGGCTGAACAACCCCCACTCTGTCAGCCTGCCTCATAGCAGAGGTGCTCCAGGCCTTGGATCATCTCTGTGGACCTCCAGGAGTTGGGGGTTCCTCACAGGGTGGGGGGTCTCTCCTGGGATGAGATGTGGATTCCTCCTAGGTGTCGAGAGCTCCCTCCCGGCATCTGGGGATCCCTTATAGGGTGGGGTGGGGGGAATCCCTCCCTGTTTGCATGCTCTGCCCAGTTTTGGAGGCCTCATCCAGGTTTAGGGGGTCCCATCACAATTTGGGGAGATCCCTCCTCATGTTTGGGGCCCCTCCTGGGATGCAGGGTTCTGTCATGGTTTGGGGTGATGCTTCCCAGTATTTGGGGCTCCCTCACAGGTTTTGGGGTCCTTCCCACAGCTTCAGGCTCCCTCCTGGCATCTAGGGCTCCCTCTCAGGATCCAGAGGGTCTGTCCTGGGATTTGGAGGATCCCTCCTGAATCGAGGGTCCTGCCCAGTTTTGGAGGCTCAATCCTGCGTTAGGGGGTTCTGTCATGGTTTGGGGAGATCCCTCCCATGTTTTGCAGACCCTCACGGTGCTTGGGGCGCCTCCCAGTTTGGGGTGTTGCTCCTGATGTTTGAGGCTCTCTCCTGGGTCCTTCCCGGAGTTTGGGTGTCCCTTACGGAGGGGGAAATCCCTCCTGGTTTGGTTTGGCAGTCCTACCCAGTTTTAGGGGCTTCCTTCTGTATTAGGGGATACTATCATGGTTTGGGGACATCCCTCACAGGGTTAGGGTTCCCTCCTGGTATTTGGGGCTCCCTTCCAGGATTCACGGGGTCCTTCCTGGAGTTTGGGGCTCCTTCCCTGGTTTTCGGGTCCCCCCCTGGGATTCAGGAGGTCCTCCTGGGGGTTTGGGGCTGCCTCCTCATTGTTTGGGGAGATCCCTCCTGGTGTTTGGGGCTCCCTTCTAGGGTTTGGAGAGATCCCTCCCGGTTTGGGGACTCCCTCTTGGCTTTGGAGCCGCCTCCTGGGATGAGAGATGGATTCCTCCCAGCACTTGGTGGGCCCCTCCTGGGATTTGGGGGGCAGCTCCCAGGCTGGAGGGGAGGCTCCCTCCTGGGATTTGGGGGTCCTTTACAGGGTAGGGGGATCCCTGCTGATCTGGGGGTTCTGCAAAGTTTCGGGACTCCTTCCCAGGTTTTAGGAATTTCTTACAGGGTGGGAAAGGCCCCTCTGGGGACGGGGCTGGATCCCTGCCCGCTGGGGCCCCTCCGGAGACTTCCTCCCGCTTTGGGGGGATCCCTCCCAGCCTTGGGGGCTTCCCCGCTCTTTCGGGGGCTCCCTCCCGGGGTTTGGGACTCCAGGTTTGCGGTGGGGCCCTCCCACCTCGGAGCCGGGGGTGTCTCGTCCCACCGGCCCCCCCGGTCCCCACCTGCGCCGCCGCCGCCCGGAAGTAACCTCCCGACCGGAAGTTACCTCCTCGACCGGAAGTGACCTCCCGACCGGAAGTGACCGCCCCGACCGGGCCGCTCGGGGTCGCGGGGCGATGGCGGCGGAGCGAGGCGGGTGGTGGGAGGTGCGCGGCGGCCCGTGATCCCTTGATCCTGTCCCCGCCCCGAGCCGCCCCCGCCCCCCGCCTCGTAACGCTCCGCTCTGTCCCCGCAGCGCCCCCAGCACCGGCGGGGATGGCGGGAGGAGCCGGAGGAGGAGGAGGAGGAGCAGAGGAGAGGTGAGGGGGGCAGTGCGGGCCGGGCTCAGCGCGGCCTCTGGCAGCGGGTGTGGCCGCGACTGTGCTGTCTGGCACTTCAGTTTCAGTAGAGCTGTGCTGGCACCTTCAGTTTCAGCAGAGGCTGGGGGATGATGTGGTTGGAGCAGCCCTGAGGACAGGGACTTGGGGTGCTGGGGGAGGAGAAGATCCACATGAGCCGGCAACGTGCACTCACAGCCCCGAAACCAACCGTGCCCTGGGCTGCATCCAAAGCTGTGGGACCAGCCGGGCCAGGGAGGGGATTGTGCCCCTCTGCTCTGCTCTGCTCTGCTCTGGTGAGACCCAACCTGGAGCTCTGCGTCCAGTTCTGGAGTCCTCAGCACAGGAAAGACATGGAGCTGTTGGAGCAAGTCCAGAGGTGGCCACAGAGATGATCCAAGAACTGGAGCGCCTCTGCTATGAGGATGGGCTGAGAAACCTGAGGTTGTTAAGCCTGGAGAAGGCTCCAGTGAGACCTTAGAACAGCTTCCAGTGCTGAAAGGGGCTCCAGGAAAGGTGGGGAGGGGCTCTTGATCAGGGAGGGCAGGGGTAGGACAAGGGACAATGGCTTTAAATTGGAAGGGGGAAGATTTAGATTAGACATGAAGAGGAAATTCTTCATGCTGAGGGTGGGGAGGCCCTGGCCCAGGTTGTCCGTCTAAGTTATGGCTGCCCCATTCCTTGAAGTGTTCAAGGCCAGGTTGGATGGGGCTTGGAGCCCCCTGATGCAGAGGGAGGTGTCGCTGCCCATGACAAGGGGGCTGGAATGACGTGATCTTTAAGTCCCTTCCAACTCAAACCATTCTGTGACACCAGCTTGGGAGGAAGGGTCAGTCTGCTTGAGGGCAGGGAGGCTCTGCAGAGGGACCTGGCTAGGCTGGATCCATGGGCTGAGACCAATGGGATGAGGTTCAACAAGGCCAAGCGCTGGATCCTGCACTTGGGATACAACAACCCTGTGCAGCTCCAGGCTTGGGGATGAGTGGCTGGAACGCTGCCCCATGGAAAAGGACCTGGGAGTGTTGGCTGACAGCGGCTGAACATGAGCCAGCAGTGGCCCAGGTGGCCAAGAAGGCCACCAGCATCCTGGCTTGGATCGGCCATGGGGTGGCCAGCAGGAGCAGGGCAGGGATCGTCCCCCTGGACTCGGTGCTGGTGAGTCTGCACCTCAAATCCTGGGTTCCGTTTTGGACCCGAGAAGGACATTGAGGGGCTGGAGTGTGTCTGGGGAAGGGTCTGGAGAACAGGAGGAGCTGAGGGACCTGGAGCTGTTGAATCTGGAGAAGCGGAGACTGAGGAGAGATTTCATTGTTCTCTGCAGCTCCTGGATAGGAGGTTGTAGTGAGGTGGATCCTGGGCTCGTCTCCCCAGTGACAGGTGGTGGGATGAGAGGAAATGGCCTCAAGTTGCACCAGGGCAGGTTTAGGCTGGGCATCAGGAAAAAATTCATCACTGAAAGGGTTCTCAGGAGCTGGCAGATGCTGCTCAGGGAGGTGGTAGGGTCACCATCTCTGGTGGATTTAAAAGCCAGACAGATGAGGTGCACAGGGATGGTTCAGTAGAGGACTGGGAGGGTTGGGATTGATGATCCCAAAGGTCTTTTCCAACCAAGTGATTCTATGATTCTGTGTGAGAATTGGAGAGGGAGAGAAGGGAAGAAGGAAGAGGAAGGGGAAATGGGTGCTCTTCTTCCTCACTGGTTCCTTCCTTTCCAGAGCACCCGGCAGAATCCTCCCTGCTGAACAAGCTGATCCGTATGTCCCTGGTGGAGTCGAGTCAGAAAGTGGAGATCCTGCAGCAGGACCCCAGCTCCCCGCTCTGTTCCATCAAATCCTTTGAGCAGCTGCCCCTGTAAGTCATGGCGGGTCAGGCGCGTACAGCAGGCGAGCAGCCGCCTCCACTCCTGACACGCCGTCCTATCCTCTGTCTTACAGGAAGGAGGAGCTTTTGCAGGGGATTTACATGGCAGGCTTCAACCGGCCATCCAAGATCCAGGAGCAGGCTCTGCCCATCATGCTGGCGTATCCGTGAGTAGCCACGCTGCGTTGGTGGGCCCTGGGTTCCTCGAGGCATCCCCAGCCTCGTGACACCCGCCCCTTGTGCACCACTAAGCAGTCTTTGCCTTGCAGGCCCCAAAATCTGATTGCCCAGAGCCAGTCAGGGACAGGGAAAACAGCAGCTTTTGTCTTGGCCATGTTGAGCAGAGTTAGTGCCGCCGAGAAATACCCGCAGGTAACACAGGAGAGGGAGAGCTGAGGCAGGAGGGCTTTGCTGGAGCCCGTGAGGTGCTGTTAAGGGCAGAGCTCTGGTTTGTGTCCCTGTCCCTCTGTGATCCCGTCTGCTGGAGGGGATAGTGAAGCCCCAGGGCATTCGCAGCAGCAGGAAGGGCAGAAGGGAGGTGGTGCCCGCCCGAGGCAGGTGCTCACACTTGCTGGCAGTGGATTAAGCCAGGCTTTAGAGAGCCTGGAATTTAAACGCTGAAAATCAGGCGCAGAGGTGCTGGCTTTCTGGTGGCTCCAGCAGCCCCACGAGCCCTGGTCACCTCTGCCCACAGAATCAACTCTGCCAGCTGCGATTTAAAGTCTCTCATCTCAAGTACAGGGGGTGATTTAAACACTTGCTTTAAATCTGGATGCGGAAACCAGTGTCACCGAGCTTCCAGAGACATATTCCCTCAAAAGCAGCTACGGTGACTTCTTTCTGCCCACACACCCCTTTAGCTGTGCTGTGTTCCCAGCTCCTCAGCTTCCCCTGTGCTCTGGAGTGACTTGAGCAGCCTGGGATCTTCTCGTGCTCTTCCTGCCCTGTCAAAATCCCTTGTCGTCTGCCTGGTGTTCCCTGTCCTGGGAGCACCCTCGGCTTTCCGACGAGGCGTTTCTTGCCTGACAGTTCTCTCCCTCAAAGTGCCTCTGCTTGGCTCCCACCTACGAGCTGGCCCTGCAGACTGGGAATGTGGTTGAGACCATCGGGAAGTTCTGCGCCGACATCAAGGTTGCCTATGCTGTCCAAGGAAACAGAGGTGAGTCCGGTCCTGCCAAGCACGATCATGGAAGTGTCCTGTGAGTACAGGGATCTTCTCGGAACCTTGAGCTACCAGAAGCTGCACAGACCTCCGTGCAGCCAGTAAAACTCTGTCTGTATTCCCCGCTCCTGCTAAGGAGTCTATTTTGCGATTGCTGGCTGCTTTCAGAGTGCCCCCTGCACACGTGGGGCTGGTTTCTACCTCCCCAAGGCTGTAGGGAAGCGTCAGCCCTGATTGTGGTTAAAACCTCCAGCTCCACTTTGCGATGGCCCCCCTCAAAGGCCAGAATCTGAGATGAACAAGTGAAAAATGCGCTGGTGTTGGTTGGAGGTGGTGGGCTGCCATTTCCTGCTCTGGCAGTTCCTCAGGGCGTGGCGCTGGAGGAGCAAATCGTCATCGGGACGCCAGGGACAATGCTGGACTGGTGTTTCAAACGTGGCCTCGTAGACGTGAAGAAGATCAAGGTGTTCGTGCTGGATGAAGCTGACATCATGATCGACATGCAGGGCCTCTCCTGCCAGAGCATTCGCATTCAGAAGTGAGTGATCATAGAATCGCTTGATTGGAAAAGACCTTTGAAATCACTGTGTCCAACCATCCCTGTCCATTACTAAACCAGATCCCTGAGCACCTCATGTGCCCGGCTTTTAAACCCCTCCAGGGATGGGGACTCGGCCACCTCCATGGGCAGCCTCTGCCAGCGCCCCAGAACCCTTTTGACGGAAACATTTTTCCCAATACCCAGGCTAAATCTGCTCTGGCGCAATTTTAGGCCATTTCCTTTCTTCCAGTCACCTGTCCCCTGGGAGAAGAGCCCAGTACCCACCTCACCACAACCTCCTTTCAGGGAGCTGTGATTTATAAGGTCTCCCCTCAGCCTTCTTTTCTCCAGGCTAAACAACCCGAAGCCCCTCAGCTGCTCCTCGTAACCCTTGTTCTCCAGCCCCTTCCCCATCGTCCTGATGGCTGGCATCCTGCTTCCCTGGCCTTTCCCCCTCTTTGCTTAGCTTTGAGTGAATTGGTCTCCAAAGGACCTGAATGCGCAGCAAAAGAGAGTCCCTGTGATGCTGAAGATGCATCCAGGGAAAGGTGAGCCCAGGGACCCGGCTTTCTGTAAAACCGTATCTGTGAAACACACAGGAAGACTTTTATTTCGCTTACCTTTACTCTGCCCAGTTACAGCCCTTGGATTGGTTTCTCTTGAAGGCAACACAAAATCAACTGAAATGAGCTTTTATCTCTCTGAGCGAGCAGATCTGGGCAGCTGTGGCTCCTCTGGGCTGACCAGTCCTTTTTCCCTGCTCCAGGGCTCTCCCCAAGGACTGCCAGATGTTGCTGTTTTCCGCCACCTTCAAGGAAGCCGTGCGAGCGTTCGCCATGCGGATTGTATCCAATGCCATCGTGATAAAGCTGCGTGAGGATGAGCTTACCCTGAGCAACATCAGGCAGTACTTCTTTATATGCGAGAGCCAGGAGGAGAAGTACAGAGCCCTCTGCAACATCTACGGCTGCGTCACCATCGGCCAGGCTGTTGTCTTCTGCCAGGTAACGCAGCTCCGCCTGCCTGGGGACAGCACTGGGTTTGCAGTCAGTGACAACAGGAATGGTTCCTTTTCCAGTATGCATGTGGAGGGCTTTTCCCCAGATCCTCAAAATCATGGAGCAGAGCCCAGGGAGGGATGGGGAACGCGTTGCCAGCACTGAAAGGACAGTGATATGGCAAAGGCAGCTTTTAAAAGCATCTCTCCTACCAGCTGGGACTGCCTTTGCCGGGCTTCCACGGTCACCAGTACACCCTGTTTTTCCTTGCCCTTTGTGACAGAAGCTTCCTGCTTGTTTTCATTGTTTTGATCTTGTTTTGCGGTGTTAAAAAGCACCAGGAGGTCCCTCGAAAGGAGCAGGAGACTCAAAACAGGGGGAAATAGCAGTGAAGGGTTGGCTGGGAGGGAGCAGAGCGGTGGGAGGGCTGCTGCGGAACCTCAGCCTGCCTCTCGCCACACCTCAGACTCGGAGGAGTGCGAGCTGGCTGGCGGCGGAGATGAGCCAGGACGGGCACCAAGTGGCGATGCTGACAGCGGAGCTGACGGTGCCGCAGCGGGCCAACATCATCCAGCGCTTCCGCGAAGGAAAGGAGAAGGTCCTCATTGTCACCAATGTCTGCGCCAGAGGTACCTCTGGAAAACCCAGTGCCCCTTGCAATTCCGAAGGGGGTGAAACACACCTCCTGGCATCTGCTGCTTCTGGTGGCAGCATGGCTTAAGGCAGGGATCCTACGGGATATGTTGGGCCCAGGGAGCCTTTCCCGCAGCCCTGATCTCACTGTTTCTCAGGGATCGATGTGCAGCAAGTCACCATCGTGGTGAACTTCAGCCTCCCCACCTCTCGGAGAAGAAACGAGCCAGATTTTGAGACCTATCTCCACCGCATCGGGCGAACTGGACGCTTTGGGAAGAAGGGCATCGCCTTCAGCATGGTGGAAAGCTGTAACGTGGGGCTTGTGCACAAGATAGAGGAGTATTTCCGTAAGCATTCACATGTATCTGCCTCGCTGGGATAGGTTCTGGGACTGGTGATCTCCCTTCAGCTCATTTCCCATCTGCAAAGGGACCTTATTGGGCTGCTCTTCTCCCTGGGCGTGTCTTACTCGGCACAGGCACCAGGTGGAGCCTCCCTTCTGTCCCCCTTGCCCTTTGAGGGGGTTTTTATCCATAGCAGACGTTTTCAGAGAAACAGAATCACAGAATGTCCTTAGTGGGAGGGGACCCCCAAGTCTCATCAAGTCCAACTCCTGTCCCTGCACAGGACAACCCCACAATTCACACTGTGGGGCTGGGGGCGTTGGCCAAACACTTCTGGAATATTGTCAGCCTTGGGACTGCTTCCCTGGGAGCTGTTCCTGCGCTCCACCACCCTCTGGGGGAAGAACCTTTTCCCAATGTCCAACCTAACCCTGCCCTGGCATCTTCATGCCATGCCCTCATGTCCAGAGGGAAGAGCTCAGTGCCTGCTCCTCCTCCTCCCCATTGAGGAAGCTGCATAGCGCGATGAGGTTTCTCTTCAGTCTCATCTTTTCCAGGCTGATCAGACCAAGGGACTTCAGCCACTTCTCATACACTTCCCCTCTAAACTCTTAAACTCTGTGCCCTCCTCTGGACACTCCAGCAGCTTTAGATCCTTTTTATCCTGTGGCTCCCAAACTGTCCCCGGTGCTCAAGGTGGGGCCCCAGTGCGGAGCAGAGCGGGACAATCCCCTCCCTCGCTTGGCGAGCGATGCCGTGCTGGATGCACCCAGGACGTGGTTGGCTGCCAGGTCACTGCTACCTCGTGGCCGACTTGCCATGGACCAGAACCCCCTGATCCCTTTCTGCAGGGCTGCTCTCCAGCCTCGCGCTCCCCGGGCTGTCCGTCCATCCGTGTCCCAGGGGCAGAACAAGGCCCTCGCCCCAGTTAAACTCCCTGCGGTCGTGATTGCCCATCTCTCCCGTTTGTCCGATCCCTCTGCGGGGCCTCTCTGCTCTCTGGGGTGTCAGCAGCTCACCCACTTCCATGACATCCCCAAACTGAGTTATTAAACCTTCCAGTCCCGCATCCAGGTAATTTCTGAGAATGCTGAGGAGCGCTGGCCCTGGGATGAACCCCGCGGAATGCCACTAGGGACTGGTCGCCAGCCTGATGTGACCGCAGTCACTGTGACGCTTTGATCCAGCCCCTCAGCCCGTTCTCCCCACCCAGCACTGTGTGTCCAGCTGGCCACTGGGCCGTTTGTTCAGTAGCCTGAGATTTTGTGTGTGACTTGCCAGGGCCTTCACAGGCCCTGTCCTCCCCTGAACCTCCCCTGTCCTGCATCGGTTTGGAGGTGGGAGGAGAGGGTGGGAGCGGCTTTGGAAACCGATTGGGACATGCTGCTTCTGGCTTGGGACCTCTCACTTTCGGACAAGGTGCTTCTGGCTTAGGGCTCCTCTCTCGGACACGCTGCTTCTGGTTTGGGGCACTTCTTGCTTTCAGAGTCCAGGCCACTGCACTCCCTCACTTGGCACTGTGCCTTCTCCCAGTTTCCTTGGCTGTTGCTTGAGGGCCGTGGACTGGAAATCCCACCCACACAGGAGCGTTCCCACCCATGCCTGTGCACGCAAGCGGCACAAATGCCAGCTCACCGGCGGCCGGGCTTTGGTTTTACCAGCTCGTGCCCAACACTGGCAATTTTTGTTTCCTTCCTACAGAGACCAAGATCAAGGAGCTGGACCCAGATGACATGGATGAGCTCGAGAGGCTGGAAAACTGAGTGAGGACCAGGGGTGTGCTGCCCCCCCGTCCCAGTTTTGGTTCAGGAACAGAAGGAAAAGTTACAGGGGAAGATGTTCCAGTTCTCTTAAGAGTTTCCCCACATAGTTTGGCTTTGTTGGGATGCTGGGAGGAGGCAGGGGAGCCCTCAGCCCCAGCGGTTCTTGTCCCTGGTTTTGTTCTGGTTCTGTGGCCGAGGTTTTCAGAGCCCTGGCTCTGCAGGGTGGGAGGAATCCCCATGGCGCTCGGCTTGGGGTGATGCTCCTCAGCGGCACCTCTGGATGCGCTCAGAGTGGTCAGGAAACGGGGAAGCAGCAGGAGCTGGCTCCAGAACTCCGCTGCTTGTCTCCAGGCAGCAGCGACAGGTACCTTTCTGCCACAAAAACCTGGAGAAAAAGCTCAGAAAGAAAGAATGGGGAGAAAAGCGGAGTTGTTAGAAAACGGAATGACGGGCTCTCGGTAGGTGGCGGCAGGAGCTGCTGTCGCGGAGCCCGAGTGGAGCAGTTTGGGGACTGGAAGAGCCGGGAGCTCGTGGGCTGCTGGGCAGGGGTCAGGGGTTGTCCCTTCGCTGTCACCAAGCCTGTCTCTAACAGAATGGAATTAAATCCTTGCTAGGGTGGTGGTGTTCCTCCTGTGCAACAGGAATTTGGAATTTATCCCTACGCTCAGTGCAGACGTGTTTTTATTGGCTCCAAGTGTTGACGGTTGTGTCCTTAGCCACCAACATCCCCTGCTCCCCTTGCTTCAGCTTTCCCAGTTGCTTTACAAACCTGACCTGTCCAGGCAGAAACTGTGCCCGGAGCCGTCTGGCAGCAGCTCGGGGAGCAAAGCCTCAGCTGGCTCTGTAGCCCCCCGGCCCGGCTTTACCCCACAGTGGGCGTTCGATCCCCAAACCTCTTTGCAGGCAGCCTCACACTCTTGGTTTGCTCCGGCTGAGCCCCTTCCTCAGTGGACACAGGCTCTGGGGGTGGGATCTGGCCCGCAGACCCCTCTGGTTGGGGCGCTCCCCCTGCGTTGTGTTACAGCCTGGCTGCCCCCATGAATGTTTTATGGGCTGGGGCTGCTGTGGAGAGGGAGATGAAATATCAAACCCCGCTTGCCGCCCGGCTTCCCCAGCTCCCAGACCCCGCATGCTCCGCCACGGGGCTGTGGGAGCCTATTTTCCCTTCCTTTGGCCATAAAACAGAGGCTGGGGGGGTGAGTGTGGGACAGGGATCAACCCCCACCCCTGGGGGATGGAGGCAATGCTGCCGCTCCTTGAGCGAGCGCGCCTGTCCTCAGCCCTGAGATTGCAGGGACCGAGGCCGGTGGCAGCACCAGGTTCCTTCCAGCCCGCACGAGCAGGCTGATAAATAATTAACGGTTAATCAGGGCAGGGCTTAATTCCCCAGGGGAAACCAGAGACGAGGTTGGCGCGGAGAGCGCAGCCCTGCTTCGCCATCGCTCCGCGCTGCTGGACATGGCGCCATGGCACGAGGCTGGGCAGCGCCGCACTGGAGGGGACCGTGGGCGCTGTGGCTGCTGCCGGTGCTGGCAGGGGGTGAGCAGAGCCCCCGAGCCCCGGCTGCCTGGGCGCAAGCGGGCCCTGACCCCGCTGCCCCCCGGCAGGGCAGCCGCTGGCGGCCGGAGAGGCGGGCTACGAGGAGTGGGCAGTGACGGGGGTTCAGGGCCGTGCGGTGGAGCTGAGCTGCGGGCGTGTGGCGGCGGCACCGCCGGCTGTCGTCTTCTGGAGTTTCGTGGCGGAGCCGGAGGGCTCAGGGCCGCCGCGGGCAGTGGCCGTGGGCTCAGGCAGAGAGGTGGCAGTGGCCCCCGGCGCGGGGACGCTGGGCAGGGTGACCCTGCGCAACGGGACGCTGGAGCTGCGGGAGCTGCGGGCGGCCGCCCAGGGGCGATTCCTCTGCCAGGGGCTCTTCCCGGAGCGTGGGCGACTCCACGTTGGCTACGCCGCTGTCCTCTTGCGCGTCTTGGGTAAGCACTGGCCGATGGCCACCGTCGCGTTCCCGGGGATCCCTGCGCTTGCCCGTGAGCCCTAGAGTCTTTCACAGGCCAGCAGTGTGTGCTGCTGGCCACTGAAGAGCCTGCTAGCCCATGGGAGTCTTCCACTGGCCAGTGTAGCATGCTCCTGGCCAATGAAGAGCTCAGTAGCCACTGAAGGGCCCCACTACTCACTGAAGCGCGCCACTAGCCAGTGTAGAGCTCTGCTAGCCAACACAGCGGCCTGCAGCCAGTGCAACACTCCACTAAGCAGGAAAGCACCCCATTAGCCAACGTGGCACCCCACGAGCCAACGTAGTGCTGTGCTAGCCAACAGCATCACACTAGCCAACATAGCACCCCACAAGCCAACGTAGCACTGGGCTAGCCAACACGGCAGCACACTAGCCGACATAGCATTCCACTAGCTGAAGTAGCTCACCATTAGCCAGCGAAGGGCCCCATAAGCCAAAGCAGAGCCTTGCTGCCCGGCAAAGCACCCCACTAGCCATCGTAGCGTCCTGCTAGCCAGCACCATCTCCTTGCCCTGGCCAATCCCGCATCCCAGTAGCCCCTAAGCGGTCACATTAGCCTGTCTGTGGCTGCTCTAGCTACTCCCCACGCCCACAGCCAGGACACCCCCTCATTAGCCCATAGACATTCTCACTAGCCATCCTGCTTGCTGCCATAGCACATCACTAGCCAATACACGGTCTGGGCTGGAAAGATGCCCCCTGTTGGGGGCCCTGGGGGCTCGTGGGGGGCCCGGGGGATGGGGCTGCTCACGGCTTGGTGCCCCCAGTGCCCGTCTCCAAGCCCTTTGTGCGGCCGACGGCGGCAGTGGCGGCGGAGGGGGCGACGGTGGCCCTGACGTGCTCTGTGCGGGAGGGGACCAAGCCGCTGAGCTTCTCCTGGCAGCACCGGGAGCCCCGGGGGGGTCCCCTGCCGTCCCCCATGGGGATGGGGGGCTCCGGGGCAGAGCTGCGCCTGACGCCCGCCAACCGGAGCCACGCGGGCTGGTACGCCTGCACCGTGCGCAACCAAGTCAACAACTGCACCAGCGAGCCCGTCTACCTGGACATCATCTGTGAGTGGCCTCACCTTCCCGGGGGGCTGTGAGGGCATCCTCAGGGCTGGAGATGCCACCATGGCCTGGCCATGGCGACCAAGCATCCAGCCACCTGGCTACTATGATGTGGCTGTGACCACCAAGCACCCTACCACCATGGTGGCCCCGTGGTACAGCCATGGCCACCACGTGCAGTGCCACCGAGGTACCTCCTCAGCCACCGCGTGGCCTGTCTGTGTCCATGGTCACCACGCACTGTGCCACCTCCACAGCCACCAGGCCAGCATGGTGTGTCCATGGCCACCATGCCCTACGGCACCATGGTGCCTCCACGCCCACCACCCACCCCGGGACGTCCATGGCCACCACGGTGATGTTCACAGCCACCATGGTGCACGTTTTCTAAGGAGACTTCCCAGCCTGGTTCCCCACCAGAGGGAGGATGCCCCAGGTGTGGCTGTGTCCCCTCTCTGGGGATGTCCCGATGACTGAGGGTCCCCATGTCACCGCAGATGGCCCCGACGAGCCAGCCATCAGCGTGGAGCCCTTCTCCCCTGAACAGGGGGTCTTCTCGGCGGGCGAGAGGGAGGACGTGGTGCTGAGCTGCCTGGCTCCCTCCAACCCCCCTAGTCGCTACGTCTGGCTCGTCTGAATCGCTTGATTGGAAAAGACCTTTGAAATCACTGTGTCCAACCATCCCTGTCCATTACTAAACCAGATCCCTGAGCACCTCATGTGCCCGGCTTTTAAACCCCTCCAGGGATGGGGACTCGGCCACCTCCATGGGCAGCCTCTGCCAGCGCCCCAGAACCCTTTTGACGGAAACATTTTTCCCAATACCCAGGCTAAATCTGCTCTGGCGCAATTTTAGGCCATTTCCTTTCTTCCAGTCACCTGTCCCCTGGGAGAAGAGCCCAGTACCCACCTCACCACAACCTCCTTTCAGGGAGCTGTGATTTATAAGGTCTCCCCTCAGCCTTCTTTTCTCCAGGCTAAACAACCCGAAGCCCCTCAGCTGCTCCTCGTAACCCTTGTTCTCCAGCCCCTTCCCCATCGTCCTGATGGCTGGCATCCTGCTTCCCTGGCCTTTCCTCCTCTTTGCTTAGCTTTGAGTGAATTGGTCTCCAAAGGACCTGAATGCGCAGCAAAAGAGAGTCCCTGTGATGCTGAAGATGCATCCAGGGAAAGGTGAGCCCAGGGACCCGGCTTTCTGTAGAACCGTATCTGTGAAACACACAGGAAGACTTTTATTTCGCTTACCTTTACTCTGCCCAGTTACAGCCCTTGGATTGGTTTCTCTTGAAGGCAACACAAAATCAACTGAAATGAGCTTTTATCTCTCTGAGCGAGCAGATCTGGGCAGCTGTGGCTCCTCTGGGCTGACCAGTCCTTTTTCCCTGCTCTAGGGCTCTCCCCAAGGACTGCCAGATGTTGCTGTTTTCCGCCACCTTCAAGGAAGCCGTGCGAGCGTTCGCCATGCGGATTGTATCCAATGCCATCGTGATAAAGCTGCGTGAGGATGAGCTTACCCTGAGCAACATCAGGCAGTACTTCTTTATATGCGAGAGCCAGGAGGAGAAGTACAGAGCCCTCTGCAACATCTACGGCTGCGTCACCATCGGCCAGGCTGTTGTCTTCTGCCAGGTAACGCAGCTCCGCCTGCCTGGGGACAGCACTGGGTTTGCAGTCAGTGACAACAGGAATGGTTCCTTTTCCAGTATGCATGTGGAGGGCTTTTCCCCAGATCCTCAAAATCATGGAGCAGAGCCCAGGGAGGGATGGGGAACGCGTTGCCAGCACTGAAAGGACAGTGATATGGCAAAGGCAGCTTTTAAAAGCATCTCTCCTACCAGCTGGGACTGCCTTTGCCGGGCTTCCACGGTCACCAGTACACCCTGTTTTTCCTTGCCCTTTGTGACACAACAGCTCCCAGGTCCACACCGGCCAGACCTACGCCATCTCTGCCATCACTCGCGCCCAGGCGGGCACCTACACCTGCCTGGCCGAGAATACCCACCTCCAAACCCGCACCCAGGCCACCACCGTCCTCACCGTCTACTGTAAGTAACCCTGGAACAGGGGCAGCCCCACGGGTGCCCCTGGGGCGAGATAGACCAAGGCAGCTTCTGGTGAGGATGTAGGTGTGAAGGGCAATGTGGGAGGAGGGTAACAGCCCGGCGTCCCCCAGCTCTGATGGTCTCCTGCAGATCCACCACCCGGCAGCCCCACCTGCTCTGCCCTGGCCACCGGTGACCTGCGGGACGTGGCCCTGCGGTGCCGCTGGCCGGGGGGCTTCCCCCTGGCACGGCTGCGCTGGGTGGGCCCCTGGCCTCCCGTGAAGGAGGATGAGGACGAGGTGGCGTCGGGGTCGAGTCTTTCCATGGCCACCAGCATCCAGCCAGGGGCGGCCACCAGGAACGGCAGCTCCTTCTCCTGCCTGGCCTCCCACCCCGCGCTGCCACGGGGGGCTACGTGCGGGACCACCCTGTGTGAGTGCCCGTGGGTCGTGTCCCCGCGGAGAAAAACCCTTTGTGACGCCCCGGTTGGTGGAGCCGCCGTGACCCTGTGCCGCGGCCACCCCGAGGGACGCGTGGCCGGGCGCTCATCACCCCAGGCGACCCCAAGCTGGGGGTGCCCGTGGCACAGTCGCCCGGGGTGGCTGTCACCCTTTTGGGGGACGCTTTGGCATCCCCGCCCTGATGCCTCTCCGTCCCACAGGGGTCCCAGCCGACGGCCCCTCCTGCGCGGTGGCGGTCACCAAGGGTAACGAGTACGTGACGCTGCGGTGCCGGTGGGAGGGGGGGACGCCGCCAGTCACCCTGCGCTGGGGGACCCCTCGCCCTCCACTGCCGTCCTGGTGCTGAGCACCCACAGCGGCTTGCGGGGCCGGGATTTTGTCTGCGCGGCCGCCCACCCGCTACGGGCCAACGGCGCCGAGTGCCGCCTCCGGCTGGGTAAGCCGGATTCGAAGCGGGCGTCCCCTCCTTGGGCCACGGTGACACAGGGGGGTCACAGGTCTCCGTGGCTCCGTGCCTCTCGCCGCACAGACGTCCCCAAGCTGGAGGCGGAGAGGAGCGAGGTGGCGGTGCTGGAGGGCGGCGAGGCGCAGTTGGCGTGCCGGTGGCAAGGCAGCGGCACTGACCTCGGAGCCACCGTGGCTTGGTACGACCCCAGGGAGCGGGAGGTGACGTCGGGGTCGGCCAAGTACCAGCTGGAGCGGGGAGAAGCGTGGCTCAACCTCACCATCTGGGAGGCCGAGTGGCCGGGGGACAGCGGGATCTACCGCTGCACCGCAGCCAACGCCGTAGGCACTGCCAGCCTCCCCATCCGCCTCCGCGTGGATCGTGAGTCCTGGGAAGCAGGGGTGGGGGGGTGGTCCTCGAGGTGGGTTTGGGGGATTCAGCCGCTCTTGCCGGGCGTTGTCCCCGCAGGGTACCCGGCCCCCCCCAACGTCACCATCAGCAAGCTGCGGTACACGCGGGCGCGCACCGAGGTGCGGCTGGAGTGGCGGACGCAAGGTGCTGGCAACCTCACTGGCTTCGTGGTGCAGCGGCGCCGAGCCAAGAAACATCCCCGGCGGGTGCTGGGCCCCTGGGAAACGGCCGCCGGTGACATCGAGCCCCACTCCCGTGACCGGCGCCTGGGGGGGCTGGACCCAGCCGTGATCTATGCCTTCCGTGTCCTGGCTGTCAACCACAGAGAGCCATCGCGGAGCCCTTTCCATTTTCACACCGTGCTCAGCCAGCATCAACACTCCAGAGAGCGCGTGAACGGCTGCCGTTCATCCCGCCGCACCATCTGCTCCAGTGTTTCATAACGGCACCCTGCAAACTTGTGGTTTTTCAAACCCGCTTTGCAGCACAAAGTATTCTTAGGCCTGTGGAGCAAGTGGAAACTATGTCCGGATCCCCTTTCACAGCAGGGCTTGAGGTTTACTGTAACCAGACTCAAACAGCCTTCAGGCTACCGTAGACAACACCTAAAAGTACCGACTGAGCCTTTTCCTTCTCGGAGGCAGGAAAACGCCCTCTTGGATGCCCCTGGGTTAAATCGGGACCAGATACTACCATGTTTATAAAAGAACAAGGGAAGCCTGATCTGTGAAGGTCCCTTCCAACCCAAAGCATTCTATGATTCCGACACCGTTATGACTGCTCGGCGCTCACAGGTTGGGCTGAACCTGTCCTGTCTTTGTCCATTATCCCCTTCATACTTTGTGTGATTCAAGCAGGAATTTGGGGGTTGCTTTACAGCTGTGCTGTGCTTCCATCTGCTGTAGGGAAAGGGCCTTTTGCTGGCAGCGGGAGGTTTGGAATTGCAGCCAGCATTCCCAGGGCCCCAGAGACCAACCACCACCTAAATTGCACCCCTGACCCCCAGGCACTGAGGGTCCAAGCCCTTGATCTCTTCAGCCAGCTTAAATGTGCCACGATAAATTAACTGCAGTTTATTTTTTGCAGGATCCACCCAGTCTGGCAGAAACTAAGGAGATGTGGGGAACGGAGCGGTGTATCTGGGTCACTCCGGCAGCTGAGGAGCAAGCACAGCCCAACGATGATCTCTATGCCCAGGCCTCTCTCGGTCTAGGGGTGCAATCAACCCTTCTGGCATTTCCTGAGGATCAGAGGGGAAGCAGGAGGATGGTCATGAAAAGAAAGGTGCTGAGGCACAGACCTGATGGAGGAGTGGAGGTCTTTGACGAGTCGGGGAGCAGCACCAACACCCGGAGCCTGAGGCAGAAGATGCTTCATCATAGGCCAAGCCCAGAAGACAGCAGCTCTGAGGGGGAAATAGAGTCAAGCAACAGCTCCCATCCCTGGTGGCCCCGCAGGGACAGCCCCTGCTTTCTCCCTGCGGATTTGGGGAGCCAGAGCTCTCATGATTCTCCTTACAGAGCTGCAGCAGAACAACCCAAGTCCTTCATTCCTCCGCGGTTCGAGCTGCTGGGCCGTAACCGGGGGAAAACTGACTGCGTGGCCAAATATTTTGAATATAAACGAGATTGGGAGAAATTTGGAATCCCAGGGGAGGATCGGTGGAAAGAAGTGCGCTGGGGCATCCGGAAGAAGATGCTCTGTGAGCCCGAGCTGCCCCACCGTCCGCAGCACCTCCCCATCCCCAACAACTACACCGTGCCCACGGAGAAGAAGAGAGCTGCCCTGTGCTGGAAGGTGCGCTGGGACCTGGCCAGGGGCATCCTGCCGGAGAAAACCACTCCCTGGTAGCACCTTGAGCCCTGCTCCTTGCCTGTGAGGCGGGAACTGAGCACCAGCTGCTTTTATCCACCTCAAAGTTCTCGACAATTTCTAAAAGTTCCTTTAATAAAGTTTGTGAAAAGACTTATGGTCTGTGGGCTATTTTATAGAATCATGGAATGGCTTGAGTTTGAAGGGACCTTAAAGAACATCCAACCTGGCCTTGAACCCCTCCAGGGATGGGGCAGCCACCCCTGCTCTGGGCAACCTGGGCCAGGGCCTCCCCACCCTCAGAGCGAAGAATTTCTTCCTAATGTCTAATCTAAATCTTCCCCCTTCCAATTTAAAACTGTTCCCCCTTGTCCTATCCCGGCACTCCCTGATTAAAAGCCCCTCCCCAGCTTTCCTTGAGTCCCTTTCAGTACTGGAAGCTACTCTAAGGTGTCCTAGGAGCCTTCTCCAGGCTGAACAACCCCCACTCTGTCAGCCTGCCTCATAGCAGAGGTGCTCCAGGCCTTGGATCATCTCTGTGGACCTCCAGGAGTTGGGGGTTCCTCACAGGGTGGGGGGTCTCTCCTGGGATGAGATGTGGATTCCTCCTAGGTGTCGAGAGCTCCCTCCCGGCATCTGGGGATCCCTTATAGGGTGGGGTGGGGGGAATCCCTCCCTGTTTGCATGCTCTGCCCAGTTTTGGAGGCCTCATCCAGGTTTAGGGGGTCCCATCACAATTTGGGGAGATCCCTCCTCATGTTTGGGGCCCCTCCTGGGATGCAGGGTTCTGTCATGGTTTGGGGTGATGCTTCCCAGTATTTGGGGCTCCCTCACAGGTTTTGGGGTCCTTCCCACAGCTTCAGGCTCCCTCCTGGCATCTAGGGCTCCCTCTCAGGATCCAGAGGGTCTGTCCTGGGATTTGGAGGATCCCTCCTGAATCGAGGGTCCTGCCCAGTTTTGGAGGCTCAATCCTGCGTTAGGGGGTTCTGTCATGGTTTGGGGAGATCCCTCCCATGTTTTGCAGACCCTCACGGTGCTTGGGGCTCCTCCCAGTTTGGGGGGTTGCTCCTGATGTTTGAGGCTCTCTCCTGGGTCCTTCCCGGAGTTTGGGTGTCCCTTACGGAGGGGGAAATCCCTCCTGGTTTGGTTTGGCAGTCCTACCCAGTTTTAGGGGCTTCCTTCTGTATTAGGGGATACTATCATGGTTTGGGGACATCCCTCACAGGGTTAGGGTTCCCTCCTGGTATTTGGGGCTCCCTTCCAGGATTCACGGGGTCCTTCCTGGAGTTTGGGGCTCCCTTCCAGGATTCACGGGGTCCTTCCTGGAGTTTGGGGCTCCTTCCCTGGTTTTCGGGTCCCCCCCTGGGATTCAGGGGGTCCTCCTGGGGGTTTGGGGCTGCCTCCTCATTGTTTGGGGAGATCCCTCCTGGTGTCTGGGGCTCCCTTCTAGGGTTTGGAGAGATCCCTCCCGGTTTGGGGACTCCCTCTTGGCTTTGGAGCCGCCTCCTGGGATGAGGGATGGATTCCTCCCAGCACTTGGTGGGCCCCTCCTGGGATTTGGGGGGCAGCTCCCAGGCTGGAGGGGAGGCTCCCTCCTGGGATTTGGGGGTCCTTTACAGGGTAGGGGGATCCCTGCTGATTTGGGGGTTCTGCAAAGTTTCGGGACTCCTTCCCAGGTTTTAGGAATTTCTTACAGGGTGGGAAAGGCCCCTCTGGGGACGGGGCTGGATCCCTGCCCGCTGGGGCCCCTCCGGAGACTTCCTCCCGCTTTGGGGGGATCCCTCCCAGCCTTGGGGGCTTCCCCGCTCTTTCGGGGGCTCCCTCCCGGGGTTTGGGACTCCAGGTTTGCGGTGGGGCCCTCCCACCTCGGAGTCGGGGGTGTCTCGTCTCACCGGCCCCCCCGGTCCCCACCTGCGCCGCCGCCGCCCGGAAGTAACCTCCCGACCGGAAGTGACCTCCTCGACCGGAAGTGACCTCCCGACCGGAAGTGACCGCCCCGACTGGGCCGCTCGGGGTCGCGGGGCGATGGCGGCGGAGCGAGGCGGGTGGTGGGAGGTGCGCGGCGGCCCGTGATCCCTTGATCCCGTCCCCGCCCCGAGCCGCCCCCGCCCCCCACCTCGTAACGCTCCGCTCTGTCCCCGCAGCGCCCCCAGCACCGGCGGGGATGGCGGGAGGAGCCGGAGGAGGAGGAGGAGGAGGAGCAGAGGAGAGGTGAGGGGGGCAGTGCGGGCCGGGCTCAGCGCGGCCTCTGGCAGCGGGTGTGGCCGCGACTGTGCTGTCTGGCACTTCAGTTTCAGTAGAGCTGTGCTGGCACCTTCAGTTTCAGCAGAGGCTGGGGGATGATGTGGTTGGAGCAGCCCTGAGGACAAGGACTTGGGGTGCTGGGGGAGGAGAAGATCCACATGAGCCGGCAACGTGCACTCACAGCCCCGAAACCAACCGTGCCCTGGGCTGCATCCAAAGCTGTGGGACCAGCCGGGCCAGGGAGGGGATTGTGCCCCTCTGCTCTGCTCTGCTCTGGTCTGCTCTGGTGAGACCCAACCTGGAGCTCTGCGTCCAGTTCTGGAGTCCTCAGCACAGGAAAGACATGGAGCTGTTGGAGCAAGTCCAGAGGTGGCCACAGAGATGATCCAAGAACTGGAGCGCCTCTGCTATGAGGATAGGCTGAGAGACCTGAGGTTGTTAAGCCTGGAGAAGGCTCCAGTGAGACCTTAGAACAGCTTCCAGTGCTGAAAGGGGCTCCAGGAAAGGTGGGGAGGGGCTCTTGATCAGGGAGGGCAGGGGTAGGACAAGGGACAATGGCTTTAAATTGGAAGGGGGAAGATTTAGATTAGACATTAAGAGGAAATTCTTCATGCTGAGGGTGGGGAGGCCCTGGCCCAGGTTGTCCGTCTAAGTTATGGCTGCCCCATTCCTTGAAGTGTTCAAGGCCAGGTTGGATGGGGCTTGGAGCCCCCTGATGCAGAGGGAGGTGTCGCTGCCCATGACAAGGGGGCTGGAATGACGTGATCTTTAAGTCCCTTCCAACTCAAACCATTCTGTGACACCAGCTTGGGAGGAAGGGTCAATCTGCTTGAGGGCAGGGAGGCTCTGCAGAGGGACCTGGCTAGGCTGGATCCATGGGCTGAGACCAATGGGATGAGGTTCAACAAGGCCAAGCGCTGGGTCCTGCACTTGGGATACAACAACCCTGTGCAGCTCCAGGCTTGGGGATGAGTGGCTGGAACGCTGCCCCATGGAAAAGGACCTGGGAGTGTTGGCTGACAGCGGCTGAACATGAGCCAGCAGTGGCCCAGGTGGCCAAGAAGGCCACCAGCATCCTGGCTTGGATCGGCCATGGGGTGGCCAGCAGGAGCAGGGCAGGGATCGTCCCCCTGGACTCGGTGCTGGTGAGTCTGCACCTCAAATCCTGGGTTCCGTTTTGGACCCAAGAAGGACATTGAGGGGCTGGAGTGTGTCTGGAGAACAGGAGTTATGAGGAGCAGCTGAGGGACCTGGAGCTGTTGAATCTGGAGAAGCGGAGACTGAGGAGAGATTTCATTGTTCTCTGCAGCTCCTGGATAGGAGGTTGTAGTGAGGTGGATCCTGGGCTCGTCTCCCCAGTGACAGGTGGTGGGATGAGAGGAAATGGCCTCAAGTTGCACCAGGGCAGGTTTAGGCTGGGCATCAGGAAAAAATTCATCACTGAAAGGGTTCTCAGGACCTGGCAGATGCTGCTCAGGGAGGTGGTAGGGTCACCATCTCTGGTGGATTTAAAAGCCAGACAGATGAGGTGCACAGGGATGGTTCAGTAGAGGACTGGGAGGGTTGGGATTGATGATCCCAAAGGTCTTTTCCAACCAAGTGATTCTATGATTGTGTGTGAGAATTGGAGAGGGAGAGAAGGGAAGAAGGAAGAGGGAGGGGAAATGGGTGCTCTTCTTCCTCGCTGGTTCCTTCCTTTCCAGAGCACCCGGCAGAATCCTCCCTGCTGAACAAGCTGATCCGTATGTCCCTGGTGGAGTCGAGTCAGAAAGTGGAGATCCTGCAGCAGGACCCCAGCTCCCCGCTCTGTTCCATCAAATCCTTTGAGCAGCTGCCCCTGTAAGTCATGGCGGGTCAGGCGCGTACAGCAGGCGAGCAGCCGCCTCCACTCCTGACACGCCGTCCTATCCTCTGTCTTACAGGAAGGAGGAGCTTTTGCAGGGGATTTACATGGCAGGCTTCAACCGGCCATCCAAGATCCAGGAGCAGGCTCTGCCCATCATGCTGGCGTATCCGTGAGTAGCCACGCTGCGTTGGTGGGCCCTGGGTTCCTCGAGGCATCCCCAGCCTCGTGACACCCGCCCCTTGTGCACCACTAAGCAGTCTTTGCCTTGCAGGCCCCAAAATCTGATTGCCCAGAGCCAGTCAGGGACAGGGAAAACAGCAGCTTTTGTCTTGGCCATGTTGAGCAGAGTTAGTGCCGCCGAGAAATACCCGCAGGTAACACAGGAGAGGGAGAGCTGAGGCAGGAGGGCTTTGCTGGAGCCCGTGAGGTGCTGTTAAGGGCAGAGCTCTGGTTTGTGTCCCTGTCCCTCTGTGATCCCGTCTGCTGGAGGGGATAGTGAAGCCCCAGGGCATTCGCAGCAGCAGGAAGGGCAGAAGGGAGGTGGTGCCCGCCCGAGGCAGGTGCTCACACTTGCTGGCAGTGGATTAAGCCAGGCTTTAGAGAGCCTGGAATTTAAACGCTGAAAATCAGGCGCAGAGGTGCTGGCTTTCTGGTGGCTCCAGCAGCCCCACGAGCCCTGGTCACCTCTGCCCACAGAATCAACTCTGCCAGCTGCGATTTAAAGTCTCTCATCTCAAGTACAGGGGGTGATTTAAACACTTGCTTTAAATCTGGATGCGGAAACCAGTGTCACCGAGCTTCCAGAGACATATTCCCTCAAAAGCAGCTACGGTGACTTCTTTCTGCCCACACCCCTTTAGCTGTGCTGTGTTCCCAGCTCCTCAGCTTCCCCTGTGCTCTGGAGTGACTTGAGCAGCCTGGGATCTTCTCGTGCTCTTCCTGCCCTGTCAAAATCCCTTGTCGTCTGCCTGGTGTTCCCCGTCCTGGGAGCACCCTCGGCTTTCCGACGAGGCGTTTCTTGCCTGACAGTTCTCTCCCTCAAAGTGCCTCTGCTTGGCTCCCACCTACGAGCTGGCCCTGCAGACTGGGAATGTGGTTGAGACCATCGGGAAGTTCTGCGCCGACATCAAGGTTGCCTACGCTGTCCAAGGAAACAGAGGTGAGTCCGGTCGTGCCAAGCACGATCATGGAAGTGTCCTGTGAGTACAGGGATCTTCTCGGAACCTTGAGCTACCAGAAGCTGCACAGACCTCCGTGCAGCCAATAAAACTCTGTCTGTATTCCCCGCTCCTGCTAAGGAGTCTATTTTGCGATTGCTGGCTGCTTTCAGAGTGCCCCCTGCACACGTGGGGCTGGTTTCTACCTCCCCAAGGCTGTAGGGAAGCGTCAGCCCTGATTGTGGTTAAAAGCTCCAGCTCCACTTTGCGATGGCCCCCCTCAAAGGCCAGAATCTGAGATGAACAAGTGAAAAATGCGCTGGTGTTGGTTGGAGGTGGTGGGCTGCCATTTCCTGCTCTGGCAGTTCCTCAGGGCGTGGCGCTGGAGGAGCAAATCGTCATCGGGACGCCAGGGACAATGCTGGACTGGTGTTTCAAACGTGGCCTCGTAGACGTGAAGAAGATCAAGGTGTTCGTGCTGGATGAAGCTGACATCATGATCGACATGCAGGGCCTCTCCTGCCAGAGCATTCGCATTCAGAAGTGAGTGATCATAGAATCGCTTGATTGGAAAAGACCTTTGAAATCACTGTGTCCAACCATCCCTGTCCATTACTAAACCAGATCCCTGAGCACCTCATGTGCCCGGCTTTTAAACCCCTCCAGGGATGGGGACTCGGCCACCTCCATGGGCAGCCTCTGCCAGCGCCCCAGAACCCTTTTGACGGAAACATTTTTCCCAATACCCAGGCTAAATCTGCTCTGGCGCAATTTTAGGCCATTTCCTTTCTTCCAGTCACCTGTCCCCTGGGAGAAGAGCCCAGTACCCACCTCACCACAACCTCCTTTCAGGGAGCTGTGATTTATAAGGTCTCCCCTCAGCCTTCTTTTCTCCAGGCTAAACAACCCGAAGCCCCTCAGCTGCTCCTCGTAACCCTTGTTCTCCAGCCCCTTCCCCATCGTCCTGATGGCTGGCATCCTGCTTCCCTGGCCTTTCCCCCTCTTTGCTTAGCTTTGAGTGAATTGGTCTCCAAAGGACCTGAATGCGCAGCAAAAGAGAGTCCCTGTGATGCTGAAGATGCATCCAGGGAAAGGTGAGCCCAGGGACCCGGCTTTCTGTAGAACCGTATCTGTGAAACACACAGGAAGACTTTTATTTCGCTTACCTTTACTCTGCCCAGTTACAGCCCTTGGATTGGTTTCTCTTGAAGGCAACACAAAATCAACTGAAATGAGCTTTTATCTCTCTGAGCGAGCAGATCTGGGCAGCTGTGGCTCCTCTGGGCTGACCAGTCCTTTTTCCCTGCTCCAGGGCTCTCCCCAAGGACTGCCAGATGTTGCTGTTTTCCGCCACCTTCAAGGAAGCCGTGCGAGCGTTCGCCATGCGGATTGTATCCAATGCCATCGTGATAAAGCTGCGTGAGGATGAGCTTACCCTGAGCAACATCAGGCAGTACTTCTTTATATGCGAGAGCCAGGAGGAGAAGTACAGAGCCCTCTGCAACATCTACGGCTGCGTCACCATCGGCCAGGCTGTTGTCTTCTGCCAGGTAACGCAGCTCCGCCTGCCTGGGGACAGCACTGGGTTTGCAGTCAGTGACAACAGGAATGGTTCCTTTTCCAGTATGCATGTGGAGGGCTTTTCCCCAGATCCTCAAAATCATGGAGCAGAGCCCAGGGAGGGATGGGGACCGCGCTGCCAGCACTGAAAGGACAGTGATATGGCAAAGGCAGCTTTTAAAAGCGTCTCTCCTACCAGCTGGGACTGCCCTTGCCGGGCTTCCACGGTCACCAGTACACCCTGTTTTTCCTTGCCTTTTGTGACAGAAGCTTCCTGCTTGTTTTCATTGTTTTGATCTCGTTTTGCGGTGTTAAAAAGCACCAGGAGGTCCCTCGAAAGGAGCAGGAGACTCAAAACAGGGGGAAATAGCAGTGAAGGGTTGGCTGGGAGGGAGCAGAGCGGTGGGAGGGCTGCTGCGGAACCTCAGCCTGCCTCTCGCCACACCTCAGACTCGGAGGAGTGCGAGCTGGCTGGCGGCGGAGATGAGCCAGGACGGGCACCAAGTGGCGATGCTGACAGCGGAGCTGACGGTGCCGCAGCGGGCCGACATCATCCAGCGCTTCCGCGAAGGAAAGGAGAAGGTCCTCATTGTCACCAATGTCTGCGCCAGAGGTACCTCTGGAAAACCCAGTGCCCCTTGCAATTCCGAAGGGGGTGAAACACACCTCCTGGCATCTGCTGCTTCTGGTGGCAGCATGGCTTAAGGCAGGGATCCTACGGGATATGTTGGGCCCAGGGAGCCTTTCCCGCAGCCCTGATCTCACTGTTTCTCAGGGATCGATGTGCAGCAAGTCACCATCGTGGTGAACTTCAGCCTCCCCACCTCTCGGAGAAGAAACGAGCCAGATTTTGAGACCTATCTCCACCGCATCGGGCGAAGTGGACGCTTTGGGAAGAAGGGCATCGCCTTCAGCATGGTGGAAAGCTGTAACGTGGGGCTTGTGCACAAGATAGAGGAGTATTTCCGTAAGCATTCACATGTATCTGCCTCGCTGGGATAGGTTCTGGGACTGGTGATCTCCCTTCAGCTCATTTCCCATCTGCAAAGGGACCTTATTGGGCTGCTCTTCTCCCTGGGCGTGTCTTACTCGGCACAGGCACCAGGTGGAGCCTCCCTTCTGTCCCCCTTGCCCTTTGAGGGGGTTTTTATCCATAGCAGACGTTTTCAGAGAAACAGAATCACAGAATGTCCTTAGTGGGAGGGGACCCCCAAGTCTCATCAAGTCCAACTCCTGTCCCTGCACAGGACAACCCCACAATTCACACTGTGGGGCTGGGGGCGTTGGCCAAACACTTCTGGAATATTGTCAGCCTTGGGACTGCTTCCCTGGGAGCTGTTCCTGCGCTCCACCACCCTCTGGGGGAAGAACCTTTTCCCAATGTCCAACCTAACCCTGCCCTGGCATCTTCATGCCATGCCCTCATGTCCAGAGGGAAGAGCTCAGTGCCTGCTCCTCCTCCTCCCCATTGAGGAAGCTGCATAGCGCGATGAGGTTTCTCTTCAGTCTCATCTTTTCCAGGCTGATCAGACCAAGGGACTTCAGCCACTTCTCATACACTTCCCCTCTAAACTCTTAAAACTCTGTGCCCTCCTCTGGACACTCCAGCAGCTTTAGATCCTTTTTATCCTGTGGCTCCCAAACTGTCCCCGGTGCTCAAGGTGGGGCCCCAGTGCGGAGCAGAGCGGGACAATCCCCTCCCTCGCTTGGCGAGCGATGCCGTGCTGGATGCACCCAGGACGTGGTTGGCTGCCAGGTCACTGCTACCTCGTGGCCGACTTGCCATGGACCAGAACCCCCTGATCCCTTTCTGCAGGGCTGCTCTCCAGCCTCGCGCTCCCCGGGCTGTCCGTCCATCCGTGTCCCAGGGGCAGAACAAGGCCCTCGCCCCAGTTAAACTCCCTGCGGTCGTGATTGCCCATCTCTCCCGTTTGTCCGATCCCTCTGCGGGGCCTCTCTGCTCTCTGGGGTGTCAGCAGCTCACCCACTTCCGTGACATCCCCAAACTGAGTTATTAAACCTTCCAGTCCCGCATCCAGGTAATTTCTGAGAATGCTGAGGAGCGCTGGCCCTGGGATGAACCCCGCGGAATGCCACTAGGGACTGGTCGCCAGCCTGATGTGACCGCAGTCACTGTGACGCTTTGATCCAGCCCCTCAGCCCGTTCTCCCCACCCAGCACTGTGTGTTTGTCCAGCTGGCCACTGGGCCGTTTGTTCAGTAGCCTGAGATTTTGTGTGTGACTTGCCAGGGCCTTCACAGGCCCTGTCCTCCCCTGAACCTCCCCTGTCCTGCATCGGTTTGGAGGTGGGAGGAGAGGGTGGGAGCGGCTTTGGAAACCGATTGGGACATGCTGCTTCTGGCTTGGGACCTCTCACTTTCGGACAAGGTGCTTCTGGCTTAGGGCTCCTCTCTCGGACACGCTGCTTCTGGTTTGGGGCACTTCTTGCTTTCAGAGTCCAGGCCACTGCACTCCCTCACTTGGCACTGTGCCTTCTCCCAGTTTCCTTGGCTGTTGCTTGAGGGCCGTGGACTGGAAATCCCACCCACACAGGAGCGTTCCCACCCATGCCTGTGCACGCAAGCGGCACAAATGCCAGCTCACCGGCGGCCGGGCTTTGGTTTTACCAGCTCGTGCCCAACACTGGCAATTTTTGTTTCCTTCCTACAGAGACCAAGATCAAGGAGCTGGACCCAGATGACATGGATGAGCTCGAGAGGCTGGAAAACTGAGTGAGGACCAGGGGTGTGCTGCCCCCCCGTCCCAGTTTTGGTTCAGGAACAGAAGGAAAAGTTACAGGGGAAGATGTTCCAGTTCTCTAAAGAGTTTCCCCACATAGTTTGGTTTTGTTGGGATGCTGGGAGGAGGCAGGGGAGCCCTCAGCCCCAGCGGTTCTTGTCCCTGGTTTTGTTCTGGTTCTGTGGCCGAGGTTTTCAGAGCCCTGGCTCTGCAGGGTGGGAGGAATCCCCATGGCGCTCGGCTTGGGGTGATGCTCCTCAGCGGCACCTCTGGATGCGCTCAGAGTGGTCAGGAAACGGGGAAGCAGCAGGAGCTGGCTCCAGAACTCCGCTGCTTGTCTCCAGGCAGCAGCGACAGGTACCTTTCTGCCACAAAAACCTGGAGAAAAAGCTCAGAAAGAAAGAATGGGGAGAAAAGCGGAGTTGTTAGAAAACGGAATGACGGGCTCTCGGTAGGTGGCGGCAGGAGCTGCTGTCGCGGAGCCCGAGTGGAGCAGTTTGGGGACTGGAAGAGCCGGGAGCTCGTGGGCTGCTGGGCAGGGGTCAGGGGTTGTCCCTTCGCTGTCACCAAGCCTGTCTCTAACAGAATGGAATTAAATCCTTGCTAGGGTGGTGGTGTTCCTCCTGTGCAACAGGAATTTGGAATTTATCCCTACGCTCAGTGCAGACGTGTTTTTATTGGCTCCAAGTGTTGACGGTTGTGTCCTTAGCCACCAACATCCCCTGCTCCCCTTGCTTCAGCTTTCCCAGTTGCTTTACAAACCTGACCTGTCCAGGCAGAAACTGTGCCCGGAGCCGTCTGGCAGCAGCTCGGGGAGCAAAGCCTCAGCTGGCTCTGTAGCCCCCCGGGCCCGGCTTTACCCCACAGTGGGTGTTCGATCCCCAAACCTCTTTGCAGGCAGCCTCACACTCTTGGTTTGCTCCGGATGAGCCCCTTCCTCAGTGGACACAGGCTCTGGGGGTGGGATCTGGCCCGCAGACCCCTCTGGTTGGGGCGCTCCCCCTGCGTTGTGTTACAGCCTGGCTGCCCCCATGAATGTTTTATGGGCTGGGGCTGGTGTGGAGAGGGAGATGAAATATCAAACCCCGCTTGCCGCCCGGCTTCCCCAGCTCCCAGACCCCGCATGCTCCGCCACGGGGCTGTGGGAGCCTATTTTCCCTTCCTTTGGCCATAAAACAGAGGCTGGGGGGGTGAGTGTGGGACAGGGATCAACCCCCACCCCTGGGGGATGGAGGCGATGCTGCCGCTCCTTGAGCGAGCGCGCCTGTCCTCAGCCCTGAGATTGCAGGGACCGAGGCCGGTGGCAGCACCAGGTTCCTTCCCGGCCGCACGAGCAGGCTGATAAATAATTAACGGTTAATCAGGGCAGGGCTTAATTCCCCAGGGGAAACCAGAGAAGAGGTTGGCGCGGAGAGCGCAGCCCTGCTTCGCCATCGCTCCGCGCTGCTGGACATGGCGCCATGGCACGAGGCTGGGCAGCGCCGCACTGGAGGGGACCGTGGGCGCTGTGGCTGCTGCCGGTGCTGGCAGGGGGTGAGCAGAGCCCCCGAGCCCCGGCTGCCCGGGCGCAAGCGGGCCCTGACCCCGCTGCCCCCCGGCAGGGCAGCCGCTGGCGGCCGGAGAGGCGGGCTACGAGGAGTGGGCAGTGACGGGGGTTCAGGGCCGTGCGGTGGAGCTGAGCTGCGGGCGTGTGGCGGCGGCACCGCCGGCTGTCGTCTTCTGGAGTTTCGTGGCGGAGCCGGAGGGCTCAGGGCCGCCGCGGGCAGTGGCCGTGGGCTCAGGCAGAGAGGTGGCAGTGGCCCCCGGCGCGGGGACGCTGGGCAGGGTGACCCTGCGCAACGGGACGCTGGAGCTGCGGGAGCTGCGGGCGGCCGCCCAGGGGCGATTCCTCTGCCAGGGGCTCTTCCCGGAGCGTGGGCGACTCCACGTTGGCTACGCCGCTGTCCTCTTGCGCGTCTTGGGTAAGCACTGGCCGATGGCCACCGTCGCGTTCCCGGGGATCCCTGCGCTTGCCCGTGAGCCCTAGAGTCTTCCACTGGCCAGTGTAGCGTGCTCCTGGCCAATGAAGAGCTCAGTAGCCACTGAAGGGCCCCACTACTCACTGAAGCGTGCCACTAGCCAGTGTAGAGCTCTGCTAGCCAACACAGCGGCTTGCAGCCAGTGCAACACTCCACTAAGCAGGAAAGCACCCCATTAGCCAACGTGGCACCCCACGAGCCAACGTAGTGCTGTGCTAGCCAACAGCATCACACTAGCCAACGTAGCACCCCACAAGCCAACGTAGCACTGGGCTAGCCAACACGGCAGCACACTAGCCGACATAGCATTCCACTAGCTGAAGTAGCTCACCATTAGCCAGCGAAGGGCCCCATAAGCCAAAGCAGAGCCTTGCTGCCCGGCAAAGCACCCCACTAGCCATCGTAGCGTCCTGCTAGCCAGCACCATCTCCTTGCCCTGGCCAATCCAGCATCCCAGTAGCCCCTAAGCGGTCACATTAGCCTGTCTGTGGCTGCTCTAGCTACTCCCCACGCCCACAGCCAGGACACCCCCTCATTAGCCCATAGACATTCTCACTAGCCATCCTGCTTGCTGCCATAGCACATCACTAGCCAATACACGGTCTGGGCTGGAAAGATGCCCCCTGTTGGGGGCCCTGGGGGCTCGTGGGGGGCCCGGGGGATGGGGCTGCTCACGGCTTGGTGCCCCCAGTGCCCGTCTCCAAGCCCTTTGTGCGGCCGACGGCGGCAGTGGCGGCGGAGGGGGCGACGGTGGCCCTGACGTGCTCTGTGCGGGAGGGGACCAAGCCGCTGAGCTTCTCCTGGCAGCACCGGGAGCCCCGGGGGGGTCCCCTGCCGTCCCCCATGGGGATGGGGGGCTCCGGGGCAGAGCTGCGCCTGACGCCCGCCAACCGGAGCCACGCGGGCTGGTACGCCTGCACCGTGCGCAACCAAGTCAACAACTGCACCAGCGAGCCCGTCTACCTGGACATCATCTGTGAGTGGCCTCACCTTCCCGGGGGGCTGTCCCGGGATGTCCCGATGTCTCTGGAGATGTCCCGATGACTGAGGGTCCCCATGTCACCGCAGATGGCCCCGACGAGCCAGCCATCAGCGTGGAGCCCTTCTCCCCTGAACAGGGGGGCTTCTCGGCGGGCGAGAGGGAGGACGTGGTGCTGAGCTGCCTGGCTCCCTCCAACCCCCCTAGTCGCTACGTCTGGCTCCACAACAGCTCCCAGGTCCACACCGGCCAGACCTACGCCATCTCTGCCATCACTCGCGCCCAGGCGGGCACCTACACCTGCCTGGCCGAGAATACCCACCTCCAAACCCGCACCCAGGCCACCACCGTCCTCACCGTCTACTGTAAGTAACCCTGGAACAGGGGCAGCCCCACGGGTGCCCCTGGGGCGAGATAGACCAAGGCAGCTTCTGGTGAGGATGTAGGTGTGAAGGGCAATGTGGGAGGAGGGTAACAGCCCGGCGTCCCCCAGCTCTGATGGTCTCCTGCAGATCCACCACCCGGCAGCCCCACCTGCTCTGCCCTGGCCACCGGTGACCTGCGGGACGTGGCCCTGCGGTGCCGCTGGCCGGGGGGCTTCCCCCTGGCACGGCTGCGCTGGGTGGGCCCCTGGCCTCCCGTGAAGGAGGATGAGGACGAGGTGGCATCGGGGTCGAGTCTTTCCATGGCCACCAGCATCCAGCCAGGGGCGGCCACCAGGAACGGCCAAGCCCTTGATCTCTTCAGCCAGCTTAAATGTGCCACGATAAATTAACTGCAGTTTATTTTTTGCAGGATCCACCCAGTCTGGCAGAAACTAAGGAGATGTGGGGACCGGAGCGGTGTATCTGGGTCACTCCGGCAGCTGAGGAGCAAGCACAGCCCAACGATGATCTCTATGCCCAGGCCTCTCTCGGTCTAGGGGTGCGATCAACCCTTCTGGCATTTCCTGAGGATCAGAGGGGAAGCAGGAGGATGGTCATGAAAAGAAAGGTGCTGAGGCACAGACCTGATGGAGGAGTGGAGGTCTTTGACGAGTCGGGGAGCAGCACCAACACCCGGAGCCTGAGGCAGAAGATGCTTCATCATAGGCCAAGCCCAGAAGACAGCATCTCTGAGGGGGAAATAGAGTCAAGCAACACCTCCCATCCCTGGTGGCCCCGCAGGGACAGCCCCTGCTTTCTCCCTGCGGATTTGGGGAGCCAGAGCTCTCATGATTCTCATTACAGAGCTGCAGCAGAACAACCCAAGTCCTTCATTCCTCCGCGGTTCGAGCTGCTGGGCCGTAACCGGGGGAAAACTGACTGCGTGGCCAAATATTTTGAATATAAACGAGATTGGGAGAAATTTGGAATCCCAGGGGAGGATCGGTGGAAAGAAGTGCGCTGGGGCATCCGGGAGAAGATGCTCTGTGAGCCCGAGCTGCCCCACCGTCCGCAGCACCTCCCCATCCCCAACAACTACACCGTGCCCACGGAGAAGAAGAGAGCTGCCCTGTGCTGGAAGGTGCGCTGGGACCTGGCCAGGGGCCTCCTGCCAGAGAAAACCACTCCCTGGTAGCACCTTGAGCCCTGCTCCTTGCCTGTGAGCCGGGAACTGAGCACCAGCTGCTTTTATCCGCCTCAAAGTCCTCGATAATTTCTAAAAATCCCGTTTTTTGCATTTCAAGTGGGCTAAGTCCTACTATTCAAACTTTTTCCAGCACTTCAGAAAAGTGGGCTGGGTGGAGATCCCAGTTCCCCCGTTGCATCCTGTGATGCTGCTTCCCGAGCTCTGACTGGAAGCTCTGAGAAGCTGGCACCAAGAACCCCACGGCCTGCAGGACCCTTTGGATATCGCAGGAACAAGACTGCAGGGAGCCTGGGGATTTGGGGCAGGGAACAGACCCTGCATGAGACACCAAGGTTGTTACATCTGTGATGCCTCAGGAATTCCTTTAATAAAGTGTGTGAAAAGACTTATGGTCTGTGGGCTATTTTATAGAATCATGGAATGGCTTGAGTTTGAAGGGACCTTAAAGAACATCCAACCTGGCCTTGAACCCCTCCAGGGATGGGGCAGCCACCCCTGCTCTGGGCAGCCTGGGCCAGGGCCTCCCCACCCTCAGAGTGAAGAATTTCTTCCTAATGTCTAATCTAAATCTTCCCCCTTCCAATTTAAAACTGTTCCCCCTTGTCCTATCCCGGCACTCCCTGATTAAAAGCCCCTCCCCAGCTTTCCTTGAGTCCCTTTCAGTACTGGAAGCTACTCTAAGGTGTCCTAGGAGCCTTCTCCAGGCTGAACAACCCCCACTCTGTCAGCCTGCCTCATAGCAGAGGTGCTCCAGGCCTTGGATCATCTCTGTGGACCTCCAGGAGTTGGGGGTTCCTCACAGGGTGGGGGGGCTCTCCTGGGATGAGATGTGGATTCCTCCTAGGTCCCTCCCGGCATCTGGGGATCCCTTATAGGGTGGGGTGGGGGGAATCCCTCCCTGTTTGCATGCTCTGCCCAGTTTTGGAGGCCTCATCCAGGTTTAGGGGGTCCCATCACAATTTGGGGAGATCCCTCCTCATGTTTGGGGCCCCTCCTGGGATGCAGGGTTCTGTCATGGTTTGGGGAGATCCCTCCCATGTTTTGCAGACCCTCACGGTGCTTGGGGCTCCTCCCAGTTTGGGGGGTTGCTCCTGATGTTTGAGGCTCTCTCCTGGGTCCTTCCCGGAGTTTGGGTGTCCCTTACGGAGGGGGAAATCCCTCCTGGTTTGGTTTGGCAGTCCTACCCAGTTTTAGGGGCTTCCTTCTGTATTAGGGGATACTATCATGGTTTGGCGACATCCCTCACAGGGTTAGGGTTCCCTCCTGGTATTTGGGGCTCCCTTCCAGGATTCACGGGGTCCTTCCTGGAGTTTGGGGCTCCTTCCCTGGTTTTCGGGTCCCCCCCTGGGATTCAGGGGGTCCTCCTGGGGGTTTGGGGCTGCCTCCTCATTGTTTGGGGAGATCCCTCCTGGTGTTTGGGGCTCCCTTCTAGGGTTTGGAGAGATCCCTCCCGGTTTGGGGACTCCCTCTTGGCTTTGGAGCCGCCTCCTGGGATGAGAGATGGATTCCTCCCAGCACTTGGTGGGCCCCTCCTGGGATTTGGGGGGCAGCTCCCAGGCTGGAGGGGAGGCTCCCTCCTGGGATTTGGGGGTCCTTTACAGGGTAGGGGGATCCCTGCTGATTTGGGGGTTCTGCAAAGTTTCGGGACTCCTTCCCAGGTTTTAGGAATTTCTTACAGGGTGGGAAAGGCCCCTCTGGGGACGGGGCTGGATCCCTGCCCGCTGGGGCCCCTCCGGAGACTTCCTCCCGCTTTGGGGGGATCCCTCCCAGCCTTGGGGGCTTCCCCGCTCTTTCGGGGGCTCCCTCCCGGGGTTTGGGACTCCAGGTTTGCGGTGGGGCCCTCCCACCTCGGAGTCGGGGGTGTCTCGTCCCACCTGCCCCCCGGTCCCCACCTGCGCCGCCGCCGCCCGGAAGTAACCTCCCGACCGGAAGTTACCTCCCGACCGGAAGTGACCTCCTCGACCGGATGTGACCTCCCGACCGGAAGTGACCGCCCCGACCGGGCCGCTCGGGGTCGCGGGGCGATGGCGGCGGAGCGAGGCGGGTGGTGGGAGGTGCGCGGCGGCCCGTGATCCCTTGATCCCGTCCCCGCCCCGAGCCGCCCCCGCCCCCCGCCTCGTAACGCTCCGCTCTGTCCCCGCAGCGCCCCCAGCACCGGCGGGGATGGCGGGAGGAGCCGGAGGAGGAGGAGGAGGAGCAGAGGAGAGGTGAGGGGGGCAGTGCGGGCCGGGCTCAGCGCGGCCTCTGGCAGCGGGTGTGGCCGCGACTGTGCTGTCTGGCACTTCAGTTTCAGTAGAGCTGTGCTGGCACCTTCAGTTTCAGCAGAGGCTGGGGGATGATGTGGTTGGAGCAGCCCTGAGGACAGGGACTTGGGGTGCTGGGGGAGGAGAAGATCCACATGAGCCGGCAACGTGCACTCAGAGCCCCGAAACCAACCGTGCCCTGGGCTGCATCCAAAGCTGTGGGACCAGCCGGGCCAGGGAGGGGATTGTGCCCCTCTGCTCTGCTCTGCTCTGCTCTGGTGAGACCCAACCTGGAGCTCTGCGTCCAGTTCTGGAGTCCTCAGCACAGGAAAGACATGGAGCTGTTGGAGCAAGTCCAGAGGTGGCCACAGAGATGATCCAAGAACTGGAGCGCCTCTGCTATGAGGATGGGCTGAGAGACCTGAGGTTGTTAAGCCTGGAGAAGGCTCCAGTGAGACCTTAGAACAGCTTCCAGTGCTGAAAGGGGCTCCAGGAAAGGTGGGGAGGGGCTCTTGATCAGGGAGGGCAGGGGTAGGACAAGGGACAATGGCTTTAAATTGGAAGGGGGAAGATTTAGATTAGACATGAAGAGGAAATTCTTCATGCTGAGGGTGGGGAGGCCCTGGCCCAGGTTGTCCGTCTAAGTTATGGCTGCCCCATTCCTTGAAGTGTTCAAGGCCAGGTTGGATGGGGCTTGGAGCCCCCTGATGCAGAGGGAGGTGTCGCTGCCCATGACAAGGGGGCTGGAATGACGTGATCTTTAAGTCCCTTCCAACTCAAACCATTCTGTGACACCAGCTTGGGAGGAAGGGTCAATCTGCTTGAGGGCAGGGAGGCTCTGCAGAGGGACCTGGCTAGGCTGGATCCATGGGCTGAGACCAATGGGATGAGGTTCAACAAGGCCAAGCGCTGGGTCCTGCACTTGGGATACAACAACCCTGTGCAGCTCCAGGCTTGGGGATGAGTGGCTGGAACGCTGCCCCATGGAAAAGGACCTGGGAGTGTTGGCTGACAGCGGCTGAACATGAGCCAGCAGTGGCCCAGGTGGCCAAGAAGGCCACCAGCATCCTGGCTTGGATCGGCCATGGGGTGGCCAGCAGGAGCAGGGCAGGGATCGTCCCCCTGGACTCGGTGCTGGTGAGTCTGCACCTCAAATCCTGGGTTCCGTTTTGGACCCAAGAAGGACATTGAGGGGCTGGAGTGTGTCTGGGGAAGGGTCTGGAGAACAGGAGGAGCTGAGGGACCTGGAGCTGTTGAATCTGGAGAAGCGGAGACTGAGGAGAGATTTCATTGTTCTCTGCAGCTCCTGGATAGGAGGTTGTAGTGAGGTGGATCCTGGGCTCGTCTCCCCAGTGACAGGTGGTGGGATGAGAGGAAATGGCCTCAAGTTGCACCAGGGCAGGTTTAGGCTGGGCATCAGGAAAAAATTCATCACTGAAAGGGTTCTCAGGAGCTGGCAGATGCTGCTCAGGGAGGTGGTAGGGTCACCATCTCTGGTGGATTTAAAAGCCAGACAGATGAGGTGCACAGAGATGGTTCAGTAGAGGACTGGGAGGGTTGGGATTGATGATCCCAAAGGTCTTTTCCAACCAAGTGATTCTATGATTCTGTGTGAGAATTGGAGAGGGAGAGAAGGGAAGAAGGAAGAGGAAGGGGAAATGGGTGCTCTTCTTCCTCACTGGTTCCTTCCTTTCCAGAGCACCCGGCAGAATCCTCCCTGCTGAACAAGCTGATCCGTATGTCCCTGGTGGAGTCGAGTCAGAAAGTGGAGATCCTGCAGCAGGACCCCAGCTCCCCGCTCTGTTCCATCAAATCCTTTGAGCAGCTGCCCCTGTAAGTCATGGCGGGTCAGGCGCGTACAGCAGGCGAGCAGCCGCCTCCACTCCTGACACGCCGTCCTATCCTCTGTCTTACAGGAAGGAGGAGCTTTTGCAGGGGATTTACATGGCAGGCTTCAACCGGCCATCCAAGATCCAGGAGCAGGCTCTGCCCATCATGCTGGCGTATCCGTGAGTAGCCACGCTGCGTTGGTGGGCCCTGGGTTCCTCGAGGCATCCCCAGCCTCGTGACGACACCCGCCCCTTGTGCACCACTAAGCAGTCTTTGCCTTGCAGGCCCCAAAATCTGATTGCCCAGAGCCAGTCAGGGACAGGGAAAACAGCAGCTTTTGTCTTGGCCATGTTGAGCAGAGTTAGTGCCGCCGAGAAATACCCGCAGGTAACACAGGAGAGGGAGAGCTGAGGCAGGAGGGCTTTGCTGGAGCCCGTGAGGTGCTGTTAAGGGCAGAGCTCTGGTTTGTGTCCCTGTCCCTCTGTGATCCCGTCTGCTGGAGGGGATAGTGAAGCCCCAGGGCATTCGCAGCAGCAGGAAGGGCAGAAGGGAGGTGGTGCCCGCCCGAGGCAGGTGCTCACACTTGCTGGCAGTGGATTAAGCCAGGCTTTAGAGAGCCTGGAATTTAAACGCTGAAAATCAGGCGCAGAGGTGCTGGCTTTCTGGTGGCTCCAGCAGCCCCACGAGCCCTGGTCACCTCTGCCCACAGAATCAACTCTGCCAGCTGCGATTTAAAGTCTCTCATCTCAAGTACAGGGGGTGATTTAAACACTTGCTTTAAATCTGGATGCGGAAACCAGTGTCACCGAGCTTCCAGAGACATATTCCCTCAAAAGCAGCTACGGTGACTTCTTTCTGCCCACACACCCCTTTAGCTGTGCTGTGTTCCCAGCTCCTCAGCTTCCCCTGTGCTCTGGAGTGACTTGAGCAGCCTGGGATCTTCTCGTGCTCTTCCTGCCCTGTCAAAATCCCTTGTCGTCTGCCTGGTGTTCCCTGTCCTGGGAGCACCCTCGGCTTTCCGACGAGGCGTTTCTTGCCTGACAGTTCTCTCCCTCAAAGTGCCTCTGCTTGGCTCCCACCTACGAGCTGGCCCTGCAGACTGGGAATGTGGTTGAGACCATCGGGAAGTTCTGCGCCGACATCAAGGTTGCCTATGCTGTCCAAGGAAACAGAGGTGAGTCCGGTCCTGCCAAGCACGATCATGGAAGTGTCCTGTGAGTACAGGGATCTTCTCGGAACCTTGAGCTACCAGAAGCTGCACAGACCTCCGTGCAGCCAGTAAAACTCTGTCTGTATTCCCCGCTCCTGCTAAGGAGTCTATTTTGCGATTGCTGGCTGCTTTCAGAGTGCCCCCTGCACACGTGGGGCTGGTTTCTACCTCCCCAAGGCTGTAGGGAAGCGTCAGCCCTGATTGTGGTTAAAACCTCCAGCTCCACTTTGCGATGGCCCCCCTCAAAGGCCAGAATCTGAGATGAACAAGTGAAAAATGCGCTGGTGTTGGTTGGAGGTGGTGGGCTGCCATTTCCTGCTCTGGCAGTTCCTCAGGGCGTGGCGCTGGAGGAGCAAATCGTCATCGGGACGCCAGGGACAATGCTGGACTGGTGTTTCAAACGTGGCCTCGTAGACGTGAAGAAGATCAAGGTGTTCGTGCTGGATGAAGCTGACATCATGATCGACATGCAGGGCCTCTCCTGCCAGAGCATTCGCATTCAGAAGTGAGTGATCATAGAATCGCTTGATTGGAAAAGACCTTTGAAATCACTGTGTCCAACCATCCCTGTCCATTACTAAACCAGATCCCTGAGCACCTCATGTGCCCGGCTTTTAAACCCCTCCAGGGATGGGGACTCGGCCACCTCCATGGGCAGCCTCTGCCAGCGCCCCAGAACCCTTTTGACGGAAACATTTTTCCCAATACCCAGGCTAAATCTGCTCTGGCGCAATTTTAGGCCATTTCCTTTCTTCCAGTCACCTGTCCCCTGGGAGAAGAGCCCAGTACCCACCTCACCACAACCTCCTTTCAGGGAGCTGTGATTTATAAGGTCTCCCCTCAGCCTTCTTTTCTCCAGGCTAAACAACCCGAAGCCCCTCAGCTGCTCCTCGTAACCCTTGTTCTCCAGCCCCTTCCCCATCGTCCTGATGGCTGGCATCCTGCTTCCCTGGCCTTTCCCCCTCTTTGCTTAGCTTTGAGTGAATTGGTCTCCAAAGGACCTGAATGCGCAGCAAAAGAGAGTCCCTGTGATGCTGAAGATGCATCCAGGGAAAGGTGAGCCCAGGGACCCGGCTTTCTGTAAAACCGTATCTGTGAAACACACAGGAAGACTTTTATTTCGCTTACCTTTACTCTGCCCAGTTACAGCCCTTGGATTGGTTTCTCTTGAAGGCAACACAAAATCAACTGAAATGAGCTTTTATCTCTCTGAGCGAGCAGATCTGGGCAGCTGTGGCTCCTCTGGGCTGACCAGTCCTTTTTCCCTGCTCTAGGGCTCTCCCCAAGGACTGCCAGATGTTGCTGTTTTCCGCCACCTTCAAGGAAGCCGTGCGAGCGTTCGCCATGCGGATTGTATCCAATGCCATCGTGATAAAGCTGCGTGAGGATGAGCTTACCCTGAGCAACATCAGGCAGTACTTCTTTATATGCGAGAGCCAGGAGGAGAAGTACAGAGCCCTCTGCAACATCTACGGCTGCGTCACCATCGGCCAGGCTGTTGTCTTCTGCCAGGTAACGCAGCTCCGCCTGCCTGGGGACAGCACTGGGTTTGCAGTCAGTGACAACAGGAATGGTTCCTTTTCCAGTATGCATGTGGAGGGCTTTTCCCCAGATCCTCAAAATCATGGAGCAGAGCCCAGGGAGGGATGGGGAACGCGTTGCCAGCACTGAAAGGACAGTGATATGGCAAAGGCAGCTTTTAAAAGCATCTCTCCTACCAGCTGGGACTGCCTTTGCCGGGCTTCCACGGTCACCAGTACACCCTGTTTTTCCTTGCCCTTTGTGACAGAAGCTTCCTGCTTGTTTTCATTGTTTTGATCTTGTTTTGCGGTGTTAAAAAGCACCAGGAGGTCCCTCGAAAGGAGCAGGAGACTCAAAACAGGGGGAAATAGCAGTGAAGGGTTGGCTGGGAGGGAGCAGAGCGGTGGGAGGGCTGCTGCGGAACCTCAGCCTGCCTCTCGCCACACCTCAGACTCGGAGGAGTGCGAGCTGGCTGGCGGCGGAGATGAGCCAGGACGGGCACCAAGTGGCGATGCTGACAGCGGAGCTGACGGTGCCGCAGCGGGCCAACATCATCCAGCGCTTCCGCGAAGGAAAGGAGAAGGTCCTCATTGTCACCAATGTCTGCGCCAGAGGTACCTCTGGAAAACCCAGTGCCCCTTGCAATTCCGAAGGGGGTGAAACACACCTCCTGGCATCTGCTGCTTCTGGTGGCAGCATGGCTTAAGGCAGGGATCCTACGGGATATGTTGGGCCCAGGGAGCCTTTCCCGCAGCCCTGATCTCACTGTTTCTCAGGGATCGATGTGCAGCAAGTCACCATCGTGGTGAACTTCAGCCTCCCCACCTCTCGGAGAAGAAACGAGCCAGATTTTGAGACCTATCTCCACCGCATCGGGCGAACTGGACGCTTTGGGAAGAAGGGCATCGCCTTCAGCATGGTGGAAAGCTGTAACGTGGGGCTTGTGCACAAGATAGAGGAGTATTTCCGTAAGCATTCACATGTATCTGCCTCGCTGGGATAGGTTCTGGGACTGGTGATCTCCCTTCAGCTCATTTCCCATCTGCAAAGGGACCTTATTGGGCTGCTCTTCTCCCTGGGCGTGTCTTACTCGGCACAGGCACCAGGTGCAGCCTCCCTTCTGTCCCCCTTGCCCTTTGAGGGGGTTTTTATCCATAGCAGACGTTTTCAGAGAAACAGAATCACAGAATGTCCTTAGTGGGAGGGGACCCCCAAGTCTCATCAAGTCCAACTCCTGTCCCTGCACAGGACAACCCCACAATTCACACTGTGGGGCTGGGGGCGTTGGCCAAACACTTCTGGAATATTGTCAGCCTTGGGACTGCTTCCCTGGGAGCTGTTCCTGCGCTCCACCACCCTCTGGGGGAAGAACCTTTTCCCAATGTCCAACCTAACCCTGCCCTGGCATCTTCATGCCATGCCCTCATGTCCAGAGGGAAGAGCTCAGTGCCTGCTCCTCCTCCTCCCCATTGAGGAAGCTGCATAGCGCGATGAGGTTTCTCTTCAGTCTCATCTTTTCCAGGCTGATCAGACCAAGGGACTTCAGCCACTTCTCATACACTTCCCCTCTAAACTCTTAAACTCTGTGCCCTCCTCTGGACACTCCAGCAGCTTTAGATCCTTTTTATCCTGTGGCTCCCAAACTGTCCCCGGTGCTCAAGGTGGGGCCCCAGTGCGGAGCAGAGCGGGACAATCCCCTCCCTCGCTTGGCGAGCGATGCCGTGCTGGATGCACCCAGGACGTGGTTGGCTGCCAGGTCACTGCTACCTCGTGGCCGACTTGCCATGGACCAGAACCCCCTGATCCCTTTCTGCAGGGCTGCTCTCCAGCCTCGCGCTCCCCGGGCTGTCCGTCCATCCGTGTCCCAGGGGCAGAACAAGGCCCTCGCCCCAGTTAAACTCCCTGCGGTCGTGATTGCCCATCTCTCCCGTTTGTCCGATCCCTCTGCGGGGCCTCTCTGCTCTCTGGGGTGTCAGCAGCTCACCCACTTCCATGACATCCCCAAACTGAGTTATTAAACCTTCCAGTCCCGCATCCAGGTAATTTCTGAGAATGCTGAGGAGCGCTGGCCCTGGGATGAACCCCGCGGAATGCCACTAGGGACTGGTCGCCAGCCTGATGTGACCGCAGTCACTGTGACGCTTTGATCCAGCCCCTCAGCCCGTTCTCCCCACCCAGCACTGTGTGTCCAGCTGGCCACTGGGCCGTTTGTTCAGTAGCCTGAGATTTTGTGTGTGACTTGCCAGGGCCTTCACAGGCCCTGTCCTCCCCTGAACCTCCCCTGTCCTGCATCGGTTTGGAGGTGGGAGGAGAGGGTGGGAGCGGCTTTGGAAACCGATTGGGACATGCTGCTTCTGGCTTGGGACCTCTCACTTTCGGACAAGGTGCTTCTGGCTTAGGGCTCCTCTCTCAGACACGCTGCTTCTGGTTTGGGGCACTTCTTGCTTTCAGAGTCCAGGCCACTGCACTCCCTCACTTGGCACTGTGCCTTCTCCCAGTTTCCTTGGCTGTTGCTTGAGGGCCGTGGACTGGAAATCCCACCCACACAGGAGCGTTCCCACCCATGCCTGTGCACGCAAGCGGCACAAATGCCAGCTCACCGGCGGCCGGGCTTTGGTTTTACCAGCTCGTGCCCAACACTGGCAATTTTTGTTTCCTTCCTACAGAGACCAAGATCAAGGAGCTGGACCCAGATGACATGGATGAGCTCGAGAGGCTGGAAAACTGAGTGAGGACCAGGGGTGTGCTGCCCCCCCGTCCCAGTTTTGGTTCAGGAACAGAAGGAAAAGTTACAGGGGAAGATGTTCCAGTTCTCTAAAGAGTTTCCCCACATAGTTTGGCTTTGTTGGGATGCTGGGAGGAGGCAGGGGAGCCCTCAGCCCCAGCGGTTCTTGTCCCTGGTTTTGTTCTGGTTCTGTGGCCGAGGTTTTCAGAGCCCTGGCTCTGCAGGGTGGGAGGAATCCCCATGGCGCTCGGCTTGGGGTGATGCTCCTCAGCGGCACCTCTGGATGCGCTCAGAGTGGTCAGGAAACGGGGAAGCAGCAGGAGCTGGCTCCAGAACTCCGCTGCTTGTCTCCAGGCAGCAGCGACAGGTACCTTTCTGCCACAAAAACCTGGAGAAAAAGCTCAGAAAGAAAGAATGGGGAGAAAAGCGGAGTTGTTAGAAAACGGAATGACGGGCTCTCGCTAGGTGGCGGCAGGAGCTGCTGTCGCGGAGCCCGAGTGGAGCAGTTTGGGGACTGGAAGAGCCGGGAGCTCGTGGGCTGCTGGGCAGGGGTCAGGGGTTGTCCCTTCGCTGTCACCAAGCCTGTCTCTAACAGAATGGAATTAAATCCTTGCTAGGGTGGTGGTGTTCCTCCTGTGCAACAGGAATTTGGAATTTATCCCTACGCTTAGTGCAGACGTGTTTCTATTGGCTCCAAGTGTTGACGGTTGTGTCCTTAGCCACCAACATCCCCTGCTCCCCTTGCTTCAGCTTTCCCAGTTGCTTTACAAACCTGACCTGTCCAGGCAGAAACTGTGCCCGGAGCCGTCTGGCAGCAGCTCGGGGAGCAAAGCCTCAGCTGGCTCTGTAGCCCCCCGGGCCCGGCTTTACCCCACAGTGGGTGTTCGATCCCCAAACCTCTTTGCAGGCAGCCTCACACTCTTGGTTTGCTCCGGATGAGCCCCTTCCTCAGTGGACACAGGCTCTGGGGGTGGGATCTGGCCCGCAGACCCCTCTGGTTGGGGCGCTCCCCCTGCGTTGTGTTACAGCCTGGCTGCCCCCATGAATGTTTTATGGGCTGGGGCTGCTGTGGAGAGGGAGATGAAATATCAAACCCCGCTTGCCGCCCGGCTTCCCCAGCTCCCAGACCCCGCATGCTCCGCCACGGGGCTGTGGGAGCCTATTTTCCCTTCCTTTGGCCATAAAACAGAGGCTGGGGGGGTGAGTGTGGGACAGGGATCAACCCCCACCCCTGGGGGATGGAGGCGATGCTGCCGCTCCTTGAGCGAGCGCGCCTGTCCTCAGCCCTGAGATTGCAGGGACCGAGGCCGGTGGCAGCACCAGGTTCCTTCCAGCCCGCACGAGCAGGCTGATAAATAATTAACGGTTAATCAGGGCAGGGCTTAATTCCCCAGGGGAAACCAGAGAAGGGGTTGGCGCGGAGAGCGCAGCCCTGCTTCGCCATCGCTCCGCGCTGCTGGACATGGCGCCATGGCACGAGGCTGGGCAGCGCCGCACTGGAGGGGACCGTGGGCGCTGTGGCTGCTGCCGGTGCTGGCAGGGGGTGAGCAGAGCCCCCGAGCCCCGGCTGCCCGGGCGCAAGCGGGCCCTGACCCCGCTGCCCCCCGGCAGGGCAGCCGCTGGCGGCCGGAGAGGCGGGCTACGAGGAGTGGGCAGTGACGGGGGTTCAGGGCCGTGCGGTGGAGCTGAGCTGCGGGCGTGTGGCGGCGGCACCGCCGGCTGTCGTCTTCTGGAGTTTCGTGGCGGAGCCGGAGGGCTCAGGGCCGCCGCGGGCAGTGGCCGTGGGCTCAGGCAGAGAGGTGGCAGTGGCCCCCGGCGCGGGGACGCTGGGCAGGGTGACCCTGCGCAACGGGACGCTGGAGCTGCGGGAGCTGCGGGCGGCCGCCCAGGGGCGATTCCTCTGCCAGGGGCTCTTCCCGGAGCGTGGGCGACTCCACGTTGGCTACGCCGCTGTCCTCTTGCGCGTCTTGGGTAAGCACTGGCCGATGGCCACCGTCGCGTTCCCGGGGATCCCTGCGCTTGCCCGTGAGCCCTAGAGTCTTTCACAGGCCAGCAGTGTGTGCTGCTGGCCACTGAAGAGCCTGCTAGCCCATGGGAGTCTTCCACTGGCCAGTGTAGCGTGCTCCTGGCCAATGAAGAGCTCAGTGGCCACTGAAGGGCCCCACTACTCACTGAAGCGCGCCACTAGCCAGTGTAGAGCTCTGCTAGCCAACACAGCGGCTTGCAGCCAGTGCAACACTCCACTAAGCAGGAAAGCACCCCATTAGCCAACGTGGCACCCCACGAGCCAACGTAGTGCTGTGCTAGCCAACAGCATCACACTAGCCAACATAGCACCCCACAAGCCAACGTAGCACTGGGCTAGCCAACACGGCAGCACACTAGCCGACATAGCATTCCACTAGCTGAAGTAGCTCACCATTAGCCAGCGAAGGGCCCCATAAGCCAAAGCAGAGCCTTGCTGCCCAGCAAAGAACCCCACTAGCCATCGTAGCGTCCTGCTAGCCAGCACCATCTCCTTGCCCTGGCCAATCCAGCATCCCAGTAGCCCCTAAGCGGTCACATTAGCCTGTCTGTGGCTGCTCTAGCTACTCCCCACGCCCACAGCCAGGACACCCCCTCATTAGCCCATAGACATTCTCACTAGCCATCCTGCTTGCTGCCATAGCACATCACTAGCCAATACACGGTCTGGGCTGGAAAGATGCCCCCTGTTGGGGGCCCTGGGGGCTCGTGGGGGGCCCGGGGGATGGGGCTGCTCACGGCTTGGTGCCCCCAGTGCCCGTCTCCAAGCCCTTTGTGCGGCCGACGGCGGCAGTGGCGGCGGAGGGGGCGACGGTGGCCCTGACGTGCTCTGTGCGGGAGGGGACCAAGCCGCTGAGCTTCTCCTGGCAGCACCGGGAGCCCCGGGGGGGTCCCCTGCCGTCCCCCATGGGGATGGGGGGCTCCGGGGCAGAGCTGCGCCTGACGCCCGCCAACCGGAGCCACGCGGGCTGGTACGCCTGCACCGTGCGCAACCAAGTCAACAACTGCACCAGCGAGCCCGTCTACCTGGACATCATCTGTGAGTGGCCTCACCTTCCCGGGGGGCTGTGAGGGCATCCTCAGGGCTGGAGATGCCACCATGGCCTGGCCATGGCGACCAAGCATCCAGCCACCTGGCTACTATGATGTGGCTGTGACCACCAAGCACCCTACCACCATGGTGTGACGGAGACCAGCTCACAGGGACGTCTTAGAGAGACTAGACGGACTACTGCTCTGGTGGCAAGTAGCAAATCTTTATTCCTCAACCAGAGTTTTTATACTCTCCTGGGAGAGCTTGTCAGTTCCTACCAAGCTTGAGTGCGCTGTTTACATTACGGCTATTCTTACCGTGAGAATACAAGTTATGCAAGTTCTACAAGTGAGGGACTACGTGTCTGTTCAAGGATTCACATATTCTTCTGTTTGTGCTGGTCTTATCTTAGACCTGCAGGTGCCCTGGAAATATATTTAACTCGGGCCCTGGAATGATGAGAAACTAAGCATGTTGCCAAGAGCCCTGATAGTCCACAACCTCCCTTTCAGGAGGAGCAGCTTTGTTGTTGGCATGATATTCTGTTCCTGACCCTTTCAGGCCAGACAGAATATTGCTCTCCAGGCTCTTGGCTTTCATTATTCTGTCTTTGACCCTTTCAGGCCCCCAGAATGTCTAATAGTTCTCCTCATTCCACCCTTTCTTATTTGCTAAATTGAAAGTGGTATTGGCTTGTCTCATATGTTCCAATTTAATTTTTCTCAAATCTACTATTACTTGTCGGAATTGTTTTATGATAAGTCTTAGTACATATGGACAGACAAGTAGTCCCAACAAGATTACAACAGCAATTATTATTAGGCCATAAATCCCTTGTTTGAAAGATTCAAAAGACGGAAAAGCAGATTTTAAAGCATTGATAAAAGTTTCTGTCTGTTCAGCTACAGATAGATCTATCTTATGAGAATTTAACATATCTTGAATATGTTGCCTCAATTCACCCAGGTCCAAGGAAGTATTGGCATTATCCCAAATGCCTTGTAAGTGACTTTGGACTTTCTGCCATGAGAATACAGTGCAATTATATGTCACTGGAGTTACACAAATAGTACGATATTTTGCATGGCACAAAAGGGATTCTCGAGTTGCTAAGATCTGCAATTGTCTCCCCATAATATCAACAGTATCTTTAAGCGAATTCAAACGTAGTTCAATTTTCTCATCCCAATTGATTTGATTTTGGAATGCCTTTGATATGTTTATTGATAGCTCATTGACATACGTGGCTGTTTGAATACTTGTGGTCAAAGAAATGGAGGCTACTGTTGTTACAGTAATAGCAGTAATTAAGGCTGTAATTCCTGCTATTATTAGTCCAATCATTCTCTTATGCCGGTGCATGAGTTGCTGCGTTGCCTTTTCCAATATTTCTGATCCTCTATCTGCATACCAGTTTTGTGATAGATTGACAGGTAAATACACATAATCAGGCTGTTTTACCAATAAGAAAGAATCACTAGTGCTGTTTATGCAATTGGAAATTTGACAGTTGGTACAATTAACTGTATTATTAATAATGGTCAACATTCCACTTAGGAACGCATAAGGTTCTGGAACACAAGCCCGCATAGAAAACTCAGTGACATTTTGTGTCTCTCCCATTGCCCATACTGATCCTATTTGAGTCCATGTAATATTTAGTTTTTTTGCCTTAACTTCTCCCATGGCGGCAACAGCCTTCCATAGATTAGAATAGAATGTACGATTATTTTTTGTCCATATTCCAGAAACTAAATTTATTGGCCGCAATTGTTTATTAATTATATTCCAGTCACATAGAGATGTATTTGAACATGTTGTTTCATTAGTGTGACACACTCTCCAAGATGGTGCAAAATCCATCTGTGGAGGAGATAAATTTCGACATGGGGGAATATGCGGAGGGGGTACTCCAGAACCTTTACTTCCATTCGTAAGATTTGGATAATAAAAATCTAAAGCCCAATGAATCCCTGCCGACACATCAGTATCCCAATCATGCTGAACAATCACTTCTTCACACAATAATTCAGTATGATTAGTTTGAAAACACATTGGATTCCCATCTATTTTTCCAGAAAAGTTAAAGTTTGCTGAAAAGGCCATAATATGTTTATCAGAATATTGTCCCATAAATATAGTCTGATTATTGTATACAGGTATGTCCACTGGTTCTTCCCATGTGACTGGATGGATAACAGGAGGATTGGGGACAAAAGCCCAATAGGTTTCTGCCTTACATCCGTGTTGTATCAGCCATAGGGTGCTCAGCAGCATTGCTACCAACCGGATCCTCGTCTCCCAGTCTCTGCTCAACGACAGTCTTTGCATTCGTCTCCGCAGCTTTCCCATTTTTGTTTTTGGCATGTCGGACGCACCGTTCCGGAATCCACCGGGGTGAGGTTTCATCTGTTGGAAAAACACAAACATACCCTCTGCCCCAGATTAGTACCGGATCAGGACCACGTATTTTTCCATCCATTGGATCTTTCCAATATATCTCAGGCTTATTGTTATTTTTATAATCCCAATGTCTGTCAGCAGCAGACTGACCATCTTCGTCCAATGTAAAAAAATTCAGAACAAATAAGGCATGTGATAATAAGGAAAATGGGGTATCCTTTATTCCCCATGTCCCCCTTTTTAGTTTATTAATTTGAGTTTTTAGAAGGTGATTGTATTTCTCAACTATGCCTTGTCCTTGCGGGTTATACGGAATGCCTGTCTTGTGTTGAATAGAAAATTGTTGACAAAAGGTTTTGAATCCTTGACTAACGTAGGCAGGGCCGTTGTCAGTTTTTCTCGTTTTCGGAATCCCCATAACACTAAAGCAATGAAGTAAATGTGTACAAACGTGCGATAATTTCTCCCCTGACAGAGCAGATGCAACGGAAAAATGTGAAAAAGTATCTATGGTGACATGAACATACGAAAGTTTCCCAAAAGCTGGAATATGAGTAACGTCCATTTGCCATAAATCATTAGGCAACAAGCCTCTAGGGTTAACGCCGTAGTGAGGGGCAGGCAGTAATGGAGCACAAGAGGAGCAATCTTTAACGATCAATCGTGCTTGTTCTCGTGTAATATTACACATTTTTCTTAAGGTACGGGCAGATAAGTGATGTAATTCATGGAGTTGTTTAGCCTTACATATATTGTATATTTGCGGTTTTGTCAGATCATCAGCTAATTGATTGCCTTGTGCCATAGGACCAGGCAGGTTAGAATGACTACGAATGTGCCCCACAAACACCGGGCAGGCCCTTTGCAGCAACAGGGACTGTATAAGACTTAAGTGCTGTTGAATGAAAGTTACCTTAGAATGTATCATCGGTACTGTTTCAAGCATACACAGAGCCTGTACAATATACAAACTATCAGTAATAATGTTCAAAGGTTGCGCATATTTCAGTAATGCCTGGTAAACAGCATGTAGTTCAGCCGTTTGTGCAGAAACATCCTGTAAAATCCAAACAAAATGACCAGGCGGTGCTAATAGTACAGCACGACCATTTGAAGATCCGTCAGTATATACAGTCAAAGCATCCTGTAAAGGTGCTTGTTTTACAATTTTGGGAAAAACAATGGAGTGATATGTTGCAAAACTGAGTAATTTGTTTAATGGGTACTTGTTAGATATTTCTCCTGGAAAATTTGCAAGGGATAAGGCAAAGTCATCCATCATATTGAGCAACCATGTAATTTGATCAGGTTTATAAGGCAAGATTATTTTTACTGGCTCTTTTCCAAGATAAGTTATACTTAGTTTTCGACCTTGTTGCACACACTCTGCAACTTTATGGGGGTACGATTTTAACACAACATTCTGACCATGACGGTCATGAATCCAACAGAGGATTCCATCCTGATACAATACTCCTGTAGGGGATAATTTAGTGGGAAGAATAATTAATTCCCAAGGCTTATTTATGTCAGCGTAATTTAATCTCGCATCTGTCATGGCCTTTTCTACTTTTGTCAAGGCTTGAGAGGCTTCCTCAGTGAAGCCACGAGGGGAATTAGGGTCAGGGTTTCCTTCCAATATCTTAAATAAAGGGCTGAGGTCAGAAGTGGTGAGTTTCAGAAACGGCCGTATCCAATTAATGTCACCTAAAAGTTTTTGGAAATCATTCAAGGTTGTTAGATGTTGTACTGAAAGAGCAATTTTCTGTGGTGCAAAATACTTAGGATACAATTGAAATCCTAGATATTTAAAGGGAAAGGTTCGCTGTATTTTATCTTGGGCTATCTTCAGCCCATTTCTCTCTAATTGTTGTTCCATGTGAGAATAGGCTGCTGTCAGTAATTCCACAGATTCAGCAGCCAACAAAATATCATCCATATAGTGAATGCAAATTAATGTTGGAAAACACAATCTAGTTTGTTCAAGACTTTTGTTTACAAATTTCTGACATAAAGTGGGACTATTAGCCATACCTTGAGGTAAAACTTTCCATTGATATCGGTCCATAGGTTCACTGTAATTGACAGAAGGAACGCTGAAAGCAAATCTCTGGCAATCATCGGGATCTAACAATATTGTATAAAAACAGTCCTTTAAATCAATTATTATTTTCTGATAATTTGGTGGTATTGCCATAGGGCTAGGTAGCCCAGGTTGCAGAGCACCCATAGGATGCATGGTCTTATTTACTGCTCGAAGATCTTGCAATAATCTCCATTTACCTGTTTTCTTTTTCACTACAAATATAGGAGAATTCCATGGAGATGTAGATGGTTCAATAATGTCATGACTGGGTAAATGGATGTCAATACTTTCTGGATAATCTATTAGATCTACTTATAAATTCAAAATATTTGCTATGCAGCACTTAGCATATTCATTTATCATTGTGATATAAATGATTGTTGAGCCTTGGCCTAATAACTGAACACTTCTTTTTCTTCCTTTAGTGATTATCATTATAATCATTTCAATTTTAGTGAATATAGTTTTTGGGGTTAATGTGGCAAAATATCCACTCAATAATTTGTAAAGAAGCTTTTGAATTTTCGTCTGTTATTGCCTCAATTATCTCTAAAGGTTGTCTGCACTAGGACCCAGCAATTGCTGACGAGCAACAGTGGAATGCAGAGCGTTCTCACAACATTTTCCTAGAAAGATAACACCGTTAACTCCTTTAGACTGCTGCAAAGCTGAAAGAAAAAAAAACTTAGAAAGGAAAGAGAAGGGTGGGAGGGCGGGGGGTGGGGGGGGCACTCACACACATACAGCTGCATGTTTTGCTAGGCATTTTAAAACTTTTTTCTTTTACTAGGTATTTTAAAACTTTTCCTTCTGAAGCCTTTCATTCCAAAGATCTCCAGGTAAATCTACCTGTTTGCCGGCTTAGTGGACATTTGAGATTGAAAGGTCCCAGAGATATATTTTCAAGGTTAATCAAAAACAATTTTTAAGTCTTACAAACGTTTGAAGCGCTTCAAACACACACACGCACACGCACTCATTTCTCAGCTAGCCGAATACAGTCATACAATGTTGGTTATTACTATTGGATCCACAATTTTTCCATGTTACGGATGTTTAAATTACACACGGTACTGGGAACATACAACACTTAAATTACGTAGATGCATTATCTAATAAGGCTTATATCGATTGTCTAACAAATATTTCACTTATGGTAATCTTTTGTAGTTTCGGTGTTGATAGAATCACGGACTGGTCAGTTGAACCACAGCCTCTGTCTCTTCATGGGGTGCAACTGCTGAAAAACAAATCAGTTGAATGATTCTAGTGCCCTTTGATATAAAGTCAGGAGGCGTAGGCATTCAAGCTAATACTTGCATCGCTCTCATAAAGTCGGCATCAGTCAATTCTGGTAAAACAAGCAATCTTTGTAACGGGTGATCATGCAATTAACAATGCACAAAGTCCATCTTTGCATTCTTTTAGGCTGATCGTTTAAGCAACACTTATCTAGCGGTGATATTGTCTGCTTGCTTATCTAGAGTCTCTTGTAGTTTGTCTAGAAAAGTCATGTAATAAATGCCATTTTCTAGATTTCTTTTTTATTACAAATACGGGTATGTTCCAAGGACTATTAAATGGGACTGTATGCCCGTGATCTATTTGCTCTTCCACTAAATTTTGAAATGTACCCAATTTTTCACTCGTTCATGATTCCAATGTCTATTCCCATTGCATTTAACACATCTCTCCCCCACAAGATTAGTGGAACGTGCACAACTAAGGGTTACACTACATTTCAACATAAGAGGCTGAGTTTATAGGGACTAAGCCAAATGTATTTCAGGGATTCTAATGGACTCAAATCTTTGTGAGTCATGCTCTACAGAGTCAGCTTGGAACACAATTGCTTGGAATAAAATTAAATACACTATTCGGCTATCTGTTGGTATTAATACTAGTGGAAATTGTGTTCATAACACTAGTGGAGACAGCATCCATACTCTTGCTTAAATCGTTCCAGTACAGCCTGCATTAATGACCCCAGGTAAAACAAAGATTCCCAATCGAATTATTGACAATCGTTCTAATTACAAGTTAGTAAAGCCACCCCCCAATGGTCCGTTTACGTTCCGTGGTATTGTGTGAAGTGCAGACGATTGCAGCACCACTTGGTTTCGTGGCAGCAGTGGTGGTGGTGAGCGGCTGGAGAGGAGCTCCGGGACCCCGGGGGGGTGGGGGGGGTGGGGGGGGTGGGGGGGGTGGAAAAGCATCCAGAGACTTAGAACAGGGAAGCGAAGGATACAGTCGTTTAATGGAGGAGCGCGTTCCTCTTACCCACTTTTCATCACCTGTGTCTCCTCTTAAACATTCTTTAACCAGAGACCACAAGGTGAAGGCATCAATAGGGACCTTTTCAGGCCCATGAATAGTATAATAGCTTTGAATCTTATCTCCTACCTTATTCCAAGTTTCAATATTAATTGTACCGTCTTTAGGAAACCATGGACAAACTTCTTGTACGAAATCTAAAAAATGATCAACTTGTTTTCTTGTAACTTTTACCCCCCTAGCACAAAGCAGGGACTTTAACATACTTGCAAAGATGTTACGTTCATTACTGAAAGCAATGCCCATTTTTTTTTTTTTTTCTATTATTCTTCTCTTTTTTCCTTTTCTCTTTCTTTCTATTATTCTCTCTCTTTCTATTCTTCTCTCTCTTTCTCTTTTCTTTCGTCTGCCTCAAAATCCCTTGTCCTCGCCCTCGATTTCAAGTTACCAACCGCGGCTCGTGAAGGCGAGCGACGTCCTGTCCTTTAGCAACCGAGTATCCCAGGTTTTGGCACCAAATGACGGAGACCAGCTCACAGGGACGTCTTAGAGAGACTAGACGGACTACTGCTCTGGTGGCAAGTAGCAAATCTTTATTCCTCAACCAGAGTTTTTATACTCTCCTGGGAGAGCTTGTCAGTTCCTACCAAGCTTGAGTGCGCTGTTTACATTACGGCTATTCTTACCGTGAGAATACAAGTTATGTAAGTTCTACAAGTGAGGGACTACGTGTCTGTTCAAGGATTCACACATTCTTCTGTTTGTGCTGGTCTTATCTCAGACCTGCAGGTGCCCTGGAAATATATTTAACTCGGGCCCTGGAATGATGAGAAACTAAGCATGTTGCCAAGAGCCCTGATAGTCCACAACCTCCCTTTCAGGAGGAGCAGCTTTGTTGTTGGCATGATATTCTGTTCCTGACCCTTTCAGGCCAGACAGAATATTGCTCTCCAGGCTCTTGGCTTTCATTATTCTGTCTTTGACCCTGTCAGGCCCCCAGAATGTCTAATAGTTCTCCTCAACGGTGGCCCCGTGGTACAGCCATGGCCACCATGTGCAGTGCCACCGAGGTACCTCCTCAGCCACCGCGTGGCCTGTCTGTGTCCATGGTCACCACGCACTGTGCCACCTCCACAGCCACCAGGCCAGCATGGTGTGTCCATGGCCACCATGCCCTACGGCACCATGGTGCCTCCACGCCCACCACCCACCCCGGGACGTCCATGGCCACCACGGTGATGTTCACAGCCACCATGGTGCACGTTTTCTAAGGAGACTTCCCAGCCTGGTTCCCCACCAGAGGGAGGATGCCCCAGGTGTGGCTGTGTCCCCTCTCTGGGGATGTCCCGATGACTGAGGGTCCCCATGTCACCGCAGATGGCCCCGACGAGCCAGCCATCAGCGTGGAGCCCTTCTCCCCTGAACAGGGGGGCTTCTCGGCGGGCGAGAGGGAGGACGTGGTGCTGAGCTGCCTGGCTCCCTCCAACCCCCCTAGTCGCTACGTCTGGCTCCACAACAGCTCCCAGGTCCACACCGGCCAGACCTACGTCATCTCTGCCATCACTCGCGCCCAGGCGGGCACCTACACCTGCCTGGCCGAGAATACCCACCTCCAAACCCGCACCCAGGCCACCATCGTCCTCACCGTCTACTGTAAGTAACCCTGGAACAGGGGCAGCCCCACGGGTGCCCCTGGGGCGAGATAGACCAAGGCAGCTTCTGGTGAGGATGTAGGTGTGAAGGGCAATGTGGGAGGAGGGTAACAGCCCGGCGTCCCCCAGCTCTGATGGTCTCCTGCAGATCCACCACCCGGCAGCCCCACCTGCTCTGCCCTGGCCACCGGTGACCTGCGGGACGTGGCCCTGCGGTGCCGCTGGCCGGGGGGCCTCCCCCTGGCACGGCTGCGCTGGGTGGGCCCCTGGCCTCCCGTGAAGGAGGATGAGGACAAGGTGGCGTCGGGGTCGAGTCTTTCCATGGCCACCAGCATCCAGCCAGGGGCGGCCACCAGGAACGGCAGCTCCTTCTCCTGCCTGGCCTCCCACCCCGCGCTGCCACGGGGGGCTACGTGCGGGACCACCCTGTGTGAGTGCCCGTGGGTCGTGTCCCCGCGGAGAAAAACCCTTTGTGACGCCCCGGTTGGTGGAGCCGCCGTGACCCTGTGCCGCGGCCACCCCGAGGGACGCGTGGCCGGGCGCTCATCACCCCAGGCGACCCCAAGCTGGGGGTGCCCGTGGCACAGTCGCCCGGGGTGGCTGTCACCCTTCTGGGGGACGCTTTGGCATCCCCGCCCTGATGCCTCTCCGTCCCACAGGGGTCCCAGCCGACGGCACCCTCCTGCGCGGTGGCGGTCACCAAGGGTGACGAGTACGTGACGCTGCGGTGACGGTGGGAGGGGGGGACGCCGCCAGTCACCCTGCGCTGGCGGGACGGCGGGGGCCGGGCGCTGGGGGACCCCTCGCCCTCCACTGCCGTCCTGGTGCTGAGCACCCACAGCGGCTTGCGGGGCCGGGATTTTGTCTGCGCGGCCGCCCACCCGCTACGGGCCAACGGCGCCGATTGCCGCCTCCAGCTGGGTAAGCCAGATTCGAAGCGGGCGTCCCCTCCTTGGGCCACGGTGACACAGGGGGGTCACAGGTCTCCGTGGCTCCGTGCCTCTCGCCGCACAGACGTCCCCAAGCTGGAGGCGGAGAGGAGCGAGGTGGCGGTGCTGGAGGGCGGCGAGGCGCAGTTGGCGTGCCGGTGGCAAGGCAGCGGCACTGACCTCGGAGCCACCGTGGCTTGGTACGACCCCAGGGAGCGGGAGGTGACGTCGGGGTCGGCCAAGTACCAGCTGGAGCGGGGAGAAGCGTGGCTCAACCTCACCATCTGGGAGGCCGAGTGGCCGGGGGACAGCGGGATCTACCGCTGCACCGCAGCCAACGCCGTAGGCACTGCCAGCCTCCCCATCCGCCTCCGCGTGGATCGTGAGTCCTGGGAAGCAGGGGTGGGGGGGTGGTCCTCGAGGTGGGTTTGGGGGATTCAGCCGCTCTTGCCGGGCGTTGTCCCCGCAGGGTACCCGGCCCCCCCCAACGTCACCATCAGCAAGCTGCGGTACACGCGGGCGCGCACCGAGGTGCGGCTGGAGTGGCGGACGCAAGGTGCTGGCAACCTCACTGGCTTCGTGGTGCAGCGGCGCCGAGCCAAGAAACATCCCCGGCGGGTGCTGGGCCCCTGGGAAACGGCCGCCGGTGACATCGAGCCCCACTCCCGTGACCGGCGCCTGGGGGGGCTGGACCCAGCCGTGATCTATGCCTTCCGTGTCCTGGCTGTCAACCACAGAGAGCCATCGCGGAGCCCTTTCCATTTTCACACCGTGCTCAGCCAGCATCAACACTCCAGAGAGCGCGTGAACGGCTGCCGTTCATCCCGCCGCACCATCTGCTCCAGTGTTTCATAACGGCACCCTGCAAACTTGTGGTTTTTCAAACCCGCTTTGCAGCACAAAGTATTCTTAGGCCTGTGGAGCAAGTGGAAACTATGTCCGGATCCCCTTTCACAGCAGGGCTTGAGGTTTACTGTAACCAGACTCAAACAGCCCTCAGGCTACCGTAGACAACACCTAAAAGTACCGACTGAGCCTTTTCCTTCTCGGAGGCAGGAAAACGCCCTCTTGGATGCCCCTGGGTTAAATCGGGACCAGATACTACCATGTTTATAAAAGAACAAGGGAAGCCTGATCTGTGAAGGTCCCTTCCAACCCAAAGCATTCTATGATTCCGACACCGTTATGACTGCTCGGCGCTCACAGGTTGGGCTGAACCTGTCCTGTCTTTGTCCATTATCCCCTTCATACTTTGTGTAATTCAAGCAGGAATTTGGGGGTTGCTTTACAGCTGTGCTGTGCTTCCATCTGCTGTAGGGAAAGGGCCTTTTGCTGGCAGCGGGAGGTTTGGAATTGCAGCCAGCATTCCCAGGGCCCCAGAGACCAACCACCACCTAAATTGCACCCCTGACCCCCAGGCACTGAGGGTCCAAGCCCTTGATCTCTTCAGCCAGCTTAAATGTGCCACGATAAATTAACTGCAGTTTATTTTTTGCAGGATCCACCCAGTCTGGCAGAAACTAAGGAGATGGGGGGACCGGAGCGGTGTATCTGGGTCACTCCGGCAGCTGAGGAGCAAGCACAGCCCAACGATGATCTCTATGCCCAGGCCTCTCTCGGTCTAGGGGTGCAATCAACCCTTCTGGCATTTCCTGAGGATCAGAGGGGAAGCAGGAGGATGGTCATGAAAAGAAAGGTGCTGAGGCACAGACCTGATGGAGGAGTGGAGGTCTTTGACGAGTCGGGGAGCAGCACCAACACCCGGAGCCTGAGGCAGAAGATGCTTCATCATAGGCCAAGCCCAGAAGACAGCATCTCTGAGGGGGAAATAGAGTCAAGCAACAGCTCCCATCCCTGGTGGCCCCGCAGGGACAGCCCCTGCTTTCTCCCTGCGGATTTGGGGAGCCAGAGCTCTCGTGATTCTCATTACAGAGCTGCAGCAGAACAACCCAAGTCCTTCATTCCTCCGCGGTTCGAGCTGCTGGGCCGTAACCGGGGGAAAACTGACTGCGTGGCCAAATATGTTGAATATAAACGAGATTGGGAGAAATTTGGAATCCCAGGGGAGGATCGGTGGAAAGAAGTGCGCTGGGGCATCCGGAAGAAGATGCTCTGTGAGCCCGAGCTGCCCCACCGTCCGCAGCACCTCCCCATCCCCAACAACTACACCGTGCCCACGGAGAAGAAGAGAGCTGCCCTGTGCTGGAAGGTGCGCTGGGACCTGGCCAGGGGCCTCCTGCCGGAGAAAACCACTCCCTGGTAGCACCTTGAGCCCTGCTCCTTGCCTGTGAGGCGGGAACTGAGCACCAGCTGCTTTTATCCACCTCAAAATTCTCGACAATTTCTAAAAATTCCTTTAATAAAGTTTGTGAAAAGACTTATGGTCTGTGGGCTATTTTATAGAATCATGGAATGGCTTGAGTTTGAAGGGACCTTAAAGAACATCCAACCTGGCCTTGAACCCCTCCAGGGATGGGGCAGCCACCCCTGCTCTGGGCAACCTGGGCCAGGGCCTCCCCACCCTCAGAGTGAAGAATTTCTTCCTAATGTCTAATCTAAATCTTCCCCCTTCCAATTTAAAACTGTTCCCCCTTGTCCTATCCCGGCACTCCCTGATTAAAAGCCCCTCCCCAGCTTTCCTTGAGTCCCTTTCAGTACTGGAAGCTACTCTAAGGTGTCCTAGGAGCCTTCTCCAGGCTGAACAACCCCCACTCTGTCAGCCTGCCTCATAGCAGAGGTGCTCCAGGCCTTGGATCATCTCTGTGGACCTCCAGGAGTTGGGGGTTCCTCACAGGGTGGGGGGTCTCTCCTGGGATGAGATGTGGATTCCTCCTGGGTGTCGAGAGCTCCCTCCCGGCATCTGGGGATCCCTTATAGGGTGGGGTGGGGGGAATCCCTCCCTGTTTGCATGCTCTGCCCAGTTTTGGAGGCCTCATCCAGGTTTAGGGGGTCCCATCACAATTTGGGGAGATCCCTCCTCATGTTTGGGGCCCCTCCTGGGATGCAGGGTTCTGTCATGGTTTGGGGTGATGCTTCCCAGTATTTGGGGCTCCCTCACAGGTTTTGGGGTCCTTCCCACAGCTTCAGGCTCCCTCCTGGCATCTAGGGCTCCCTCTCAGGATCCAGAGGGTCTGTCCTGGGATTTGGAGGATCCCTCCTGAATCGAGGCTCCTGCCCAGTTTTGGAGGCTCAATCCTGCGTTAGGGGGTTCTGTCATGGTTTGGGGAGATCCCTCCCATGTTTTGCAGACCCTCACGCTGCTTGGGGCTCCTCCCAGTTTGGGGTGTTGCTCCTGATGTTTGAGGCTCTCTCCTGGGTCCTTCCCGGAGTTTGGGTGTCCCTTACGGAGGGGGAAATCCCTCCTGGTTTGGTTTGGCAGTCCTACCCAGTTTTAGGGGCTTCCTTCTGTATTAGGGGATACTATCATGGTTTGGGGACATCCCTCACAGGGTTAGGGTTCCCTCCTGGTATTTGGGGCTCCCTTCCAGGATTCACGGGGTCCTTCCTGGAGTTTGGGGCTCCTTCCCTGGTTTTCGGGTCCCCCCCTGGGATTCAGGGGGTCCTCCTGGGGGTTTGGGGCTCCCTTCTAGGGGGCCGGGCGCTGGGGGACCCCTCGCCCTCCACTGCCGTCCTGGTGCTGAGCACCCACAGCGGCCTGCGGGGCCAGGATTTTGTCTGCGCGGCCGCCCACCCGCTACGGGCCAACGGCGCCGAGTGCCGCCTCCGGCTGGGTAAGCCGGATTCGAAGCGGGCGTCCCCTCCTTGGGCCACGGTGACACAGGGGGGTCACAGGTCTAGGGGTGCAATCAACCCTTCTGGCATTTCCTGAGGATCAGAGGGGAAGCAGGAGGATGGTCATGAAAAGAAAGGTGCTGAGGCACAGACCTGATGGAGGAGTGGAGGTCTTTGACGAGTCGGGGAGCAGCACCAACACCCGGAGCCTGAGGCAGAAGATGCTTCATCATAGGCCAAGCCCAGAAGACAGCATCTCTGAGGGGGAAATAGAGTCAAGCAACAGCTCCCATCCCTGGTGGCCCCGCAGGGACAGCCCCTGCTTTCTCCCTGCGGATTTGGGGAGCCAGAGCTCTCATGATTCTCCTTACAGAGCTGCAGCAGAACAACCCAAGTCCTTCATTCCTCCGCGGTTCGAGCTGCTGGGCCGTAACCGGGGGAAAACTGACTGCATGGCCAAATATTTTGAATATAAACGAGATTGGGAGAAATTTGGAATCCCAGGGGAGGATCGGTGGAAAGAAGTGCGCTGGGGCATCCGGGAGAAGATGCTCTGTGAGCCCGAGCTGCCCCACCGTCCGCAGCACCTCCCCATCCCCAACAACTACACCGTGCCCACGGAGAAGAAGAGAGCTGCCCTGTGCTGGAAGGTGCGCTGGGACCTGGCCAGGGGCCTCCTGCCGGAGAAAACCACTCCCTGGTAGCACCTTGAGCCCTGCTCCTTGCCTGTGAGCCGGGAACTGAGCACCAGCTGCTTTTATCCGCCTCAAAGTCCTCGATAATTTCTAAAAATCCCGTGTTTTGCATTTCAAGTGGGCTAAGTCCTACTATTCAAACTTTTTCCAGCACTTCAGAAAAGTGGGCTGGGTGGAGAACCCAGTTCCCCCGTTGCATCCTGTGATGCTGCTTCCCGAGCTCTGACTGGAAGCTCTGAGAAGCTGGCACCAAGAACCCCACGGCCTGCAGGACCCTTTGGATATCGCAGGAACAAGACTGCAGGGAGCCTGGGGATTTGGGGCAGGGAACAGACCCTGCATGAGACACCAAGGTTGTTACATCTGTGATGCCTCAGGAATTCCTTTAATAAAGTGTGTGAAAAGACTTATGGTCTGTGGGCTATTTTATAGAATCATGGAATGGCTTGAGTTTGAAGGGACCTTAAAGAACATCCAACCTAGCCTTGAACCCCTCCAGGGATGGGGCAGCCACCCCTGCTCTGGGCAACCTGGGCCAGGGCCTCCCCACCCTCAGAGTGAAGAATTTCTTCCTAATGTCTAATCTAAATCTTCCCCCTTCCAATTTAAAACTGTTCCCCCTTGTCCTATCCCGGCACTCCCTGATTAAAAGCCCCTCCCCAGCTTTCCTTGAGTCCCTTTCAGTACTGGAAGCTACTCTGAGGTGTCCTAGGAGCCTTCTCCAGGCTGAACAACCCCCACTCTGTCAGCCTGCCTCATAGCAGAGGTGCTCCAGGCCTTGGATCATCTCTGTGGACCTCCAGGAGTTGGGGGTTCCTCACAGGGTGGGGGGTCTCTCCTGGGATGAGATGTGGATTCCTCCTAGGTGTCGAGAGCTCCCTCCCGGCATCTGGGGATCCCTTATAGGGTGGGGTGGGGGGAATCCCTCCCTGTTTGCATGCTCTGCCCAGTTTTGGAGGCCTCATCCAGGTTTAGGGGGTCCCATCACAATTTGGGGAGATCCCTCCTCATGTTTGGGGCCCCTCCTGGGATGCAGGGTTCTGTCATGGTTTGGGGTGATGCTTCCCAGTATTTGGGGCTCCCTCACAGGTTTTGGGGTCCTTCCCACAGCTTCAGGCTCCCTCCTGGCATCTAGGGCTCCCTCTCAGGATCCAGAGGGTCTGTCCTGGGATTTGGAGGATCCCTCCTGAATCGAGGCTCCTGCCCAGTTTTGGAGGCTCAATCCTGCGTTAGGGGGTTCTGTCATGGTTTGGGGAGATCCCTCCCATGTTTTGCAGACCCTCACGGTGCTTGGGGCTCCTCCCAGTTTGGGGGGTTGCTCCTGATGTTTGAGGCTCTCTCCTGGGTCCTTCCCGGAGTTTGGGTGTCCCTTACGGAGGGGGAAATCCCTCCTGGTTTGGTTTGGCAGTCCTACCCAGTTTTAGGGGCTTCCTTCTGTATTAGGGGATACTATCATGGTTTGGGGACATCCCTCACAGGGTTAGGGTTCCCTCCTGGTATTTGGGGCTCCCTTCCAGGATTCACGGGGTCCTTCCTGGAGTTTGGGGCTCCTTCCCTGGTTTTCGGGTCCCCCCCTGGGATTCAGGGGGTCCTCCTGGGGGTTTGGGGCTGCCTCCTCATTGTTTGGGGAGATCCCTCCTGGTGTTTGGGGCTCCCTTCTAGGGGGCCGGGCGCTGGGGGACCCCTCGCCCTCCACTGCCGTCCTGGTGCTGAGCACCCACAGCGGCTTGCGGGGCCGGGATTTTGTCTGCGCGGCCGCCCACCCGCTACGGGCCAACGGCGCCGAGTGCCGCCTCCGGCTGGGTAAGCCGGATTCGAAGCGGGCGTCCCCTCCTTGGGCCACGGTGACACAGGGGGGTCACAGGTCTAGGGGTGCAATCAACCCTTCTGGCATTTCCTGAGGATCAGAGGGGAAGCAGGAGGATGGTCATGAAAAGAAAGGTGCTGAGGCACAGACCTGATGGAGGAGTGGAGGTCTTTGACGAGTCGGGGAGCAGCACCAACACCCGGAGCCTGAGGCAGAAGATGCTTCATCATAGGCCAAGCCCAGAAGACAGCATCTCTGAGGGGGAAATAGAGTCAAGCAACAGCTCCCATCCCTGGTGGCCCCGCAGGGACAGCCCCTGCTTTCTCCCTGCGGATTTGGGGAGCCAGAGCTCTCATGATTCTCATTACAGAGCTGCAGCAGAACAACCCAAGTCCTTCATTCCTCCGCGGTTCGAGCTGCTGGGCCGTAACCGGGGGAAAACTGACTGCGTGGCCAAATATTTTGAATATAAACGAGATTGGGAGAAATTTGGAATCCCAGGGGAGGATCGGTGGAAAGAAGTGCGCTGGGGCATCCGGAAGAAGATGCTCTGTGAGCCCGAGCTGCCCCACCGTCCGCAGCACCTCCCCATCCCCAACAACTACACCGTGCCCACGGAGAAGAAGAGAGCTGCCCTGTGCTGGAAGGTGCGCTGGGACCTGGCCAGGGGCCTCCTGCCGGAGAAAACCACTCCCTGGTAGCACCTTGAGCCCTGCTCCTTGCCTGTGAGCCGGGAACTGAGCACCAGCTGCTTTTATCCGCCTCAAAGTCCTCGATAATTTCTAAAAATCCCGTGTTTTGCATTTCAAGTGGGCTAAGTCCTACTATTCAAACTTTTTCCAGCACTTCAGAAAAGTGGGCTGGGTGGAGAACCCAGTTCCCCCGTTGCATCCTGTGATGCTGCTTCCCGAACTTTGACTGGAAGCTCTGAGAAGCTGGCACCAAGAACCCCACGGCCTGCAGGACCCTTTGGATATCGCAGGAACAAGACTGCAGGGAGCCTGGGGATTTGGGGCAGGGAACAGACCCTGCATGAGACACCAAGGTTGTTACATCTGTGATGCCTCAGGAATTCCTTTAATAAAGTGTGTGAAAAGACTTATGGTCTGTGGGCTATTTTATAGAATCATGGAATGGCTTGAGTTTGAAGGGACCTTAAAGAACATCCAACCTGGCCTTGAACCCCTCCAGGGATGGGGCAGCCACCCCTGCTCTGGGCAACCTGGGCCAGGGCCTCCCCACCCTCAGAGTGAAGAATTTCTTCCTAATGTCTAATCTAAATCTTCCCCCTTCCAATTTAAAACTGTTCCCCCTTGTCCTATCCCGGCACTCCCTGATTAAAAGCCCCTCCCCAGCTTTCCTTGAGTCCCTTTCAGTACTGGAAGCTACTCTAAGGTGTCCTAGGAGCCTTCTCCAGGCTGAACAACCCCCACTCTGTCAGCCTGCCTCATAGCAGAGGTGCTCCAGGCCTTGGATCATCTCTGTGGACCTCCAGGAGTTGGGGGTTCCTCACAGGGTGGGGGGTCTCTCCTGGGATGAGATGTGGATTCCTCCTAGGTGTCGAGAGCTCCCTCCCGGCATCTGGGGATCCCTTATAGGGTGGGGTGGGGGGAATCCCTCCCTGTTTGCATGCTCTGCCCAGTTTTGGAGGCCTCATCCAGGTTTAGGGGGTCCCATCACAATTTGGGGAGATCCCTCCTCATGTTTGGGGCCCCTCCTGGGATGCAGGGTTCTGTCATGGTTTGGGGTGATGCTTCCCAGTATTTGGGGCTCCCTCACAGGTTTTGGGGTCCTTCCCACAGCTTCAGGCTCCCTCCTGGCATCTAGGGCTCCCTCTCAGGATCCAGAGGGTCTGTCCTGGGATTTGGAGGATCCCTCCTGAATCGAGGCTCCTGCCCAGTTTTGGAGGCTCAATCCTGCGTTAGGGGGTTCTGTCATGGTTTGGGGAGATCCCTCCCATGTTTTGCAGACCCTCACGGTGCTTGGGGCTCCTCCCAGTTTGGGGTGTTGCTCCTGATGTTTGAGGCTCTCTCCTGGGTCCTTCCCGGAGTTTGGGTGTCCCTTACGGAGGGGGAAATCCCTCCTGGTTTGGTTTGGCAGTCCTACCCAGTTTTAGGGGCTTCCTTCTGTATTAGGGGATACTATCATGGTTTGGGGACATCCCTCACAGGGTTAGGGTTCCCTCCTGGTATTTGGGGCTCCCTTCCAGGATTCACGGGGTCCTTCCTGGAGTTTGGGGCTCCTTCCCTGGTTTTCGGGTCCCCCCCTGGGATTCAGGGGGTCCTCCTGGGGGTTTGGGGCTCCCTTCTAGGGGGCCGGGCGCTGGGGGACCCCTCGCCCTCCACTGCCGTCCTGGTGCTGAGCACCCACAGCGGCTTGCGGGGCCAGGATTTTGTCTGCGCGGCCGCCCACCCGCTACGGGCCAACGGCGCCGAGTGCCGCCTCCGGCTGGGTAAGCCGGATTCGAAGCGGGCGTCCCCTCCTTGGGCCACGGTGACACAGGGGGGTCACAGGTCTAGGGGTGCAATCAACCCTTCTGGCATTTCCTGAGGATCAGAGGGGAAGCAGGAGGATGGTCATGAAAAGAAAGGTGCTGAGGCACAGACCTGATGGAGGAGTGGAGGTCTTTGACGAGTCGGGGAGCAGCACCAACACCCGGAGCCTGAGGCAGAAGATGCTTCATCATAGGCCAAGCCCAGAAGACAGCATCTCTGAGGGGGAAATAGAGTCAAGCAACAGCTCCCATCCCTGGTGGCCCCGCAGGGACAGCCCCTGCTTTCTCCCTGCGGATTTGGGGAGCCAGAGCTCTCATGATTCTCATTACAGAGCTGCAGCAGAACAACCCAAGTCCTTCATTCCTCCGCGGTTCGAGCTGCTGGGCCGTAACCGGGGGAAAACTGACTGCATGGCCAAATATTTTGAATATAAACGAGATTGGGAGAAATTTGGAATCCCAGGGGAGGATCGGTGGAAAGAAGTGCGCTGGGGCATCCGGGAGAAGATGCTCTGTGAGCCCGAGCTGCCCCACCGTCCGCAGCACCTCCCCATCCCCAACAACTACACCGTGCCCACGGAGAAGAAGAGAGCTGCCCTGTGCTGGAAGGTGCGCTGGGACCTGGCCAGGGGCCTCCTGCCGGAGAAAACCACTCCCTGGTAGCACCTTGAGCCCTGCTCCTTGCCTGTGAGCCGGGAACTGAGCACCAGCTGCTTTTATCCGCCTCAAAGTCCTCGATAATTTCTAAAAATCCCATTTTTTGCATTTCAAGTGGGCTAAGTCCTACTATTCAAACTTTTTCCAGCACTTCAGAAAAGTGGGCTGGGTGGAGAACCCAGTTCCCCCGTTGCATCCTGTGATGCTGCTTCCCGAGCTCTGACTGGAAGCTCTGAGAAGCTGGCACCAAGAACCCCACGGCCTGCAGGACCCTTTGGATATCGCAGGAACAAGACTGCAGGGAGCCTGGGGATTTGGGGCAGGGAACAGACCCTGCATGAGACACCAAGGTTGTTACATCTGTGATGCCTCAGGAATTCCTTTAATAAAGTGTGTGAAAAGACTTATGGTCTGTGGGCTATTTTATAGAATCATGGAATGGCTTGAGTTTGAAGGGACCTTAAAGAACATCCAACCTAGCCTTGAACCCCTCCAGGGATGGGGCAGCCACCCCTGCTCTGGGCAACCTGGGCCAGGGCCTCCCCACCCTCAGAGTGAAGAATTTCTTCCTAATGTCTAATCTAAATCTTCCCCCTTCCAATTTAAAACTGTTCCCCCTTGTCCTATCCCGGCACTCCCTGATTAAAAGCCCCTCCCCAGCTTTCCTTGAGTCCCTTTCAGTACTGGAAGCTACTCTGAGGTGTCCTAGGAGCCTTCTCCAGGCTGAACAACCCCCACTCTGTCAGCCTGCCTCATAGCAGAGGTGCTCCAGGCCTTGGATCATCTCTGTGGACCTCCAGGAGTTGGGGGTTCCTCACAGGGTGGGGGGTCTCTCCTGGGATGAGATGTGGATTCCTCCTAGGTGTCGAGAGCTCCCTCCCGGCATCTGGGGATCCCTTATAGGGTGGGGTGGGGGGAATCCCTCCCTGTTTGCATGCTCTGCCCAGTTTTGGAGGCCTCATCCAGGTTTAGGGGGTCCCATCACAATTTGGGGAGATCCCTCCTCATGTTTGGGGCCCCTCCTGGGATGCAGGGTTCTGTCATGGTTTGGGGTGATGCTTCCCAGTATTTGGGGCTCCCTCACAGGTTTTGGGGTCCTTCCCACAGCTTCAGGCTCCCTCCTGGCATCTAGGGCTCCCTCTCAGGATCCAGAGGGTCTGTCCTGGGATTTGGAGGATCCCTCCTGAATCGAGGCTCCTGCCCAGTTTTGGAGGCTCAATCCTGCGTTAGGGGGTTCTGTCATGGTTTGGGGAGATCCCTCCCATGTTTTGCAGACCCTCACGCTGCTTGGGGCTCCTCCCAGTTTGGGGTGTTGCTCCTGATGTTTGAGGCTCTCTCCTGGGTCCTTCCCGGAGTTTGGGTGTCCCTTACGGAGGGGGAAATCCCTCCTGGTTTGGTTTGGCAGTCCTACCCAGTTTTAGGGGCTTCCTTCTGTATTAGGGGATACTATCATGGTTTGGGGACATCCCTCACAGGGTTAGGGTTCCCTCCTGGTATTTGGGGCTCCCTTCCAGGATTCACGGGGTCCTTCCTGGAGTTTGGGGCTCCTTCCCTGGTTTTCGGGTCCCCCCCTGGGATTCAGGGGGTCCTCCTGGGGGTTTGGGGCTCCCTTCTAGGGGGCCGGGCGCTGGGGGACCCCTCGCCCTCCACTGCCGTCCTGGTGCTGAGCACCCACAGCGGCCTGCGGGGCCAGGATTTTGTCTGCGCGGCCGCCCACCCGCTACGGGCCAACGGCGCCGAGTGCCGCCTCCGGCTGGGTAAGCCGGATTCGAAGCGGGCGTCCCCTCCTTGGGCCACGGTGACACAGGGGGGTCACAGGTCTAGGGGTGCAATCAACCCTTCTGGCATTTCCTGAGGATCAGAGGGGAAGCAGGAGGATGGTCATGAAAAGAAAGGTGCTGAGGCACAGACCTGATGGAGGAGTGGAGGTCTTTGACGAGTCGGGGAGCAGCACCAACACCCGGAGCCTGAGGCAGAAGATGCTTCATCATAGGCCAAGCCCAGAAGACAGCATCTCTGAGGGGGAAATAGAGTCAAGCAACAGCTCCCATCCCTGGTGGCCCCGCAGGGACAGCCCCTGCTTTCTCCCTGCGGATTTGGGGAGCCAGAGCTCTCATGATTCTCATTACAGAGCTGCAGCAGAACAACCCAAGTCCTTCATTCCTCCGCGGTTCGAGCTGCTGGGCCGTAACCGGGGGAAAACTGACTGCGTGGCCAAATATTTTGAATATAAACGAGATTGGGAGAAATTTGGAATCCCAGGGGAGGATCGGTGGAAAGAAGTGCGCTGGGGCATCCGGGAGAAGATGCTCTGTGAGCCCGAGCTGCCCCACCGTCCGCAGCACCTCCCCATCCCCAACAACTACACCGTGCCCACGGAGAAGAAGAGAGCTGCCCTGTGCTGGAAGGTGCGCTGGGACCTGGCCAGGGGCCTCCTGCCGGAGAAAACCACTCCCTGGTAGCACCTTGAGCCCTGCTCCTTGCCTGTGAGCCGGGAACTGAGCACCAGCTGCTTTTATCCGCCTCAAAGTCCTCGATAATTTCTAAAAATCCCGTTTTTTGCATTTCAAGTGGGCTAAGTCCTACTATTCAAACTTTTTCCAGCACTTCAGAAAAGTGGGCTGGGTGGAGAACCCAGTTCCCCCGTTGCATCCTGTGATGCTGCTTCCCGAGCTCTGACTGGAAGCTCTGAGAAGCTGGCACCAAGAACCCCACGGCCTGCAGGACCCTTTGGATATCGCAGGAACAAGACTGCAGGGAGCCTGGGGATTTGGGGCAGGGAACAGACCCTGCATGAGACACCAAGGTTGTTACATCTGTGATGCCTCAGGAATTCCTTTAATAAAGTGTGTGAAAAGACTTATGGTCTGTGGGCTATTTTATAGAATCATGGAATGGCTTGAGTTTGAAGGGACCTTAAAGAACATCCAACCTGGCCTTGAACCCCTCCAGGGATGGGGCAGCCACCCCTGCTCTGGGCAACCTGGGCCAGGGCCTCCCCACCCTCAGAGTGAAGAATTTCTTCCTAATGTCTAATCTAAATCTTCCCCCTTCCAATTTAAAACTGTTCCCCCTTGTCCTATCCCGGCACTCCCTGATTAAAAGCCCCTCCCCAGCTTTCCTTGAGTCCCTTTCAGTACTGGAAGCTACTCTAAGGTGTCCTAGGAGCCTTCTCCAGGCTGAACAACCCCCACTCTGTCAGCCTGCCTCATAGCAGAGGTGCTCCAGGCCTTGGATCATCTCTGTGGACCTCCAGGAGTTGGGGGTTCCTCACAGGGTGGGGGGTCTCTCCTGGGATGAGATGTGGATTCCTCCTAGGTGTCGAGAGCTCCCTCCCGGCATCTGGGGATCCCTTATAGGGTGGGGTGGGGGGAATCCCTCCCTGTTTGCATGCTCTGCCCAGTTTTGGAGGCCTCATCCAGGTTTAGGGGGTCCCATCACAATTTGGGGAGATCCCTCCTCATGTTTGGGGCCCCTCCTGGGATGCAGGGTTCTGTCATGGTTTGGGGTGATGCTTCCCAGTATTTGGGGCTCCCTCACAGGTTTTGGGGTCCTTCCCACAGCTTCAGGCTCCCTCCTGGCATCTAGGGCTCCCTCTCAGGATCCAGAGGGTCTGTCCTGGGATTTGGAGGATCCCTCCTGAATCGAGGCTCCTGCCCAGTTTTGGAGGCTCAATCCTGCGTTAGGGGGTTCTGTCATGGTTTGGGGAGATCCCTCCCATGTTTTGCAGACCCTCACGGTGCTTGGGGCTCCTCCCAGTTTGGGGGGTTGCTCCTGATGTTTGAGGCTCTCTCCTGGGTCCTTCCCGGAGTTTGGGTGTCCCTTACGGAGGGGGAAATCCCTCCTGGTTTGGTTTGGCAGTCCTACCCAGTTTTAGGGGCTTCCTTCTGTATTAGGGGATACTATCATGGTTTGGGGACATCCCTCACAGGGTTAGGGTTCCCTCCTGGTATTTGGGGCTCCCTTCCAGGATTCACGGGGTCCTTCCTGGAGTTTGGGGCTCCTTCCCTGGTTTTCGGGTCCCCCCCTGGGATTCAGGGGGTCCTCCTGGGGGTTTGGGGCTGCCTCCTCATTGTTTGGGGAGATCCCTCCTGGTGTTTGGGGCTCCCTTCTAGGGGGCCGGGCGCTGGGGGACCCCTCGCCCTCCACTGCCGTCCTGGTGCTGAGCACCCACAGCGGCTTGCGGGGCCGGGATTTTGTCTGCGCGGCCGCCCACCCGCTACGGGCCAACGGCGCCGAGTGCCGCCTCCGGCTGGGTAAGCCGGATTCGAAGCGGGCGTCCCCTCCTTGGGCCACGGTGACACAGGGGGGTCACAGGTCTAGGGGTGCAATCAACCCTTCTGGCATTTCCTGAGGATCAGAGGGGAAGCAGGAGGATGGTCATGAAAAGAAAGGTGCTGAGGCACAGACCTGATGGAGGAGTGGAGGTCTTTGACGAGTCGGGGAGCAGCACCAACACCCGGAGCCTGAGGCAGAAGATGCTTCATCATAGGCCAAGCCCAGAAGACAGCATCTCTGAGGGGGAAATAGAGTCAAGCAACACCTCCCATCCCTGGTGGCCCCGCAGGGACAGCCCCTGCTTTCTCCCTGCGGATTTGGGGAGCCAGAGCTCTCATGATTCTCATTACAGAGCTGCAGCAGAACAACCCAAGTCCTTCATTCCTCCGCGGTTCGAGCTGCTGGGCCGTAACCGGGGGAAAACTGACTGCGTGGCCAAATATTTTGAATATAAACGAGATTGGGAGAAATTTGGAATCCCAGGGGAGGATCGGTGGAAAGAAGTGCGCTGGGGCATCCGGGAGAAGATGCTCTGTGAGCCCGAGCTGCCCCACCGTCCGCAGCACCTCCCCATCCCCAACAACTACACCGTGCCCACGGAGAAGAAGAGAGCTGCCCTGTGCTGGAAGGTGCGCTGGGACCTGGCCAGGGGCCTCCTGCCGGAGAAAACCACTCCCTGGTAGCACCTTGAGCCCTGCTCCTTGCCTGTGAGCCGGGAACTGAGCACCAGCTGCTTTTATCCGCCTCAAAGTCCTCGATAATTTCTAAAAATCCCGTTTTTTGCATTTCAAGTGGGCTAAGTCCTACTATTCAAACTTTTTCCAGCACTTCAGAAAAGTGGGCTGGGTGGAGATCCCAGTTCCCCCGTTGCATCCTGTGATGCTGCTTCCCGAGCTCTGACTGGAAGCTCTGAGAAGCTGGCACCAAGAACCCCACGGCCTGCAGGACCCTTTGGATATCGCAGGAACAAGACTGCAGGGAGCCTGGGGATTTGGGGCAGGGAACAGACCCTGCATGAGACACCAAGGTTGTTACATCTGTGATGCCTCAGGAATTCCTTTAATAAAGTGTGTGAAAAGACTTATGGTCTGTGGGCTATTTTATAGAATCATGGAATGGCTTGAGTTTGAAGGGACCTTAAAGAACATCCAACCTGGCCTTGAACCCCTCCAGGGATGGGGCAGCCACCCCTGCTCTGGGCAACCTGGGCCAGGGCCTCCCCACCCTCAGAGTGAAGAATTTCTTCCTAAGGTCTAATCTAAATCTTCCCCCTTCCAATTTAAAACTGTTCCCCCTTGTCCTATCCCGGCACTCCCTGATTAAAAGCCCCTCCCCAGCTTTCCTTGAGTCCCTTTCAGTACTGGAAGCTACTCTAAGGTGTCCTAGGAGCCTTCTCCAGGCTGAACAACCCCCACTCTGTCAGCCTGCCTCATAGCAGAGGTGCTCCAGGCCTTGGATCATCTCTGTGGACCTCCAGGAGTTGGGGGTTCCTCACAGGGTGGGGGGTCTCTCCTGGGATGAGATGTGGATTCCTCCTGGGTGTCGAGAGCTCCCTCCCGGCATCTGGGGATCCCTTATAGGGTGGGGTGGGGGGAATCCCTCCCTGTTTGCATGCTCTGCCCAGTTTTGGAGGCCTCATCCAGGTTTAGGGGGTCCCATCACAATTTGGGGAGATCCCTCCTCATGTTTGGGGCCCCTCCTGGGATGCAGGGTTCTGTCATGGTTTGGGGTGATGCTTCCCAGTATTTGGGGCTCCCTCACAGGTTTTGGGGTCCTTCCCACAGCTTCAGGCTCCCTCCTGGCATCTAGGGCTCCCTCTCAGGATCCAGAGGGTCTGTCCTGGGATTTGGAGGATCCCTCCTGAATCGAGGCTCCTGCCCAGTTTTGGAGGCTCAATCCTGCGTTAGGGGGTTCTGTCATGGTTTGGGGAGATCCCTCCCATGTTTTGCAGACCCTCACGCTGCTTGGGGCTCCTCCCAGTTTGGGGTGTTGCTCCTGATGTTTGAGGCTCTCTCCTGGGTCCTTCCCGGAGTTTGGGTGTCCCTTACGGAGGGGGAAATCCCTCCTGGTTTGGTTTGGCAGTCCTACCCAGTTTTAGGGGCTTCCTTCTGTATTAGGGGATACTATCATGGTTTGGGGACATCCCTCACAGGGTTAGGGTTCCCTCCTGGTATTTGGGGCTCCCTTCCAGGATTCACGGGGTCCTTCCTGGAGTTTGGGGCTCCTTCCCTGGTTTTCGGGTCCCCCCCTGGGATTCAGGGGGTCCTCCTGGGGGTTTGGGGCTCCCTTCTAGGGGGCCGGGCGCTGGGGGACCCCTCGCCCTCCACTGCCGTCCTGGTGCTGAGCACCCACAGCGGCTTGCGGGGCCGGGATTTTGTCTGCGCGGCCGCCCACCCGCTACGGGCCAACGGCGCCGAGTGCCGCCTCCGGCTGGGTAAGCCGGATTCGAAGCGGGCGTCCCCTCCTTGGGCCACGGTGACACAGGGGGGTCACAGGTCTAGGGGTGCAATCAACCCTTCTGGCATTTCCTGAGGATCAGAGGGGAAGCAGGAGGATGGTCATGAAAAGAAAGGTGCTGAGGCACAGACCTGATGGAGGAGTGGAGGTCTTTGACGAGTCGGGGAGCAGCACCAACACCCGGAGCCTGAGGCAGAAGATGCTTCATCATAGGCCAAGCCCAGAAGACAGCAGCTCTGAGGGGGAAATAGAGTCAAGCAACACCTCCCATCCCTGGTGGCCCCGCAGGGACAGCCCCTGCTTTCTCCCTGCGGATTTGGGGAGCCAGAGCTCTCATGATTCTCATTACAGAGCTGCAGCAGAACAACCCAAGTCCTTCATTCCTCCGCGGTTCGAGCTGCTGGGCCGTAACCGGGGGAAAACTGACTGCGTGGCCAAATATTTTGAATATAAACGAGATTGGGAGAAATTTGGAATCCCAGGGGAGGATCGGTGGAAAGAAGTGCGCTGGGGCATCCGGGAGAAGATGCTCTGTGAGCCCGAGCTGCCCCACCGTCCGCAGCACCTCCCCATCCCCAACAACTACACCGTGCCCACGGAGAAGAAGAGAGCTGCCCTGTGCTGGAAGGTGCGCTGGGACCTGGCCAGGGGCCTCCTGCCGGAGAAAACCACTCCCTGGTAGCACCTTGAGCCCTGCTCCTTGCCTGTGAGCCGGGAACTGAGCACCAGCTGCTTTTATCCGCCTCAAAGTCCTCGATAATTTCTAAAAATCCCGTGTTTTGCATTTCAAGTGGGCCAAGTCCTACTATTCAAACTTTTTCCAGCACTTCAGAAAAGTGGGCTGGGTGGAGAACCCAGTTCCCCCGTTGCATCCTGTGATGCTGCTTCCCGAGCTCTGACTGGAAGCTCTGAGAAGCTGGCACCAAGAACCCCACGGCCTGCAGGACCCTTTGGATATCGCAGGAACAAGACTGCAGGGAGCCTGGGGATTTGGGGCAGGGAACAGACGCTGCATGAGACACCAAGGTTGTTACATCTGTGATGCCTCAGGAATTCCTTTAATAAAGTGTGTGAAAAGACTTATGGTCTGTGGGCTATTTTATAGAATCATGGAATGGCTTGAGTTTGAAGGGACCTTAAAGAACATCCGACCTGGCCTTGAACCCCTCCAGGGATGGGGCAGCCACCCCTGCTCTGGACAACCTGGGCCAGGGCCTCCCCACCCTCAGAGCGAAGAATTTCTTCCTAATGTCTAATCTAAATCTTCCCCCTTCCAATTTAAAACTGTTCCCCCTTGTCCTATCCCGGCACTCCCTGATTAAAAGCCCCTCCCCAGCTTTCCTTGAGTCCCTTTCAGTACTGGAAGCTACTCTAAGGTGTCCTAGGAGCCTTCTCCAGGCTGAACAACCCCTACTCTGTCAGCCTGCCTCATAGCAGAGGTGCTCCAGGCCTTGGATCATCTCTGTGGACCTCCAGGAGTTGGGGGTTCCTCACAGGGTGGGGGGGCTCTCCTGGGATGAGATGTGGATTCCTCCTGGGTGTCGAGAGCTCCCTCCCGGCATCTGGGGATCCCTTATAGGGTGGGGTGGGGGGAATCCCTCCCTGTTTGCATGCTCTGCCCAGTTTTGGAGGCCTCATCCAGGTTTAGGGGGTCCCATCACAATTTGGGGAGATCCCTCCTCATGTTTGGGGCCCCTCCTGGGATGCAGGGTTCTGTCATGGTTTGGGGTGATGCTTCCCAGTATTTGGGGCTCCCTCACAGGTTTTGGGGTCCTTCCCACAGCTTCAGGCTCCCTCCTGGCATCTAGGGCTCCCTCTCAGGATCCAGAGGGTCTGTCCTGGGATTTGGAGGATCCCTCCTGAATCGAGGCTCCTGCCCAGGTTTGGAGGCTCAATCCTGCGTTAGGGGGTTCTGTCATGGTTTGGGGAGATCCCTCCCATGTTTTGCAGACCCTCACGGTGCTTGGGGCTCCTCCCAGTTTGGGGGGTTGCTCCTGATGTTTGAGGCTCTCTCCTGGGTCCTTCCCGGAGTTTGGGTGTCCCTTACGGAGGGGGAAATCCCTCCTGGTTTGGTTTGGCAGTCCTACCCAGTTTTAGGGGCTTCCTTCTGTATTAGGGGATACTATCATGGTTTGGGGACATCCCTCACAGGGTTAGGGTTCCCTCCTGGTATTTGGGGCTCCCTTCCAGGATTCACGGGGTCCTTCCTGGAGTTTGGGGCTCCTTCCCTGGTTTTCGGGTCCCCCCCTGGGATTCAGGGGGTCCTCCTGGGGGTTTGGGGCTGCCTCCTCATTGTTTGGGGAGATCCCTCCTGGTGTTTGGGGCTCCCTTCTAGGGGGCCGGGCGCTGGGGGACCCCTCGCCCTCCACTGCCGTCCTGGTGCTGAGCACCCACAGCGGCTTGCGGGGCCAGGATTTTGTCTGCGCGGCCGCCCACCCGCTACGGGCCAACGGCGCCGAGTGCCGCCTCCGGCTGGGTAAGCCGGATTCGAAGCGGGCGTCCCCTCCTTGGGCCACAGTGACACAGGGGGGTCACAGGTCTAGGGGTGCAATCAACCCTTCTGGCATTTCCTGAGGATCAGAGGGGAAGCAGGAGGATGGTCATGAAAAGAAAGGTGCTGAGGCACAGACCTGATGGAGGAGTGGAGGTCTTTGACGAGTCGGGGAGCAGCACCAACACCCGGAGCCTGAGGCAGAAGATGCTTCATCATAGGCCAAGCCCAGAAGACAGCAGCTCTGAGGGGGAAATAGAGTCAAGCAACACCTCCCATCCCTGGTGGCCCCGCAGGGACAGCCCCTGCTTTCTCCCTGCGGATTTGGGGAGCCAGAGCTCTCATGATTCTCATTACAGAGCTGCAGCAGAACAACCCAAGTCCTTCATTCCTCCGCGGTTCGAGCTGCTGGGCCGTAACCGGGGGAAAACTGACTGCGTGGCCAAATATTTTGAATATAAACGAGATTGGGAGAAATTTGGAATCCCAGGGGAGGATCGGTGGAAAGAAGTGCGCTGGGGCATCCGGGAGAAGATGCTCTGTGAGCCCGAGCTGCCCCACCGTCCGCAGCACCTCCCCATCCCCAACAACTACACCGTGCCCACGGAGAAGAAGAGAGCTGCCCTGTGCTGGAAGGTGCGCTGGGACCTGGCCAGGGGCCTCCTGCCGGAGAAAACCACTCCCTGGTAGCACCTTGAGCCCTGCTCCTTGCCTGTGAGCCGGGAACTGAGCACCAGCTGCTTTTATCCGCCTCAAAGTCCTCGATAATTTCTAAAAATCCCGTGTTTTGCATTTCAAGTGGGCCAAGTCCTACTATTCAAACTTTTTCCAGCACTTCAGAAAAGTGGGCTGGGTGGAGAACCCAGTTCCCCCGTTGCATCCTGTGATGCTGCTTCCCGAGCTCTGACTGGAAGCTCTGAGAAGCTGGCACCAAGAACCCCACGGCCTGCAGGACCCTTTGGATATCGCAGGAACAAGACTGCAGGGAGCCTGGGGATTTGGGGCAGGGAACAGACGCTGCATGAGACACCAAGGTTGTTACATCTGTGATGCCTCAGGAATTCCTTTAATAAAGTGTGTGAAAAGACTTATGGTCTGTGGGCTATTTTATAGAATCATGGAATGGCTTGAGTTTGAAGGGACCTTAAAGAACATCCGACCTGGCCTTGAACCCCTCCAGGGATGGGGCAGCCACCCCTGCTCTGGACAACCTGGGCCAGGGCCTCCCCACCCTCAGAGCGAAGAATTTCTTCCTAATGTCTAATCTAAATCTTCCCCCTTCCAATTTAAAACTGTTCCCCCTTGTCCTATCCCGGCACTCCCTGATTAAAAGCCCCTCCCCAGCTTTCCTTGAGTCCCTTTCAGTACTGGAAGCTACTCTAAGGTGTCCTAGGAGCCTTCTCCAGGCTGAACAACCCCCACTCTGTCAGCCTGCCTCATAGCAGAGGTGCTCCAGGCCTTGGATCATCTCTGTGGACCTCCAGGAGTTGGGGGTTCCTCACAGGGTGGGGGGTCTCTCCTGGGATGAGATGTGGATTCCTCCTAGGTGTCGAGAGCTCCCTCCCGGCATCTGGGGATCCCTTATAGGGTGGGGTGGGGGGAATCCCTCCCTGTTTGCATGCTCTGCCCAGTTTTGGAGGCCTCATCCAGGTTTAGGGGGTCCCATCACAATTTGGGGAGACCCCTCCTCATGTTTGGGGCCCCTCCTGGGATGCAGGGTTCTGTCATGGTTTGGGGTGATGCTTCCCAGTATTTGGGGCTCCCTCACAGGTTTTGGGGTCCTTCCCACAGCTTCAGGCTCCCTCCTGGCATCTAGGGCTCCCTCTCAGGATCCAGAGGGTCTGTCCTGGGATTTGGAGGATCCCTCCTGAATCGAGGGTCCTGCCCAGTTTTGGAGGCTCAATCCTGCGTTAGGGGGTTCTGTCATGGTTTGGGGAGATCCCTCCCATGTTTTGCAGACCCTCACGGTGCTTGGGGCTCCTCCCAGTTTGGGGGGTTGCTCCTGATGTTTGAGGCTCTCTCCTGGGTCCTTCCCGGAGTTTGGGTGTCCCTTACGGAGGGGGAAATCCCTCCTGGTTTGGTTTGGCAGTCCTACCCAGTTTTAGGGGCTTCCTTCTGTATTAGGGGATACTATCATGGTTTGGGGACATCCCTCACAGGGTTAGGGTTCCCTCCTGGTATTTGGGGCTCCCTTCCAGGATTCACGGGGTCCTTCCTGGAGTTTGGGGCTCCTTCCCTGGTTTTTGGGACCCCCCTGGGATTCATGGGGTCCTCCTGGGGGTTTGGGGCTGCCTCCTCATTGTTTGGGGAGATCCCTCCTGGTGTTTGGGGCTCCCTTCTAGGGTTTGGAGAGATCCCTCCCGGTTTGGGGACTCCCTCTTGGCTTTGGAGCCGCCTCCTGGGATGAGAGATGGATTCCTCCCAGCACTTGGTGGGCCCCTCCTGGGATTTGGGGGGCAGCTCCCAGGCTGGAGGGGAGGCTCCCTCCTGGGATTTGGGGGTCCTTTACAGGGTAGGGGGATCCCTGCTGATTTGGGGGTTCTGCAAAGTTTCGGGACTCCTTCCCAGGTTTTAGGAATTTCTTACAGGGTGGGAAAGGCCCCTCTGGGGACGGAGCTGGATCCCTGCCCGCTGGGGCCCCTCCGGAGAGAAGAGCAACAAAGCTGGTGAAAGGGCTGGAGAACAGGCCTTATGAGAAGCGGCTGAGAGAGCTGGGGGTGTTTAGCCTGGAGAAGAGGAGGCTGAGGGGAGACCTCATTGCTCTCTACAACTACCTGAAAGGACGTTGTAGAGAGGAGGGTACTGGCCTCTTCTCCCAAGTGACAGGGGACAGGACAAGAGGGAATGGCCTCAAGCTCCGCCAGGGGAGGTTTAGGTTGAACATCAGGAAAAAATTTTTCACAGAAAGGGTCATTGGGCACTGGAACAGGCTGCCCAGGGAGGTGGTTGAGTGTTAAAAAGCACCAGGAGGTCCCTCGAAAGGAGCAGGAGACTCAAAACAGGGGGAAATAGCAGTGAAGGGTTGGCTGGGAGGGAGCAGAGCGGTGGGAGGGCTGCTGCGGAACCTCAGCCTGCCTCTCGCCACACCTCAGACTCGGAGGAGTGCGAGCTGGCTGGCGGCGGAGATGAGCCAGGACGGGCACCAAGTGGCGATGCTGACAGCGGAGCTGACGGTGCCGCAGCGGGCCAACATCATCCAGCGCTTCCGCGAAGGAAAGGAGAAGGTCCTCATTGTCACCAATGTCTGCGCCAGAGGTACCTCTGGAAAACCCAGTGCCCCTTGCAATTCCGAAGGGGGTGAAACACACCTCCTGGCATCTGCTGCTTCTGGTGGCAGCATGGCTTAAGGCAGGGATCCTACGGGATATGTTGGGCCCAGGGAGCCTTTCCCGCAGCCCTGATCTCACTGTTTCTCAGGGATCGATGTGCAGCAAGTCACCATCGTGGTGAACTTCAGCCTCCCCACCTCTCGGAGAAGAAACGAGCCAGATTTTGAGACCTATCTCCACCGCATCGGGCGAAGTGGACGCTTTGGGAAGAAGGGCATCGCCTTCAGCATGGTGGAAAGCTGTAACGTGGGGCTTGTGCACAAGATAGAGGAGTATTTCCGTAAGCATTCACATGTATCTGCCTCGCTGGGATAGGTTCTGGGACTGGTGATCTCCCTTCAGCTCATTTCCCATCTGCAAAGGGACCTTATTGGGCTGCTCTTCTCCCTGGGCGTGTCTTACTCGGCACAGGCACCAGGTGGAGCCTCCCTTCTGTCCCCCTTGCCCTTTGAGGGGGTTTTTATCCATAGCAGACGTTTTCAGAGAAACAGAATCACAGAATGTCCTTAGTGGGAGGGGACCCCCAAGTCTCATCAAGTCCAACTCCTGTCCCTGCACAGGACAACCCCACAATTCACACTGTAGGGCTGGGGGCGTTGGCCAAACACTTCTGGAATATTGTCAGCCTTGGGATTGCTTCCCTGGGAGCTGTTCCTGCGCTCCACCACCCTCTGGGGGAAGAACCTTTTCCCAATGTCCAACCTAACCCTGCCCTGGCATCTTCATGCCATGCCCTCATGTCCAGAGGGAAGAGCTCAGTGCCTGCTCCTCCTCCTCCCCATTGAGGAAGCTGCATAGCGCGATGAGGTTTCTCTTCAGTCTCATCTTTTCCAGGCTGATCAGACCAAGGGACTTCAGCCACTTCTCATACACTTCCCCTCTAAACTCTTAAACTCTGTGCCCTCCTCTGGACACTCCAGCAGCTTTAGATCCTTTTTATCCTGTGGCTCCCAAACTGTCCCCGGTGCTCAAGGTGGGGCCCCAGTGCGGAGCAGAGCGGGACAATCCCCTCCCTCGCTTGGCGAGCGATGCCGTGCTGGATGCACCCAGGACGTGGTTGGCTGCCAGGTCACTGCTACCTCGTGGCCGACTTGCCATGGACCAGAACCCCCTGATCCCTTTCTGCAGGGCTGCTCTCCAGCCTCGCGCTCCCCGGGCTGTCCGTCCATCCGTGTCCCAGGGGCAGAACAAGGCCCTCGCCCCAGTTAAACTCCCTGCGGTCGTGATTGCCCATCTCTCCCGTTTGTCCGATCCCTCTGCGGGGCCTCTCTGCTCTCTGGGGTGTCAGCAGCTCACCCACTTCCATGACATCCCCAAACTGAGTTATTAAACCTTCCAGTCCCGCATCCAGGTAATTTCTGAGAATGCTGAGGAGCGCTGGCCCTGGGATGAACCCCGCGGAATGCCACTAGGGACTGGTCGCCAGCCTGATGTGACCGCAGTCACTGTGACGCTTTGATCCAGCCCCTCAGCCCGTTCTCCCCACCCAGCACTGTGTGTCCAGCTGGCCACTGGGCCGTTTGTTCAGTAGCCTGAGATTTTGTGTGTGACTTGCCAGGGCCTTCACAGGTACCTGGTTTGCCTCAGCACCGCTTTTCACTTCCCTCCTTCAGGCATTTTATCTGCCTTTTCCCTGTCCCAGGGCAGCTGGTACCTGGCTGAGCTCAGCCCGGTTGTGGGAGTGAAGTCAGCCTTGGCCAAAGCAGCCCACTGCGGGATTCCCGCGGGATGAAAATCCAGCGGAAGAATGCCCAGACTTTTGCTTTTTAATGCTGTGACGTTGGGATTTGAGGGCTGGGGGTGCCTGATGAGATTAACGAACCTCCCCTGTCCTGCATCGGTTTGGAGGTGGGAGGAGAGGGTGGGAGCGGCTTTGGAAACCGATTGGGACATGCTGCTTCTGGCTTGGGACCTCTCACTTTCGGACAAGGTGCTTCTGGCTTAGGGCTCCTCTCTCGGACACGCTGCTTCTGGTTTGGGGCACTTCTTGCTTTCAGAGTCCAGGCCACTGCACTCCCTCACTTGGCACTGTGCCTTCTCCCAGTTTCCTTGGCTGTTGCTTGAGGGCCGTGGACTGGAAATCCCACCCACACAGGAGCGTTCCCACCCATGCCTGTGCACGCAAGCGGCACAAATGCCAGCTCACCGGCGGCCGGGCTTTGGTTTTACCAGCTCGTGCCCAACACTGGCAATTTTTGTTTCCTTCCTACAGAGACCAAGATCAAGGAGCTGGACCCAGATGACATGGATGAGCTCGAGAGGCTGGAAAACTGAGTGAGGACCAGGGGTGTGCTGCCCCCCCGTCCCAGTTTTGGTTCAGGAACAGAAGGAAAAGTTACAGGGGAAGATGTTCCAGTTCTCTTAAGAGTTTCCCCACATAGTTTGGCTTTGTTGGGATGCTGGGAGGAGGCAGGGGAGCCCTCAGCCCCAGCGGTTCTTGTCCCTGGTTTTGTTCTGGTTCTGTGGCCGAGGTTTTCAGAGCCCTGGCTCTGCAGGGTGGGAGGAATCCCCATGGCGCTCGGCTTGGGGTGATGCTCCTCAGCGGCACCTCTGGATGCGCTCAGAGTGGTCAGGAAACGGGGAAGCAGCAGGAGCTGGCTCCAGAACTCCGCTGCTTGTCTCCAGGCAGCAGCGACAGGTACCTTTCTGCCACAAAAACCTGGAGAAAAAGCTCAGAAAGAAAGAATGGGGAGAAAAGCGGAGTTGTTAGAAAACGGAATAACGGGCTCTCGCTAGGTGGCGGCAGGAGCTGCTGTCGCGGAGCCCGAGTGGAGCAGTTTGGGGACTGGAAGAGCCGGGAGCTCGTGGGCTGCTGGGCAGGGGTCAGGGGTTGTCCCTTCGCTGTCACCAAGCCTGTCTCTAACAGAATGGAATTAAATCCTTGCTAGGGTGGTGGTGTTCCTCCTGTGCAACAGGAATTTGGAATTTATCCCTACGCTCAGTGCAGACGTGTTTTTATTGGCTCCAAGTGTTGACGGTTGTGTCCTTAGCCACCAACATCCCCTGCTCCCCTTGCTTCAGCTTTCCCAGTTGCTTTACAAACCTGACCTGTCCAGGCAGAAACTGTGCCCGGAGCCGTCTGGCAGCAGCTCGGGGAGCAAAGCCTCAGCTGGCTCTGTAGCCCCCCGGGCCCGGCTTTACCCCACAGTGGGCGTTCGATCCCCAAACCTCTTTGCAGGCAGCCTCACACTCTTGGTTTGCTCCGGATGAGCCCCTTCCTCAGTGGACACAGGCTCTGGGGGTGGGATCTGGCCCGCAGACCCCTCTGGTTGGGGCGCTCCCCCTGCGTTGTGTTACAGCCTGGCTGCCCCCATGAATGTTTTATGGGCTGGGGCTGCTGTGGAGAGGGAGACGAAATATCAAACCCCGCTTGCCGCCCGGCTTCCCCAGCTCCCAGACCCCGCATGCTCCGCCACGGGGCTGTGGGAGCCTATTTTCCCTTCCTTTGGCCATAAAACAGAGGCTGGGGGGGTGAGTGTGGGACAGGGATCAACCCCCACCCCTGGGGGATGGAGGCGATGCTGCCGCTCCTTGAGCGAGCGCGCCTGTCCTCAGCCCTGAGATTGCAGGGACCGAGGCCGGTGGCAGCACCAGGTTCCTTCCAGCCCGCACGAGCAGGCTGATAAATAATTAACGGTTAATCAGGGCAGGGCTTAATTCCCCAGGGGAAACCAGAGAAGAGGTTGGCGCGGAGAGCGCAGCCCTGCTTCGCCATCGCTCCGCGCTGCTGGACATGGCGCCATGGCACGAGGCTGGGCAGCGCCGCACTGGAGGGGACCGTGGGCGCTGTGGCTGCTGCCGGTGCTGGCAGGGGGTGAGCAGAGCCCCCGAGCCCCGGCTGCCCGGGCGCAAGCGGGCCCTGACCCCGCTGCCCCCCGGCAGGGCAGCCGCTGGCGGCCGGAGAGGCGGGCTACGAGGAGTGGGCAGTGACGGGGGTTCAGGGCCGTGCGGTGGAGCTGAGCTGCGGGCGTGTGGCGGCGGCACCGCCGGCTGTCGTCTTCTGGAGTTTCGTGGCGGAGCCGGAGGGCTCAGGGCCGCCGCGGGCAGTGGCCGTGGGCTCAGGCAGAGAGGTGGCAGTGGCCCCCGGCGCGGGGACGCTGGGCAGGGTGACCCTGCGCAACGGGACGCTGGAGCTGCGGGAGCTGCGGGCGGCCGCCCAGGGGCGATTCCTCTGCCAGGGGCTCTTCCCGGAGCATGGGCGACTCCACGTTGGCTACGCCGCTGTCCTCTTGCGCGTCTTGGGTAAGCACTGGCCGATGGCCACCGTCGCGTTCCCGGGGATCCCTGCGCTTGCCCGTGAGCCCTAGAGTCTTTCACAGGCCAGCAGTGTGTGCTGCTGGCCACTGAAGAGCCTGCTAGCCCATGGGAGTCTTCCACTGGCCAGTGTAGCGTGCTCCTGGCCAATGAAGAGCTCAGTAGCCACTGAAGGGCCCCACTACTCACTGAAGCGCGCCACTAGCCAGTGTAGAGCTCTGCTAGCCAACACAGCGGCTTGCAGCCAGTGCAACACTCCACTAAGCAGGAAAGCACCCCATTAGCCAACGTGGCACCCCACGAGCCAACGTAGTGCTGTGCTAGCCAACAGCATCACACTAGCCAACATAGCACCCCACAAGCCAACGTAGCACTGGGCTAGCCAACACGGCAGCACACTAGCCGACATAGCATTCCACTAGCTGAAGTAGCTCACCATTAGCCAGCGAAGGGCCCCATAAGCCAAAGCAGAGCCTTGCTGCCCGGCAAAGCACCCCACTAGCCATCGTAGCGTCCTGCTAGCCAGCACCATCTCCTTGCCCTGGCCAATCCAGCATCCCAGTAGCCCCTAAGCGGTCACATTAGCCTGTCTGTGGCTGCTCTAGCTACTCCCCACGCCCACAGCCAGGACACCCCCTCATTAGCCCATAGACATTCTCACTAGCCATCCTGCTTGCTGCCATAGCACATCACTAGCCAATACACGGTCTGGGCTGGAAAGATGCCCCCTGTTGGGGGCCCTGGGGGCTCGTGGGGGGCCCGGGGGATGGGGCTGCTCACGGCTTGGTGCCCCCAGTGCCCGTCTCCAAGCCCTTTGTGCGGCCGACGGCGGCAGTGGCGGCGGAGGGGGCGACGGTGGCCCTGACGTGCTCTGTGCGGGAGGGGACCAAGCCGCTGAGCTTCTCCTGGCAGCACCGGGAGCCCCGGGGGGGTCCCCTGCCGTCCCCCATGGGGATGGGGGGCTCCGGGGCAGAGCTGCGCCTGACGCCCGCCAACCGGAGCCACGCGGGCTGGTACGCCTGCACCGTGCGCAACCAAGTCAACAACTGCACCAGCGAGCCCGTCTACCTGGACATCATCTGTGAGTGGCCTCACCTTCCCGGGGGGCTGTGAGGGCATCCTCAGGGCTGGAGATGCCACCATGGCCTGGCCATGGCGACCAAGCATCCAGCCACCTGGCTACTATGATGTGGCTGTGACCACCAAGCACCCTACCACCATGGTGGCCCCGTGGTACAGCCATGGCCACCACGTGCAGTGCCACCGAGGTACCTCCTCAGCCACCGCGTGGCCTGTCTGTGTCCATGGTCACCACGCACTGTGCCACCTCCACAGCCACCAGGCCAGCATGGTGTGTCCATGGCCACCATGCCCTACGGCACCATGGGGCCTCCACGCCCACCACCCACCCCGGGACGTCCATGGCCACCACGGTGATGTTCACAGCCACGATGGTGCACGTTTTCTAAGGAGACTTCCCAGCCTGGTTCCCCACCAGAGGGAGGATGCCCCAGGTGTGGCTGTGTCCCCTCTCTGGGGATGTCCCGATGACTGAGGGTCCCCATGTCACCGCAGATGGCCCCGATGAGCCAGCCATCAGCGTGGAGCCCTTCTCCCCTGAACAGGGGGTCTTCTCGGCGGGCGAGAGGGAGGACGTGGTGCTGAGCTGCCTGGCTCCCTCCAACCCCCCTAGTCGCTACGTCTGGCTCGTCTGAATCGCTTGATTGGAAAAGACCTTTGAAATCACTGTGTCCAACCATCCCTGTCCATTACTAAACCAGATCCCTGAGCACCTCATGTGCCCGGCTTTTAAACCCCTCCAGGGATGGGGACTCGGCCACCTCCATGGGCAGCCTCTGCCAGCGCCCCAGAACCCTTTTGACGGAAACATTTTTCCCAATACCCAGGCTAAATCTGCTCTGGCGCAATTTTAGGCCATTTCCTTTCTTCCAGTCACCTGTCCCCTGGGAGAAGAGCCCAGTACCCACCTCACCACAACCTCCTTTCAGGGAGCTGTGATTTATAAGGTCTCCCCTCAGCCTTCTTTTCTCCAGGCTAAACAACCCGAAGCCCCTCAGCTGCTCCTCGTAACCCTTGTTCTCCAGCCCCTTCCCCATCGTCCTGATGGCTGGCATCCTGCTTCCCTGGCCTTTCCCCCTCTTTGCTTAGCTTTGAGTGAATTGGTCTCCAAAGGACCTGAATGCGCAGCAAAAGAGAGTCCCTGTGATGCTGAAGATGCATCCAGGGAAAGGTGAGCCCAGGGACCCGGCTTTCTGTAAAACCGTATCTGTGAAACACACAGGAAGACTTTTATTTCGCTTACCTTTACTCTGCCCAGTTACAGCCCTTGGATTGGTTTCTCTTGAAGGCAACACAAAATCAACTGAAATGAGCTTTTATCTCTCCGAGCGAGCAGATCTGGGCAGCTGTGGCTCCTCTGGGCTGACCAGTCCTTTTTCCCTGCTCTAGGGCTCTCCCCAAGGACTGCCAGATGTTGCTGTTTTCCGCCACCTTCAAGGAAGCCGTGCGAGCGTTCGCCATGCGGATTGTATCCAATGCCATCGTGATAAAGCTGCGTGAGGATGAGCTTACCCTGAGCAACATCAGGCAGTACTTCTTTATATGCGAGAGCCAGGAGGAGAAGTACAGAGCCCTCTGCAACATCTACGGCTGCGTCACCATCGGCCAGGCTGTTGTCTTCTGCCAGGTAACGCAGCTCCGCCTGCCTGGGGACAGCACTGGGTTTGCAGTCAGTGACAACAGGAATGGTTCCTTTTCCAGTATGCATGTGGAGGGCTTTTCCCCAGATCCTCAAAATCATGGAGCAGAGCCCAGGGAGGGATGGGGACCGCGTTGCCAGCACTGAAAGGACAGTGATATGGCAAAGGCAGCTTTTAAAAGCATCTCTCCTACCAGCTGGGACTGCCTTTGCCGGGCTTCCACGGTCACCAGTACACCCTGTTTTTCCTTGCCCTTTGTGACACAACAGCTCCCAGGTCCACACCGGCCAGACCTACGCCATCTCTGCCATCACTCGCGCCCAGGCGGGCACCTACACCTGCCTGGCCGAGAATACCCACCTCCAAACCCGCACCCAGGCCACCACCGTCCTCACTGTCTACTGTAAGTAACCCTGGAACAGGGGCAGCCCCACGGGTGCCCCTGGGGCGAGATAGACCAAGGCAGCTTCTGGTGAGGATGTAGGTGTGAAGGGCAATGTGGGAGGAGGGTAACAGCCCGGCGTCCCCCAGCTCTGATGGTCTCCTGCAGATCCACCACCCGGCAGCCCCACCTGCTCTGCCCTGGCCACCGGTGACCTGCGGGACGTGGCCCTGCGGTGCCGCTGGCCGGGGGGCCTCCCCCTGGCACGGCTGCGCTGGGTGGGCCCCTGGCCTCCCGTGAAGGAGGATGAGGACGAGGTGGCATCAGGGTCGAGTCTTTCCATGGCCACCAGCATCCAGCCAGGGGCGGCCACCAGGAACGGCAGCTCCTTCTCCTGCCTGGCCTCCCACCCCGCGCTGCCACGGGGGGCTACGTGCGGGACCACCCTGTGTGAGTGCCCGTGGGTCGTGTCCCCGCGGAGAAAAACCCTTTGTGACGCCCCGGTTGGTGGAGCCGCCGTGACCCTGTGCCGCGGCCACCCCGAGGGACGCGTGGCCGGGCGCTCATCACCCCAGGCGACCCCAAGCTGGGGGTGCCCGTGGCACAGTCGCCCGGGGTGGCTGTCAGCCTTTTGGGGGACGCTTTGGCATCCCCGCCCTGATGCCTCTCCGTCCCACAGGGGTCCCAGCCGACGGCCCCTCCTGCGCGGTGGCGGTCACCAAGGGTAACGAGTACGTGACGCTGCGGTGCCGGTGGGAGGGGGGGACGCCGCCAGTCACCCTGTGCTGGCAGGTCTCCGTGGCTCCGTGCCTCTCGCCGTACAGACGTCCCCAAGCTGGAGGCGGAGAGGAGCGAGGTGGCGGTGCTGGAGGGCGGCGAGGCGCAGTTGGCGTGCCGGTGGCAAGGCAGCGGCACTGACCTCGGAGCCACCGTGGCTTGGTACGACCCCAGGGAGCGGGAGGTGACGTCGGGGTCGGCCAAGTACCAGCTGGAGCGGGGAGAAGCGTGGCTCAACCTCACCATCTGGGAGGCCGAGTGGCCGGGGGACAGCGGGATCTACCGCTGCACCGCAGCCAACGCCGTAGGCACTGCCAGCCTCCCCATCCGCCTCCGCGTGGATCGTGAGTCCTGGGAAGCAGGGGTGGGGGGGTGGTCCTCGAGGTGGGTTTGGGGGATTCAGCCGCTCTTGCCGGGCGTTGTCCCCGCAGGGTACCCGGCCCCCCCCAACGTCACCATCAGCAAGCTGCGGTACACGCGGGCGCGCACCGAGGTGCGGCTGGAGTGGCGGACGCAAGGTGCTGGCAACCTCACTGGCTTCGTGGTGCAGCGGCGCCGAGCCAAGAAACATCCCCGGCGGGTGCTGGGCCCCTGGGAAACGGCCGCCGGTGACATCGAGCCCCACTCCCGTGACCGGCGCCTGGGGGGGCTGGACCCAGCCGTGATCTATGCCTTCCGTGTCCTGGCTGTCAACCACAGAGAGCCATCGCGGAGCCCTTTCCATTTTCACACCGTGCTCAGCCAGCATCAACACTCCAGAGAGCACGTGAACGGCTGCCATTCATCCCGCCGCACCATCTGCTCCAGTGTTTCATAACGGCACCCTGCAAACTTGTGGTTTTTCAAACCCGCTTTGCAGCACAAAGTATTCTTAGGCCTGTGGAGCAAGTGGAAACTATGTCCGGATCCCCTTTCACAGCAGGGCTTGAGGTTTACTGTAACCAGACTCAAACAGCCCTCAGGCTACCGTAGACAACACCTAAAAGTACCGACTGAGCCTTTTCCTTCTCGGAGGCAGGAAAACGCCCTCTTGGATGCCCCTGGGTTAAATCGGGACCAGATACTACCATGTTTATAAAAGAACAAGGGAAGCCTGATCTGTGAAGGTCCCTTCCAACCCAAAGCATTCTATGATTCCGACACCGTTATGACTGCTCGGCGCTCACAGGTTGGGCTGAACCTGTCCTGTCTTTGTCCATTATCCCCTTCATACTTTGTGTAATTCAAGCAGGAATTTGGGGGTTGCTTTACAGCTGTGCTGTGCTTCCATCTGCTGTAGGGAAAGGGCCTTTCGCTGGCAGCGGGAGGTTTGGAATTGCAGCCAGCATTCCCAGGGCCCCAGAGACCAACCACCACCTAAATTGCACCCCTGACCCCCAGGCACTGAGGGTCCAAGCCCTTGATCTCTTCAGCCAGCTTAAATGTGCCACGATAAATTAACTGCAGTTTATTTTTTGCAGGATCCACCCAGTCTGGCAGAAACTAAGGAGATGTGGGGACCGGAGCGGTGTATCTGGGTCACTCCGGCAGCTGAGGAGCAAGCACAGCCCAACGATGATCTCTATGCCCAGGCCTCTCTCGGTCTAGGGGTGCAATCAACGCTTCTGGCATTTCCTGAGGATCAGAGGGGAAGCAGGAGGATGGTCATGAAAAGAAAGGTGCTGAGGCACAGACCTGATGGAGGAGTGGAGGTCTTTGACGAGTCGGGGAGCAGCACCAACACCCGGAGCCTGAGGCAGAAGATGCTTCATCATAGGCCAAGCCCAGAAGACAGCATCTCTGAGGGGGAAATAGAGTCAAGCAACAGCTCCCATCCTTGGTGGCCCCGCAGGGACAGCCCCTGCTTTCTCCCTGCGGATTTGGGGAGCCAGAGCTCTCATGATTCTCATTACAGAGCTGCAGCAGAACAACCCAAGTCCTTCATTCCTCCGCGGTTCGAGCTGCTGGGCCGTAACCGGGGGAAAACTGACTGCGTGGCCAAATATGTTGAATATAAACGAGATTGGGAGAAATTTGGAATCCCAGGGGAGGATCGGTGGAAAGAAGTGCGCTGGGGCATCCGGAAGAAGATGCTCTGTGAGCCCGAGCTGCCCCACCGTCCGCAGCACCTCCCCATCCCCAACAACTACACCGTGCCCACGGAGAAGAAGAGAGCTGCCCTGTGCTGGAAGGTGCGCTGGGACCTGGCCAGGGGCCTCCTGCCGGAGAAAACCACTCCCTGGTAGCACCTTGAGCCCTGCTCCTTGCCTGTGAGCCGGGAACTGAGCACCAGCTGCTTTTATCCGCCTCAAAATTCTCGACAATTTCTAAAAATTCCTTTAATAAAGTTTGTGAAAAGACTTATGGTCTGTGGGCTATTTTATAGAATCATGGAATGGCTTGAGTTTGAAGGGACCTTAAAGAACATCCAAGCTGGCCTTGAACCCCTCCAGGGATGGGGCAGCCACCCCTGCTCTGGGCAACCTGGGCCAGGGCCTCCCCACCCTCAGAGTGAAGAATTTCTTCCTAATGTCTAATCTAAATCTTCCCCCTTCCAATTTAAAACTGTTCCCCCTTGTCCTATCCCGGCACTCCCTGATTAAAAGCCCCTCCCCAGCTTTCCTTGAGTCCCTTTCAGTACTGGAAGCTACTCTAAGGTGTCCTAGGAGCCTTCTCCAGGCTGAACAACCCCCACTCTGTCAGCCTGCCTCATAGCAGAGGTGCTCCAGGCCTTGGATCATCTCTGTGGACCTCCAGGAGTTGGGGGTTCCTCACAGGGTGGGGGGTCTCTCCTGGGATGAGATGTGGATTCCTCCTAGGTGTCGAGAGCTCCCTCCCGGCATCTGGGGATCCCTTATAGGGTGGGGTGGGGGGAATCCCTCCCTGTTTGCATGCTCTGCCCAGTTTTGGAGGCCTCATCCAGGTTTAGGGGGTCCCATCACAATTTGGGGAGACCCCTCCTCATGTTTGGGGCCCCTCCTGGGATGCAGGGTTCTGTCATGGTTTGGGGTGATGCTTCCCAGTATTTGGGGCTCCCTCACAGGTTTTGGGGTCCTTCCCACAGCTTCAGGCTCCCTCCTGGCATCTAGGGCTCCCTCTCAGGATCCAGAGGGTCTGTCCTGGGATTTGGAGGATCCCTCCTGAATCGAGGCTCCTGCCCAGTTTTGGAGGCTCAATCCTGCGTTAGGGGGTTCTGTCATGGTTTGGGGAGATCCCTCCCATGTTTTGCAGACCCTCACGGTGCTTGGGGCTCCTCCCAGTTTGGGGTGTTGCTCCTGATGTTTGAGGCTCTCTCCTGGGTCCTTCCCGGAGTTTGGGTGTCCCTTACGGAGGGGGAAATCCCTCCTGGTTTGGTTTGGCAGTCCTACCCAGTTTTAGGGGCTTCCTTCTGTATTAGGGGATACTATCATGGTTTGGGGACATCCCTCACAGGGTTAGGGTTCCCTCCTGGTATTTGGGGCTCCCTTCCAGGATTCACGGGGTCCTTCCTGGAGTTTGGGGCTCCTTCCCTGGTTTTCGGGTCCCCCCCTGGGATTCAGGGGGTCCTCCTGGGGGTTTGGGGCTGCCTCCTCATTGTTTGGGGAGATCCCTCCTGGTGTTTGGGGCTCCCTTCTAGGGTTTGGAGAGATCCCTCCCGGTTTGGGGACTCCCTCTTGGCTTTGGAGCCGCCTCCTGGGATGAGAGATGGATTCCTCCCAGCACTTGGTGGGCCCCTCCTGGGATTTGGGGGGCAGCTCCCAGGCTGGAGGGGAGGCTCCCTCCTGGGATTTGGGGGTCCTTTACAGGGTAGGGGGATCCCTGCTGATTTGGGGGTTCTGCAAAGTTTCGGGACTCCTTCCCAGGTTTTAGGAATTTCTTACAGGGTGGGAAAGGCCCCTCTGGGGACGGGGCTGGATCCCTGCCCGCTGGGGCCCCTCCGGAGAGAAGAGCAACAAAGCTGGTGAAAGGGCTGGAGAACAGGCCTTATGAGAAGCGGCTGAGAGAGCTGGGGGTGTTTAGCCTGGAGAAGAGGAGGCTGAGGGGTGACCTCATTGCTCTCTACAACTACCTGAAAGGACGTTGTAGAGAGGAGGGTACTGGCCTCTTCTCCCAAGTGACAGGGGACAGGACAAGAGGGAATGGCCTCAAGCTCCGCCAGGGGAGGTTTAGGTTGAACTATAGGAAAAAATTTTTCACAGAAAGGGTCATTGGGCACTGGAACAGGCTGCCCAGGGAGGTGGTTGAGTGTTAAAAAGCACCAGGAGGTCCCTCGAAAGGAGCGGGAGACTCAAACCAGGGGGAAATAGCAGTGAAGGGTTGGCTGGGAGGGAGCAGAGCGGTGGGAGGGCTGCTGCGGAACCTCAGCCTGCCTCTCGCCACACCTCAGACTCGGAGGAGTGCGAGCTGGCTGGCGGCGGAGATGAGCCAGGACGGGCACCAAGTGGCGATGCTGACAGCGGAGCTGACGGTGCCGCAGCGGGCCAACATCATCCAGCGCTTCCGCGAAGGAAAGGAGAAGGTCCTCATTGTCACCAATGTCTGCGCCAGAGGTACCTCTGGAAAACCCAGTGCCCCTTGCAATTCCGAAGGGGGTGAAACACACCTCCTGGCATCTGCTGCTTCTGGTGGCAGCATGGCTTAAGGCAGGGATCCTACGGGATATGTTGGGCCCAGGGAGCCTTTCCCGCAGCCCTGATCTCACTGTTTCTCAGGGATCGATGTGCAGCAAGTCACCATCGTGGTGAACTTCAGCCTCCCCACCTCTCGGAGAAGAAACGAGCCAGATTTTGAGACCTATCTCCACCGCATCGGGCGAACTGGACGCTTTGGGAAGAAGGGCATCGCCTTCAGCATGGTGGAAAGCTGTAACGTGGGGCTTGTGCACAAGATAGAGGAGTATTTCCGTAAGCATTCACATGTATCTGCCTCGCTGGGATAGGTTCTGGGACTGGTGATCTCCCTTCAGCTCATTTCCCATCTGCAAAGGGACCTTATTGGGCTGCTCTTCTCCCTGGGCGTGTCTTACTCGGCACAGGCACCAGGTGGAGCCTCCCTTCTGTCCCCCTTGCCCTTTGAGGGGGTTTTTATCCATAGCAGACGTTTTCAGGGAAACAGAATCACAGAATGTCCTTAGTGGGAGGGGACCCCCAAGTCTCATCAAGTCCAACTCCTGTCCCTGCACAGGACAACCCCACAATTCACACTGTGGGGCTGGGGGCGTTGGCCAAACACTTCTGGAATATTGTCAGCCTTGGGACTGCTTCCCTGGGAGCTGTTCCTGCGCTCCACCACCCTCTGGGGGAAGAACCTTTTCCCAATGTCCAACCTAACCCTGCCCTGGCATCTTCCTGCCATGCCCTCATGTCCAGAGGGAAGAGCTCAGTGCCTGCTCCTCCTCCTCCCCATTGAGGAAGCTGCATAGCGCGATGAGGTTTCTCTTCAGTCTCATCTTTTCCAGGCTGATCAGACCAAGGGACTTCAGCCACTTCTCATACACTTCCCCTCTAAACTCTTAAACTCTGTGCCCTCCTCTGGACACTCCAGCAGCTTTAGATCCTTTTTATCCTGTGGCTCCCAAACTGTCCCCGGTGCTCAAGTGGGGCCCCAGTGCGGAGCAGAGCGGGACAATCCCCTCCCTCGCTTGGCGAGCGATGCCGTGCTGGATGCACCCAGGACGTGGTTGGCTGCCAGGTCACTGCTACCTCGTGGCCGACTTGCCATGGACCAGAACCCCCTGATCCCTTTCTGCAGGGCTGCTCTCCAGCCTCGCGCTCCCCGGGCTGTCCGTCCATCCGTGTCCCAGGGACAGAACAAGGCCCTCGCCCCAGTTAAACTCCCTGCGGTCGTGATTGCCCATCTCTCCCGTTTGTCTGATCCCTCTGCGGGGCCTCTCTGCTCTCTGGGGTGTCAGCAGCTCACCCACTTCCATGACATCCCCAAACTGAGTTATTAAACCTTCCAGTCCCGCATCCAGGTAATTTCTGAGAATGCTGAGGAGCGCTGGCCCTGGGATGAACCCCGCGGAATGCCACTAGGGACTGGTCGCCAGCCTGATGTGACCGCAGTCACTGTGACGCTTTGATCCAGCCCCTCAGCCCGTTCTCCCCACCCAGCACTGTGTGTCCAGCTGGCCACTGGGCCGTTTGTTCAGTAGCCTGAGATTTTGTGTGTGACTTGCCAGGGCCTTCACAGGTACCTGGTTTGCCTCAGCACCGCTTTTCACTTCCCTCCTTCAGGCATTTTATCTGCCTTTTCCCTGTCCCAGGGCAGCTGGTACCTGGCTGAGCTCAGCCCGGTTGTGGGAGTGAAGTCAGCCTTGGCCAAAGCAGCCCACTGCGGGATTCCCGCGGGATGAAAATCCAGCGGAAGAATGCCCAGACTTTTGCTTTTTAACGCTGTGACGTTGGGATTTGAGGGCTGGGGGTGCCTGATGAGATTAACGAACCTCCCCTGTCCTGCATCGGTTTGGAGGTGGGAGGAGAGGGTGGGAGCGGCTTTGGAAACCGATTGGGACATGCTGCTTCTGGCTTGGGACCTCTCACTTTCGGACAAGGTGCTTCTGGCTTAGGGCTCCTCTCTCGGACACGCTGCTTCTGGTTTGGGGCACTTCTTGCTTTCAGAGTCCAGGCCACTGCACTCCCTCACTTGGCACTGTGCCTTCTCCCAGTTTCCTTGGCTGTTGCTTGAGGGCCGTGGACTGGAAATCCCACCCACACAGGAGCGTTCCCACCCATGCCTGTGCATGCAAGCGGCACAAATGCCAGCTCACCGGCGGCCGGGCTTTGGTTTTACCAGCTCGTGCCCAACACTGGCAATTTTTGTTTCCTTCCTACAGAGACCAAGATCAAGGAGCTGGACCCAGATGACATGGATGAGCTCGAGAGGCTGGAAAACTGAGTGAGGACCAGGGGTGTGCTGCCCCCCCGTCCCAGTTTTGGTTCAGGAACAGAAGGAAAAGTTACAGGGGAAGATGTTCCAGTTCTCTTAAGAGTTTCCCCACATAGTTTGGCTTTGTTGGGATGCTGGGAGGAGGCAGGGGAGCCCTCAGCCCCAGCGGTTCTTGTCCCTGGTTTTGTTCTGGTTCTGTGGCCGAGGTTTTCAGAGCCCTGGCTCTGCAGGGTGGGAGGAATCCCCACGGCGCTCGGCTTGGGGTGATGCTCCTCAGCGGCACCTCTGGATGCGCTCAGAGTGGTCAGGAAACGGGGAAGCAGCAGGAGCTGGCTCCAGAACTCCGCTGCTTGTCTCCAGGCAGCAGCGACAGGTACCTTTCTGCCACAAAAACCTGGAGAAAAAGCTCAGAAAGAAAGAATGGGGAGAAAAGCGGAGTTGTTAGAAAACGGAATGACGGGCTCTCGCTAGGTGGCGGCAGGAGCTGCTGTCGCGGAGCCCGAGTGGAGCAGTTTGGGGACTGGAAGAGCCGGGAGCTCGTGGGCTGCTGGGCAGGGGTCAGGGGTTGTCCCTTCGCTGTCACCAAGCCTGTCTCTAACAGAATGGAATTAAATCCTTGCTAGGGTGGTGGTGTTCCTCCTGTGCAACAGGAATTTGGAATTTATCCCTACGCTCAGTGCAGACGTGTTTTTATTGGCTCCAAGTGTTGACGGTTGTGTCCTTAGCCACCAACATCCCCTGCTCCCCTTGCTTCAGCTTTCCCAGTTGCTTTACAAACCTGACCTGTCCAGGCAGAAACTGTGCCCGGAGCCGTCTGGCAGCAGCTCGGGGAGCAAAGCCTCAGCTGGCTCTGTAGCCCCCCCGGCCCGGCTTTACCCCACAGTGGGCGTTCGATCCCCAAACCTCTTTGCAGGCAGCCTCACACTCTTGGTTTGCTCCGGATGAGCCCCTTCCTCAGTGGACACAGGCTCTGGGGGTGGGATCTGGCCCGCAGACCCCTCTGGTTGGGGCGCTCCCCCTGCGTTGTGTTACAGCCTGGCTGCCCCCATGAATGTTTTATGGGCTGGGGCTGCTGTGGAGAGGGAGACGAAATATCAAACCCCGCTTGCCGCCCGGCTTCCCCAGCTCCCAGACCCCGCATGCTCCGCCACGGGGCTGTGGGAGCCTATTTTCCCTTCCTTTGGCCATAAAACAGAGGCTGGGGGGGTGAGTGTGGGACAGGGATCAACCCCCACCCCTGGGGGATGGAGGCGATGCTGCCGCTCCTTGAGCGAGCGCGCCTGTCCTCAGCCCTGAGATTGCAGGGACCGAGGCCGGTGGCAGCACCAGGTTCCTTCCAGCCCGCACGAGCAGGCTGATAAATAATTAACGGTTAATCAGGGCAGGGCTTAATTCCCCAGGGGAAACCAGAGAAGAGGTTGGTGCGGAGAGCGCAGCCCTGCTTCGCCATCGCTCCGCGCTGCTGGACATGGCGCCATGGCACGAGGCTGGGCAGCGCCGCACTGGAGGGGACCGTGGGCGCTGTGGCTGCTGCCGGTGCTGGCAGGGGGTGAGCAGAGCCCCCGAGCCCCGGCTGCCCGGGCGCAAGCGGGCCCTGACCCCGCTGCCCCCCGGCAGGGCAGCCGCTGGCGGCCGGAGAGGCGGGCTACGAGGAGTGGGCAGTGACGGGGGTTCAGGGCCGTGCGGTGGAGCTGAGCTGCGGGCGTGTGGCGGCGGCACCGCCGGCTGTCGTCTTCTGGAGTTTCGTGGCGGAGCCGGAGGGCTCAGGGCCGCCGCGGGCAGTGGCCGTGGGCTCAGGCAGAGAGGTGGCAGTGGCCCCCGGCGCGGAGACGCTGGGCAGGGTGACCCTGCGCAACGGGACGCTGGAGCTGCGGGAGCTGCGGGCGGCCGCCCAGGGGCGATTCCTCTGCCAGGGGCTCTTCCCGGAGCGTGGGCGACTCCACGTTGGCTACGCCGCTGTCCTCTTGCGCGTCTTGGGTAAGCACTGGCCGATGGCCACCGTCGCGTTCCCGGGGATCCCTGCGCTTGCCCGTGAGCCCTAGAGTCTTTCACAGGCCAGCAGTGTGTGCTGCTGGCCACTGAAGAGCCTGCTAGCCCATGGGAGTCTTCCACTGGCCAGTGTAGCGTGCTCCTGGCCAATGAAGAGCTCAGTAGCCACTGAAGGGCCCCACTACTCACTGAAGCGCGCCACTAGCCAGTGTAGAGCTCTGCTAGCCAACACAGCGGCCTGCAGCCAGTGCAACACTCCACTAAGCAGGAAAGCACCCCATTAGCCAACGTGGCACCCCACGAGCCAACGTAGTGCTGTGCTAGCCAACAGCATCACACTAGCCAACATAGCACCCCACAAGCCAACGTAGCACTGGGCTAGCCAACACGGCAGCACACTAGCCGACATAGCATTCCACTAGCTGAAGTAGCTCACCATTAGCCAGCGAAGGGCCCCATAAGCCAAAGCAGAGCCTTGCTGCCCGGCAAAGCACCCCACTAGCCATCGTAGCGTCCTGCTAGCCAGCACCATCTCCTTGCCCTGGCCAATCCAGCATCCCAGTAGCCCCTAAGCGGTCACATTAGCCTGTCTGTGGCTGCTCTAGCTACTCCCCACGCCCACAGCCAGGACACCCCCTCATTAGCCCATAGACATTCTCACTAGCCATCCTGCTTGCTGCCATAGCACATCACTAGCCAATACACGGTCTGGGCTGGAAAGATGCCCCCTGTTGGGGGCCCTGGGGGCTCGTGGGGGGCCCGGGGGATGGGGCTGCTCACGGCTTGGTGCCCCCAGTGCCCGTCTCCAAGCCCTTTGTGCGGCCGACGGCGGCAGTGGCGGCGGAGGGGGCGACGGTGGCCCTGACGTGCTCTGTGCGGGAGGGGACCAAGCCGCTGAGCTTCTCCTGGCAGCACCGGGAGCCCCGGGGGGGTCCCCTGCCGTCCCCCATGGGGATGGGGGGCTCCGGGGCAGAGCTGCGCCTGACGCCCGCCAACCGGAGCCACGCGGGCTGGTACGCCTGCACCGTGCGCAACCAAGTCAACAACTGCACCAGCGAGCCCGTCTACCTGGACATCATCTGTGAGTGGCCTCACCTTCCCGGGGGGCTGTGAGGGCATCCTCAGGGCTGGAGATGCCACCATGGCCTGGCCATGGCGACCAAGCATCCAGCCACCTGGCTACTATGATGTGGCTGTGACCACCAAGCACCCTACCACCATGGTGTGACGGAGACCAGCTCACAGGGACGTCTTAGAGAGACTAGACGGACTACTGCTCTGGTGGCAAGTAGCAAATCTTTATTCCTCAACCAGAGTTTTTATACTCTCCTGGGAGAGCTTGTCAGTTCCTACCAAGCTTGAGTGCGCTGTTTACATTACGGCTATTCTTACCGTGAGAATACAAGTTATGTAAGTTCTACAAGTGAGGGACTACGTGTCTGTTCAAGTGTGGAGAAGTGGTTATGTGACAAAGGACACGTTAACATGCACGAGATGTGCTGTGCTGAGAAGGCCAAAATGACCTTGACGAGAGCATTATACCATAAAAGTAAGACGACCTTGACGAGAGCATTATACCGTAAAAGGATGTTGTGGTCAGCAGTGAGAAGGAGTTAGTTGGCAAAAAATAAGGAACTTATGTAAATGTAACCAATAAGCAATAACCAATGGTTAATCGTTTATGCTAATGTTAGAGACATAATTAACCAATTAGACTTTGCCAAATGTGCTTATTAATGAACCTGAGCAATATAATGCGTGCCTTCTGATGAATAAATGAAGCTTGCTTATCAATCATATTGGTTGTGCGAGTCTTCCCTCCGGCAAAAAAATAGCAACAAATGGTGACCCCGACGTGATACTGCCCCGACACGATAAAGCCATCTTCACTGGGAACCGCTATGCTTGCTCGGAGCCGAGGAAAGCGACTGGTCTGCAGCCGCCAGTAGATGAAAAAGGACGACTTTGCTGGTCAAAGGTTGACTCCTCGCATCTGGATCGACCCTAAAGAGGGGATCTCGCTGCTCGGAACTGCTGCCTGCCACTAAAGATAAAGGCTCGAAGGACGTTCCGGTAAGGCTGCCAGAGGCTCGAGCCCATAATATAGAGTAAGGTCATGAAGTAAAATAATAAAGTAGTATAACGTCAGGTCATGAAGTAAAACAATAAAGTAGTATAACGTCAGGTCATGAAGTAAAATAATAAAGTAGTATAACGTCAGGTCATGAAGTAAAACAATAAAGTAGTATAACGTCAGGTCATGAAGTAAAATAATAAAGTAGTATAACGTCAGGTCATGAAGTGAAATAATAAAGTAGTATAACGTCAGGTCATGAAGTGAAATCATGGAGTAGTATAACGTCAGGTCATGAAGTAAAATAATAGAGTAGTATAACGTCAGGTCATGAAGTAAAATAGTGGAGTAGTATAACGTCAGGTCATGAAGTAAAATAGTAGAGTAGTATAACGTCAGGTCATGAAGTAAAATAGTAGCGTAGTATAACGTCAGGTCATGAAGTTGAACAATAGAGTAGTATAGAGTAAGGTCATGAAGTAGCATAATAAAGTAAAATAATGGAACGGCAGGCAGCATATGATTTATTAATGTGCTTTTTAGAAAAGCGAAAGATTCAAGATATAGATTTAAAAAAGGAGGTGGCCAAACTGGTCATATATGGAACAGCTAAGGGGCATTTTCAGGACCCCAACACAGTCTTCTGTGTTGAAGAATGGAGAGCATTCGGGGATACTTTATGGGCAGCTGTTATAGACGATGATAAGACAGTCAAAAAATTGTCCCGACCGTGGCGCACCGTAATCAATTGCTTAAAACAGCATCAAGCTGAACAGTCTCCCTGGCAGAAAGTTTTTGAAATGTTAAAGGCGCATGTCGGCTCTAAAAAGCAGAGCGATAATTCCGAGCTGAGTGCTGGATCGTCAACAACTGTACTAACCCCTTACCTCCCTAAACTGGCTGCGCTTGCCTCCGCACCCCCTGACGGGAGGGCCGACAATCCCTTTGATCCGGGTCCGACAGACACCAACAAGGAGCCCGATCTACCCCCTCACTGTCCCTCGGACCAACGGGTGCGACTCAGGAGGGAGGCAGAGCAGCAGGGAGAAGTTGAACTATTGCAAGCTTTGATCTGTGTGCAGCACGGCGGTCTGCGCAGGGAACTAATTAGTGGCGAACTAATAAGGGAGATTCCAAAAACTGTAAGAAGAGAACCAAACCGCCCAAGGTGTCCTAAAACTCCTCCAACATATCCTCTCTAAGAGAGGGAAAAAATATGATGCCTCCGTTATTACAGCATTTTTGAACTGGGTCTGGCGCCATAAATTAACCCCAGGAGCACAAGTCATATTCGAAATTCCCACCTGGGAAGCAATAGGTCATGTATTATGGGATGCAGTGGCCAAAGGAGGCAAGGAGGCAAAATTCGGACCGGTGTGGAGGGAAATAGTGGAGGTGCTGCAGACAATGAAAGGAGAGAGATCAGCAGCTGCAGCGGCTACAGTGGTACTCGGAGCGTCCGGGGCTCCCGTATCGCTTGGCACAGCTCCACAGGCTTTCCCAGCAACCTCACTCTTCTCCCACATGTTAAACATCCCACAACGGGCCCCACTAGAATCTAGCTCATTTAATGTATCTGGTGCTGTCGGCAGAGCGCTCGCCGCCCCTGCGGCTGCATCTAACAAAATTTTTGTAAGAGAGGTGCCAAAAGCGTTATATCACCAGACGGAGACAGATGAAAAGCCGTCTGATAAACCCCAAGAAACTGTGTCAGTGAGGAAAGATGCAGAGCAAGGAGGGGCTGCCTGTCATCCTTCTGCGCCTCCAAAAGAATTAACTCCCGGTAACCCAGATGTGGCAACAACAGGAGATGATACTGCTGGAGCAGCTGCAATGCCCTCGCTTCAAGGGGAGTTGAAAGAGTTAGTGAACGCATTGCAACAATTGGCTATTCAACAGAAGCCAGAGCTGCCATCGGCTCCAGAACCCCCTGCACATAAAAATTACACCTTTATGGATGGATCTAGTCCAACTCTCGCAATTGCCACAAAAACGATTATCAGTGCAATCCTCAGCCAGACCCTGAGATAGAAGAAGCCCATAGCCGAAAATGGAAAGGCATAATCACAAATGCAGTTTCGGAAGGAGATTTCATAACTGTACCAGAAGTATTCCCAGTAATGCATGGTGCAGGTGGTCGATACTGGGAACCGATTGACTGGAGATTGTTGGGGAAACTTAAAGCTGCCGTGATCCAGCACGGCCTTAAATCACAAGTCACGACATCGCTAATACAGCACATCTTTCAATCGCATACCCTCGTTCCGGTGGACATAGGTACCCTAGCAAAATTGATTCTCGCAGCAGCCATCTCGGCACTGCACACACCATCAGCACCTGCCAATCATCCCTTTGATCCAGGGTCAGCAGCCTCCGAGAGAACTTTGATTTATTTTCATCAACGGAGGAGCTGTGACCCTAAACAGCTACAAACTTTTCCTGGGAATTGTTTGCAGGAGGCACATACCAACACAGATGCCTCCGCAGCAACCAGCAGCTCTCACCTCAGAGCAAGAACCAGAGGCAGCGCCGAGATAGACGTGATCACCATCATCACAGTTGTGCTGCAATCATCCGCACTTCACACAATACCATGAAACGTAAAAGGACCATTGGAGGGTAGCTTTACTGCCTTGTAATTAGAATGATTATCAATAATTTGGTTGGGAATCTTTGTAATTAGAATGATTATCAATAATTTGGTTGGGAATCTTTGTTTTACCTGGGGTCATTGATGCCGGCTGTACTGGAATGATTCAAGCAAGAGTATGGATGCTGTCTCTACTAGTGTTATGAACACCATTTCCACTAGTATTAATACCAACAAACAGCCGGATAGTGTATTTAATTTTGTTCAAAGCAGCTGTGTTCCAAGCTGACTCTGTAGAGCATGGCTCACAAAGATTTGAGTCCATAAGAATCCCTGAAATACATTTGTTTTAGTCCCTATAAACTCAGCCTCTTATGTTGAAGGTGTAACCCTTAGTTGTGCACGTTCCACTAATCTTGTGGGGGAGAGATGCGTTAAATGCAATGGGAATAGACATTGGAATTATGAACAAGTGAAAAAAATTGGGTACATTGCAAAATTTAGTGGAAGAGCAAACAGATCATGGGCATACAGTCCCATTTAATAGTCCTTGGAATGCAGCTGTATTTGTGATAATTTACATGACTTTTCTAGACAAACTACAAGAGGCCTTAAATGAGCAGGCAGACAATATCGCCGCTAGATAAGTGTTGCTTAAACAATTAGCCTTAACTTAGTGCACTGTTAATTGCATGATTACCTGTTACAAAGATTGTTTATTTTACCAGAATTGACTGATGCTGGCGTTATGAGAGCGATGCAAGTAATAGTTTGGATGCCTATACCTCCTGACTTTATATCAAAGGGCACTAGAATCACTCATCTAACTTATTTTTCAGCAGTTGTACTCCATGAAGAGACAGAGGCTGTGGTTCAACTGACCAGACCGTGATTCTATCAATACAGAAACTACAAAAGACTACCATAAGTGAAATATTTGTTAGACAATCGATATAAGCCTTATTAGATAATGCATGTACATAATTTAAGTGTTGTATGTTCCCGGTACCAGGTGTGGTTTATATGTCCATAGTGTGGAAAAAAATTGTGGATCCAATAGTGAATTGTATGAATGTATTCAGTTATCTTCGAAATGAGTGGTCGTATGCATGTGTGTTTGAAGCGCTTCAAACGTTTGTAAGACTTAGAAATTGGTTTTGATTAATCTTGAAAATACATCTCTGGGACCTTTCAATCTCAAATGTCCACTAAGCCGGCAAACAGGTAAATTTACCTGGGGATCTTTGGAACGAAAGGCTCCAGAAGGAAAAGTTTTAAAATACCTAGCAAAACATGCAGCTGTATGTGTATGAGTGCACCACTACCCCCACCCCCCGCACCCCCCCACACCCTTCTCCTTCCTTTCTAAGTTTTTTCTTTCAGCCTTGAAGAAGTCCACAGGAATTAATGGTGTTATCTCTTTAGGGGAATGCCAATTTGTGAGAACACTGTGCATTCCAGTCTCGCTGGAACTAGTCAGCGGTTGCTGGGTCCTAGTGCAGACAACCTTTAGGGATAATTGAAGCAATGATAGAGGAAAATTTAAGTGATTCATTACGAAGTGTTCAGTTATTAGGCCAAGGCTCGACAATCATTTATATCCCAATCACAAAAGCATATGCTAAGTGCTGCATGGCAAGTATTTTGAATTTGCACGTGTATCTAATAGATTATCCAGAAAGTACTGCTATCCATTTACCAAGTCATGCCATTATTGAATGTACCCATCAAGTACTAAAAACATTGTTAAAAAAGGGGGGAATCAGGAGAGACACTGCAATACAGATTGATAAAGGTGCAATATGTAATGAATTTTTTGCGATTAGCAAGAGATGATCAAATTGTGCCGAAGTTGAGGCATATACAAACCATGTCATCAAAATTAGAGCAAGTATAAGACAATGTGAAAGTGCTATTGAAAAAGTTATTATGGGCAATGGACACTCTTGGTCAAAGGAGGAATGTTATTTTTAATTGTGTTAATTGCTTTGACAATTATCCTGTGTGTTACAGTTTATACAACGTCAAGTCAATCACATGTTTCACCTGGACACTTTAGTCGAAAAACAAAAAGGCGACGGCCATTCACAGAATTGACTCTCGGCAAAATATGTGGGTCACTTGGGCCAACCAGACAGGCCAAAGGAGCTTTTGTTTATCTATGAGCACACCCAGTGATCCCTTTAGAACATGTTTAATTGGAGTACCTCTTAACAACAGCCATAATGCAACCGAGTTTTTGGGGTGGACGAATCAGTGGAAAACCCCACGGGACGCCAACAACTCGTTATGTAAATTTTCCTCCAACTCCCCTGGTTGGTTGATTAGCCATGTTTGCACCATCAATCCAAATGCAGTGTTGCAAAATCGAGCCACAATAGATTTTTGTTATTAGCTCATGGGCATGGTTGTGAAGATTTTGAGGGCATGTGTTGTATGAATTTATCTGATCACTCAGTATCCATCCATGCACACCTAAAAGAACTTGAAAGCAATATGAAAAAACTCACAGTGGTCACCAGCCCCCTTTGACAATTGGTTACAGTTTTTGGGGATATCCGGATGGATCAAAGAGATCGTTCGTCTAGGAGTTGTCATATTGGTAGTGATTTTTTCGATATTGTTGGTATTGCCTTGTATGTTGAATTGTGTGTAGCGAATGTTGAATAAAGTTTCGCAGTCAGTATGGTTCGTTCAAAAAGAAGACGGGGGAATTGTGGAGAAGTGGTTACGTGACAAAGGACACGTTAACATGCACGAGATGTGCTGTGCTGAGAAGGCCAAAATGACCTTGACGAGAGCATTATACCATAAAAGTAAGACGACCTTGACGAGAGCATTATACCGTAAAAGGATGTTGTGGTCAGCAGTGAGAAGGAGTTAGTTGGCAAAAAATAAGGAACTTATGTAAATGTAACCAATAAGCAATAACCAATGATTAACCGTATATGCTAATGTTAGAGACATGATTAACCAATTAGATTTTGCCAAATGTGCTTATTAATGAACCTGAGCAATATAATGCGTGCCTTCTGATGAATAAACGAAGCTTGCTTATCAATCATATTGGTTGTGCGAGTCTTCCCTCCGGCAAGAAAATAGCAACAGCTGCTCTAGCTACTCCCCACGCCCACAGCCAGGACACCCCCTCATTAGCCCATAGACATTCTCACTAGCCATCCTGCTTGCTGCCATAGCACATCACTAGCCAATACACGGTCTGGGCTGGAAAGATGCCCCCTGTTGGGGGCCCTGGGGGCTCGTGGGGGGCCCGGGGGATGGGGCTGCTCACGGCTTGGTGCCCCCAGTGCCCGTCTCCAAGCCCTTTGTGCGGCCGACGGCGGCAGTGGCGGCGGAGGGGGCGACGGTGGCCCTGACGTGCTCTGTGCGGGAGGGGACCAAGCCGCTGAGCTTCTCCTGGCAGCACCGGGAGCCCCGGGGGGGTCCCCTGCCGTCCCCCATGGGGATGGGGGGCTCCGGGGCAGAGCTGCGCCTGACGCCCGCCAACCGGAGCCACGCGGGCTGGTACGCCTGCACCGTGCGCAACCAAGTCAACAACTGCACCAGCGAGCCCGTCTACCTGGACATCATCTGTGAGTGGCCTCACCTTCCCGGGGGGCTGTGAGGGCATCCTCAGGGCTGGAGATGCCACCATGGCCTGGCCATGGCGACCAAGCATCCTGCCACCTGGCTACTATGATGTGGCTGTGACCACCAAGCACCCTACCACCATGGTGGCCCCGTGGTACAGCCATGGCCACCACGTGCAGTGCCACCGAGGTACCTCCTCAGCCACCGCGTGGCCTGTCTGTGTCCATGGTCACCACGCACTGTGCCACCTCCACAGCCACCAGGCCAGCATGGTGTGTCCATGGCCACCATGCCCTACGGCACCATGGTGCCTCCACGCCCACCACCCACCCCGGGACGTCCATGGCCACCACGGTGATGTTCACAGCCACCATGGTGCACGTTTTCTAAGGAGACTTCCCAGCCTGGTTCCCCACCAGAGGGAGGATGCCCCAGGTGTGGCTGTGTCCCCTCTCTGGGGATGTCCCGATGACTGAGGGTCCCCATGTCACCGCAGATGGCCCCGACGAGCCAGCCATCAGCGTGGAGCCCTTCTCCCCTGAACAGGGGGGCTTCTCGGCGGGCGAGAGGGAGGACGTGGTGCTGAGCTGCCTGGCTCCCTCCAACCCCCCTAGTCGCTACGTCTGGCTCCACAACAGCTCCCAGGTCCACACCGGCCAGACCTACGTCATCCCTGCCATCACTCGCGCCCAGGCGGGCACCTACACCTGCCTGGCCGAGAATACCCACCTCCAAACCCGCACCCAGGCCACCACCGTCCTCACCGTCTACTGTAAGTAACCCTGGAACAGGGGCGGCCCCACGGGTGCCCCTGGGGCGAGATAGACCAAGGCAGCTTCTGGTGAGGATGTAGGTGTGAAGGGCAATGTGGGAGGAGGGTAACAGCCCGGCGTCCCCCAGCTCTGATGGTCTCCTGCAGATCCACCACCCGGCAGCCCCACCTGCTCTGCCCTGGCCACCGGTGACCTGCGGGACGTGGCCCTGCGGTGCCGCTGGCCGGGGGGCTTCCCCCTGGCACGGCTGCGCTGGGTGGGCCCCTGGCCTCCCGTGAAGGAGGATGAGGACGAGGTGGCATCGGGGTCGAGTCTTTCCATGGCCACCAGCATCCAGCCAGGGGCGGCCACCAGGAACGGCCAAGCCCTTGATCTCTTCAGCCAGCTTAAATGTGCCACGATAAATTAACTGCAGTTTATTTTTTGCAGGATCCACCCAGTCTGGCAGAAACTAAGGAGATGTGGGGACCGGAGCGGTGTATCTGGGTCACTCCGGCAGCTGAGGAGCAAGCACAGCCCAACGATGATCTCTATGCCCAGGCCTCTCTCGGTCTAGGGGTGCGATCAACCCTTCTGGCATTTCCTGAGGATCAGAGGGGAAGCAGGAGGATGGTCATGAAAAGAAAGGTGCTGAGGCACAGACCTGATGGAGGAGTGGAGGTCTTTGACGAGTCGGGGAGCAGCACCAACACCCGGAGCCTGAGGCAGAAGATGCTTCATCATAGGCCAAGCCCAGAAGACAGCAGCTCTGAGGGGGAAATAGAGTCAAGCAACAGCTCCCATCCCTGGTGGCCCCGCAGGGACAGCCCCTGCTTTCTCCCTGCGGATTTGGGGAGCCAGAGCTCTCATGATTCTCATTACAGAGCTGCAGCAGAACAACCCAAGTCCTTCATTCCTCCGCGGTTCGAGCTGCTGGGCCGTAACCGGGGGAAAACTGACTGCGTGGCCAAATATTTTGAATATAAACGAGATTGGGAGAAATTTGGAATCCCAGGGGAGGATCGGTGGAAAGAAGTGCGCTGGGGCATCCGGGAGAAGATGCTCTGTGAGCCCGAGCTGCCCCACCGTCCGCAGCACCTCCCCATCCCCAACAACTACACCGTGCCCACGGAGAAGAAGAGAGCTGCCCTGTGCTGGAAGGTGCGCTGGGACCTGGCCAGGGGCCTCCTGCCGGAGAAAACCACTCCCTGGTAGCACCTTGAGCCCTGCTCCTTGCCTGTGAGCCGGGAACTGAGCACCAGCTGCTTTTATCCGCCTCAAAGTCCTCGATAATTTCTAAAAATCCCGTTTTTTGCATTTCAAGTGGGCTAAGTCCTACTATTCAAACTTTTTCCAGCACTTCAGAAAAGTGGGCTGGGTGGAGAACCCAGTTCCCCCGTTGCATCCTGTGATGCTGCTTCCCGAGCTCTGACTGGAAGCTCTGAGAAGCTGGCACCAAGAACCCCACGGCCTGCAGGACCCTTTGGATATCGCAGGAACAAGACTGCAGGGAGCCTGGGGATTTGGGGCAGGGAACAGACCCTGCATGAGACACCAAGGTTGTTACATCTGTGATGCCTCAGGAATTCCTTTAATAAAGTGTGTGAAAAGACTTATGGTCTGTGGGCTATTTTATAGAATCATGGAATGGCTTGAGTTTGAAGGGACCTTAAAGAACATCCGACCTGGCCTTGAACCCCTCCAGGGATGGGGCAGCCACCCCTGCTCTGGGCAACCTGGGCCAGGGCCTCCCCACCCTCAGAGTGAAGAATTTCTTCCTAAGGTCTAATCTAAATCTTCCCCCTTCCAATTTAAAACTGTTCCCCCTTGTCCTATCCCGGCACTCCCTGATTAAAAGCCCCTCCCCAGCTTTCCTTGAGTCCCTTTCAGTACTGGAAGCTACTCTAAGGTGTCCTAGGAGCCTTCTCCAGGCTGAACAACCCCCACTCTGTCAGCCTGCCTCATAGCAGAGGTGCTCCAGGCCTTGGATCATCTCTGTGGACCTCCAGGAGTTGGGGGTTCCTCACAGGGTGGGGGGTCTCTCCTGGGATGAGATGTGGATTCCTCCTAGGTGTCGAGAGCTCCCTCCCGGCATCTGGGGATCCCTTATAGGGTGGGGTGGGGGGAATCCCTCCCTGTTTGCATGCTCTGCCCAGTTTTGGAGGCCTCATCCAGGTTTAGGGGGTCCCATCACAATTTGGGGAGACCCCTCCTCATGTTTGGGGCCCCTCCTGGGATGCAGGGTTCTGTCATGGTTTGGGGTGATGCTTCCCAGTATTTGGGGCTCCCTCACAGGTTTTGGGGTCCTTCCCACAGCTTCAGGCTCCCTCCTGGCATCTAGGGCTCCCTCTCAGGATCCAGAGGGTCTGTCCTGGGATTTGGAGGATCCCTCCTGAATCAAGGCTCCTGCCCAGTTTTGGAGGCTCAATCCTGTGTTAGGGGGTTCTGTCATGGTTTGGGGAGATCCCTCCCATGTTTTGCAGACCCTCACGGTGCTTGGGGCTCCTCCCAGTTTGGGGTGTTGCTCCTGATGTTTGAGGCTCTCTCCTGGGTCCTTCCCGGAGTTTGGGTGTCCCTTACGGAGGGGGAAATCCCTCCTGGTTTGGTTTGGCAGTCCTACCCAGTTTTAGGGGCTTCCTTCTGTATTAGGGGATACTATCATGGTTTGGGGACATCCCTCACAGGGTTAGGGTTCCCTCCTGGTATTTGGGGCTCCCTTCCAGGATTCACGGGGTCCTTCCTGGTATTTGGGGCTCCCTTCCAGGATTCACGGGGTCCTTCCTGGAGTTTGGGGCTCCTTCCCTGGTTTTCGGGACCCCCCTGGGATTCAGGGGGTCCTCCTGGGGGTTTGGGGCTGCCTCCTCATTGTTTGGGGAGATCCCTCCTGGTGTTTGGGGCTCCCTTCTAGGGTTTGGAGAGATCCCTCCCGGTTTGGGGACTCCCTCTTGGCTTTGGAGCCGCCTCCTGGGATGAGAGATGGATTCCTCCCAGCACTTGGTGGGCCCCTCCTGGGATTTGGGGGGCAGCTCCCAGGCTGGAGGGGAGGCTCCCTCCTGGGATTTGGGGGTCCTTTACAGGGTAGGGGGATCCCTGCTGATTTGGGGGTTCTGCAAAGTTTCGGGACTCCTTCCCAGGTTTTAGGAATTTCTTACAGGGTGGGAAAGGCCCCTCTGGGGACGGAGCTGGATCCCTGCCCGCTGGGGCCCCTCCGGAGAGAAGAGCAACAAAGCTGGTGAAAGGGCTGGAGAACAGGCCTTATGAGAAGCGGCTGAGAGAGCTGGGGTTGTTTAGCCTGGAGAAGAGGAGGCTGAGGGGTGACCTCATTGCTCTCTACAACTACCTGAAAGGACGTTGTAGAGAGGAGGGTACTGGCCTCTTCTCCCAAGTGACAGGGGACAGGACAAGAGGGAATGGCCTCAAGCTCCGCCAGGGGAGGTTGAGGTTGAACATCAGGAAAAAATATTTCACAGAAAGGGTCATTGGGCACTGGAACAGGCTGCCCAGGGAGGTGGTTGAGTGTTAAAAAGCACCAGGAGGTCCCTCGAAAGGAGCAGGAGACTCAAAACAGGGGGAAATAGCAGTGAAGGGTTGGCTGGGAGGGAGCAGAGCGGTGGGAGGGCTGCTGCGGAACCTCAGCCTGCCTCTCGCCACACCTCAGACTCGGAGGAGTGCGAGCTGGCTGGCGGCGGAGATGAGCCAGGACGGGCACCAAGTGGCGATGCTGACAGCGGAGCTGACGGTGCCGCAGCGGGCCAACATCATCCAGCGCTTCCGCGAAGGAAAGGAGAAGGTCCTCATTGTCACCAATGTCTGCGCCAGAGGTACCTCTGGAAAACCCAGTGCCCCTTGCAATTCCGAAGGGGGTGAAACACACCTCCTGGCATCTGCTGCTTCTGGTGGCAGCATGGCTTAAGGCAGGGATCCTACGGGATATGTTGGGCCCAGGGAGCCTTTCCCGCAGCCCTGATCTCACTGTTTCTCAGGGATCGATGTGCAGCAAGTCACCATCGTGGTGAACTTCAGCCTCCCCACCTCTCGGAGAAGAAACGAGCCAGATTTTGAGACCTATCTCCACCGCATCGGGCGAACTGGATGCTTTGGGAAGAAGGGCATCGCCTTCAGCATGGTGGAAAGCTGTAACGTGGGGCTTGTGCACAAGATAGAGGAGTATTTCCGTAAGCATTCACATGTATCTGCCTTGCTGGGATAGGTTCTGGGACTGGTGATCTCCCTTCAGCTCATTTCCCATCTGCAAAGGGACCTTATTGGGCTGCTCTTCTCCCTGGGCGTGTCTTACTCGGCACAGGCACCAGGTGGAGCCTCCCTTCTGTCCCCCTTGCCCTTTGAGGGGGTTTTTATCCATAGCAGACGTTTTCAGGGAAACAGAATCACAGAATGTCCTTAGTGGGAGGGGACCCCCAAGTCTCATCAAGTCCAACTCCTGTCCCTGCACAGGACAACCCCACAATTCACACTGTGGGGCTGGGGGCGTTGGCCAAACACTTCTGGAATATTGTCAGCCTTGGGACTGCTTCCCTGGGAGCTGTTCCTGCGCTCCACCACCCTCTGGGGGAAGAACCTTTTCCCAATGTCCAACCTAACCCTGCCCTGGCATCTTCATGCCATGCCCTCATGTCCAGAGGGAAGAGCTCAGTGCCTGCTCCTCCTCCTCCCCATTGAGGAAGCTGCATAGCGCGATGAGGTTTCTCTTCAGTCTCATCTTTTCCAGGCTGATCAGACCAAGGGACTTCAGCCACTTCTCATACACTTCCCCTCTAAACTCTTAAACTCTGTGCCCTCCTCTGGACACTCCAGCAGCTTTAGATCCTTTTTATCCTGTGGCTCCCAAACTGTCCCCGGTGCTCAAGGTGGGGCCCCAGTGCGGAGCAGAGCGGGACAATCCCCTCCCTCGCTTGGCGAGCGATGCCGTGCTGGATGCACCCAGGACGTGGTTGGCTGCCAGGTCACTGCTACCTCGTGGCCGACTTGCCATGGACCAGAACCCCCTGATCCCTTTCTGCAGGGCTGCTCTCCAGCCTCGCGCTCCCCGGGCTGTCCGTCCATCCGTGTCCCAGGGACAGAACAAGGCCCTCGCCCCAGTTAAACTCCCTGCGGGTGTGATTGCCCATCTCTCCCGTTTGTCCGATCCCTCTGCGGGGCCTCTCTGCTCTCTGGGGTGTCAGCAGCTCACCCACTTCCATGACATCCCCAAACTGAGTTATTAAACCTTCCAGTCCCGCATCCAGGTAATTTCTGAGAATGCTGAGGAGCGCTGGCCCTGGGATGAACCCCGCGGAATGCCACTAGGGACTGGTCGCCAGCCTGATGTGACCGCAGTCACTGTGACGCTTTGATCCAGCCCCTCAGCCCGTTCTCCCCACCCAGCACTGTGTGTCCAGCTGGCCACTGGGCCGTTTGTTCAGTAGCCTGAGATTTTGTGTGTGACTTGCCAGGGCCTTCACAGGTACCTGGTTTGCCTCAGCACCGCTTTTCACTTCCCTCCTTCAGGCATTTTATCTGCCTTTTCCCTGTCCCAGGGCAGCTGGTACCTGGCTGAGCTCAGCCCGGTTGTGGGAGTGAAGTCAGCCTTGGCCAAAGCAGCCCACTGCGGGATTCCCGCGGGATGAAAATCCAGCGGAAGAATGCCCAGACTTTTGCTTTTTAATGCTGTGACGTTGGGATTTGAGGGCTGGGGGTGCCTGATGAGATTAACGAACCTCCCCTGTCCTGCATCGGTTTGGAGGTGGGAGGAGAGGGTGGGAGCGGCTTTGGAAACCGATTGGGACATGCTGCTTCTGGCTTGGGACCTCTCACTTTCGGACAAGGTGCTTCTGGCTTAGGGCTCCTCTCTCGGACACGCTGCTTCTGGTTTGGGGCACTTCTTGCTTTCAGAGTCCAGGCCACTGCACTCCCTCACTTGGCACTGTGCCTTCTCCCAGTTTCCTTGGCTGTTGCTTGAGGGCCGTGGACTGGAAATCCCACCCACACAGGAGCGTTCCCACCCATGCCTGTGCACGCAAGCGGCACAAATGCCAGCTCACCGGCGGCCGGGCTTTGGTTTTACCAGCTCGTGCCCAACACTGGCAATTTTTGTTTCCTTCCTACAGAGACCAAGATCAAGGAGCTGGACCCAGATGACATGGATGAGCTCGAGAGGCTGGAAAACTGAGTGAGGACCAGGGCTGTGCTGCCCCCCCGTCCCAGTTTTGGTTCAGGAACAGAAGGAAAAGTTACAGGGGAAGATGTTCCAGTTCTCTTAAGAGTTTCCCCACATAGTTTGGCTTTGTTGGGATGCTGGGAGGAGGCAGGGGAGCCCTCAGCCCCAGCGGTTCTTGTCCCTGGTTTTGTTCTGGTTCTGTGGCCGAGGTTTTCAGAGCCCTGGCTCTGCAGGGTGGGAGGAATCCCCATGGCGCTCGGCTTGGGGTGATGCTCCTCAGCGGCACCTCTGGATGCGCTCAGAGTGGTCAGGAAACGGGGAAGCAGCAGGAGCTGGCTCCAGAACTCCGCTGCTTGTCTCCAGGCAGCAGCGACAGGTACCTTTCTGCCACAAAAACCTGGAGAAAAAGCTCAGAAAGAAAGAATGGGGAGAAAAGCGGAGTTGTTAGAAAACGGAATAACGGGCTCTGGCTAGGTGGCGGCAGGAGCTGCTGTCGCGGAGCCCGAGTGGAGCAGTTTGGGGACTGGAAGAGCCGGGAGCTCGTGGGCTGCTGGGCAGGGGTCAGGGGTTGTCCCTTCGCTGTCACCAAGCCTGTCTCTAACAGAATGGAATTAAATCCTTGCTAGGGTGGTGGTGTTCCTCCTGTGCAACAGGAATTTGGAATTTATCCCTACGCTCAGTGCAGACGTGTTTTTATTGGCTCCAAGTGTTGACGGTTGTGTCCTTAGCCACCAACATCCCCTGCTCCCCTTGCTTCAGCTTTCCCAGTTGCTTTACAAACCTGACCTGTCCAGGCAGAAACTGTGCCCGGAGCCGTCTGGCAGCAGCTCGGGGAGCAAAGCCTCAGCTGGCTCTGTAGCCCCCCGGGCCCGGCTTTACCCCACAGTGGGCGTTCGATCCCCAAACCTCTTTGCAGGCAGCCTCACACTCTTGGTTTGCTCCGGCTGAGCCCCTTCCTCAGTGGACACAGGCTCTGGGGGTGGGATCTGGCCCGCAGACCCCTCTGGTTGGGGCGCTCCCCCTGCGTTGTGTTACAGCCTGGCTGCCCCCATGAATGTTTTATGGGCTGGGGCTGCTGTGGAGAGGGAGATGAAATATCAAACCCCGCTTGCCACCCGGCTTCCCCAGCTCCCAGACCCCGCATGCTCCGCCACGGGGCTGTGGGAGCCTATTTTCCCTTCCTTTGGCCATAAAACAGAGGCTGGGGGGGTGAGTGTGGGACAGGGATCAATCCCCACCCCTGGGGGATGGAGGCGATGCTGCCGCTCCTTGAGTGAGCGCGCCTGTCCTCAGCCCTGAGATTGCAGGGACCGAGGCCGGTGGCAGCACCAGGTTCCTTCCAGCCCGCACGAGCAGGCTGATAAATAATTAACGGTTAATCAGGGCAGGGCTTAATTCCCCAGGGGAAACCAGAGAAGAGGTTGGCGCGGAGAGCGCAGCCCTGCTTCGCCATCGCTCCGCGCTGCTGGACATGGCGCCATGGCACGAGGCTGGGCAGCGCCGCACTGGAGGGGACCGTGGGCGCTGTGGCTGCTGCCGGTGCTGGCAGGGGGTGAGCAGAGCCCCCGAGCCCCGGCTGCCCGGGCGCAAGCGGGCCCTGACCCCGCTGCCCCCCGGCAGGGCAGCCGCTGGCGGCCGGAGAGGCGGGCTACGAGGAGTGGGCAGTGACGGGGGTTCAGGGCCGTGCGGTGGAGCTGAGCTGCGGGCGTGTGGCGGCGGCACCGCCGGCTGTCGTCTTCTGGAGTTTCGTGGCGGAGCCGGAGGGCTCAGGGCCGCCGCGGGCAGTGGCCGTGGGCTCAGGCAGAGAGGTGTCAGTGGCCCCCGGCGCGGGGACGCTGGGCAGGGTGACCCTGCGCAACGGGACGCTGGAGCTGCGGGAGCTGCGGGCGGCCGCCCAGGGGCGATTCCTCTGCCAGGGGCTCTTCCCGGAGCGTGGGCGACTCCACGTTGGCTACGCCGCTGTCCTCTTGCGCATCTTGGGTAAGCACTGGCCGATGGCCACCATTGCGTTCCCGGGGATCCCTGCGCTTGCCCGTGAGCCCTAGAGTCTTTCACAGGCCAGCAGTGTGTGCTGCTGGCCACTGAAGAGCCTGCTAGCCCATGGGAGTCTTCCACTGGCCAGTGTAGCGTGCTCCTGGCCAATGAAGAGCTCAGTAGCCACTGAAGGGCCCCACTACTCACTGAAGCGCGCCACTAGCCAGTGTAGAGCTCTGCTAGCCAACACAGCGGCTTGCAGCCAGTGCAACACTCCACTAAGCAGGAAAGCACCCCATTAGCCAACGTGGCACCCCACGAGCCAACGTAGTGCTGTGCTAGCCAACAGCATCACACTAGCCAACGTAGCACCCCACAAGCCAATGTAGCACTGGGCTAGCCAACACGGCAGCACACTAGCCGACATAGCATTCCACTAGCTGAAGTAGCTCACCATTAGCCAGCGAAGGGCCCCATAAGCCAAAGCAGAGCCTTGCTGCCCGGCAAAGCACCCCACTAGCCATCGTAGCGTCCTGCTAGCCAGCACCATCTCCTTGCCCTGGCCAATCCAGCATCCCAGTAGCCCCTAAGCGGTCACATTAGCCTGTCTGTGGCTGCTCTAGCTACTCCCCACGCCCACAGCCAGGACACCCCCTCATTAGCCCATAGACATTCTCACTAGCCATCCTGCTTGCTGCCATAGCACATCACTAGCCAATACACGGTCTGGGCTGGAAAGATGCCCCCTGTTGGGGGCCCTGGGGGCTCGTGGGGGGCCCGGGGGATGGGGCTGCTCACGGCTTGGTGCCCCCAGTGCCCGTCTCCAAGCCCTTTGTGCGGCCGACGGCGGCAGTGGCGGCGGAGGGGGCGACGGTGGCCCTGACGTGCTCTGTGCGGGAGGGGACCAAGCCGCTGAGCTTCTCCTGGCAGCACCGGGAGCCCCGGGGGGGTCCCCTGCCGTCCCCCATGGGGATGGGGGGCTCCGGGGCAGAGCTGCGCCTGACGCCCGCCAACCGGAGCCACGCGGGCTGGTACGCCTGCACCGTGCGCAACCAAGTCAACAACTGCACCAGCGAGCCCGTCTACCTGGACATCATCTGTGAGTGGCCTCACCTTCCCGGGGGGCTGTGAGGGCATCCTCAGGGCTGGAGATGCCACCATGGCCTGGCCATGGCGACCAAGCATCCAGCCACCTGGCTACTATGATGTGGCTGTGACCACAAAGCACCCTACCACCATGGTGGCCCCGTGGTACAGCCATGGCCACCACGTGCAGTGCCACCGAGGTACCTCCTCAGCCACCGCGTGGCCTGTCTGTGTCCATGGTCACCACGCACTGTGCCACCTCCACAGCCACCAGGCCAGCATGGTGTGTCCATGGCCACCATGCCCTACGGCACCATGGTGCCTCCACGCCCACCACCCACCCCGGGACGTCCATGGCCACCACGGTGATGTTCACAGCCACCATGGTGCACGTTTTCTAAGGAGACTTCCCAGCCTGGTTCCCCACCAGAGGGAGGATGCCCCAGGTGTGGCTGTGTCCCCTCTCTGGGGATGTCCCGATGACTGAGGGTCCCCATGTCACCGCAGATGGCCCCGATGAGCCAGCCATCAGCGTGGAGCCCTTCTCCCCTGAACAGGGGGGCTTCTCGGCGGGCGAGAGGGAGGACGTGGTGCTGAGCTGCCTGGCTCCCTCCAACCCCCCTAGTCGCTACGTCTGGCTCCACAACAGCTCCCAGGTCCACACCGGCCAGACCTACGCCATCTCTGCCATCACTCGCGCCCAGGCGGGCACCTACACCTGCCTGGCCGAGAATACCCACCTCCAAACCTGCACCCAGGCCACCACCGTCCTCACCGTCTACTGTAAGTAACCCTGGAACAGGGGCAGCCCCACGGGTGCCCCTGGGGCGAGATAGACCAAGGCAGCTTCTGGTGAGGATGTAGGTGTGAAGGGCAATGTGGGAGGAGGGTAACAGCCCGGCGTCCCCCAGCTCTGATGGTCTCCTGCAGATCCACCACCCGGCAGCCCCACCTGCTCTGCCCTGGCCACCGGTGACCTGCGGGACGTGGCCCTGCGGTGCCGCTGGCCGGGGGGCTTCCCCCTGGCACGGCTGCGCTGGGTGGGCCCCTGGCCTCCCGTGAAGGAGGATGAGGACGAGGTGGCGTCGGGGTCGAGTCTTTCCATGGCCACCAGCATCCAGCCAGGGGCGGCCACCAGGAACGGCAGCTCCTTCTCCTGCCTGGCCTCCCACCCCGCGCTGCCACGGGGGGCTACGTGCGGGACCACCCTGTGTGAGTGCCCGTGGGTCGTGTCCCCGCGGAGAAAAACCCTTTGTGACGCCCCGGTTGGTGGAGCCGCCGTGACCCTGTGCCGCGGCCACCCCGAGGGACGCGTGGCCGGGCGCTCATCACCCCAGGCGACCCCAAGCTGGGGGTGCCCGTGGCACAGTCGCCCGGGGTGGCTGTCACCCTTTTGGGGGACGCTTTGGCATCCCCGCCCTGATGCCTCTCCGTCCCACAGGGGTCCCAGCCGACGGCCCCTCCTGCGCGGTGGCGGTCACCAAGGGTAACGAGTACGTGACGCTGCGGTGCCGGTGGGAGGGGGGGACGCCGCCAGTCACCCTGCGCTGGCGGGACGGCGGGGGCCGGGCGCTGGGGGACCCCTCGCCCTCCACTGCCGTCCTGGTGCTGAGCACCCACAGCGGCTTGCGGGGCCGGGATTTTGTCTGCGCGGCCGCCCACCCGCTACGGGCCAACGGCGCCGAGTGCCGCCTCCGGCTGGGTAAGCCGGATTCGAAGCGGGCGTCCCCTCCTTGGGCCACGGTGACACAGGGGGGTCACAGGTCTCCGTGGCTCCGTGCCTCTCGCCGCACAGACGTCCCCAAGCTGGAGGCGGAGAGGAGCGAGGTGGCGGTGCTGGAGGGCGGCGAGGCGCAGTTGGCGTGCCGGTGGCAAGGCAGCGGCACTGACCTCGGAGCCACCGTGGCTTGGTACGACCCCAGGGAGCGGGAGGTGACGTCGGGGTCGGCCAAGTACCAGCTGGAGCGGGGAGAAGCGTGGCTCAACCTCACCATCTGGGAGGCCGAGTGGCCGGGGGACAGCGGGATCTACCGCTGCACCGCAGCCAACGCCGTAGGCACTGCCAGCCTCCCCATCCGCCTCCGCGTGGATCGTGAGTCCTGGGAAGCAGGGGTGGGGGGGTGGTCCTCGAGGTGGGTTTGGGGGATTCAGCCGCTCTTGCCGGGCGTTGTCCCCGCAGGGTACCCGGCCCCCCCCCAACGTCACCATCAGCAAGCTGCGGTACACGCGGGCGCGCACCGAGGTGCGGCTGGAGTGGCGGACGCAAGGTGCTGGCAACCTCACTGGCTTCGTGGTGCAGCGGCGCCGAGCCAAGAAACATCCCCGGCGGGTGCTGGGCCCCTGGGAAACGGCCGCCGGTGACATCGAGCCCCACTCCCGTGACCGGCGCCTGGGGGGGCTGGACCCAGCCGTGATCTATGCCTTCCGTGTCCTGGCTGTCAACCACAGAGAGCCATCGCGGAGCCCTTTCCATTTTCACACCGTGCTCAGCCAGCATCAACACTCCAGAGAGCGCGTGAACGGCTGCCGTTCATCCCGCCGCACCATCTGCTCCAGTGTTTCATAACGGCACCCTGCAAACTTGTGGTTTTTCAAACCCGCTTTGCAGCACAAAGTATTCTTAGGCCTGTGGAGCAAGTGGAAACTATGTCCGGATCCCCTTTCACAGCAGGGCTTGAGGTTTACTGTAACCAGACTCAAACAGCCCTCAGGCTACCGTAGACAACACCTAAAAGTACCGACTGAGCCTTTTCCTTCTCGGAGGCAGGAAAACGCCCTCTTGGATGCCCCTGGGTTAAATCGGGACCAGATACTACCATGTTTATAAAAGAACAAGGGAAGCCTGATCTGTGAAGGTCCCTTCCAACCCAAAGCATTCTATGATTCCGACACCGTTATGACTGCTCGGCGCTCACAGGTTGGGCTGAACCTGTCCTGTCTTTGTCCATTATCCCCTTCATACTTTGTGTAATTCAAGCAGGAATTTGGGGGCTGCTTTACAGCTGTGCTGTGCTTCCATCTGCTGTAGGGAAAGGGCCTTTCGCTGGCAGCGGGAGGTTTGGAATTGCAGCCAGCATTCCCAGGGCCCCAGAGACCAACCACCACCTAAATTGCACCCCTGACCCCCAGGCACTGAGGGTCCAAGCCCTTGATCTCTTCAGCCAGCTTAAATGTGCCACGATAAATTAACTGCAGTTTATTTTTTGCAGGATCCACCCAGTCTGGCAGAAACTAAGGAGATGTGGGGACCGGAGCGGTGTATCTGGGTCACTCCGGCAGCTGAGGAGCAAGCACAGCCCAACGATGATCTCTATGCCCAGGCCTCTCTCGGTCTAGGGGTGCGATCAACCCTTCTGGCATTTCCTGAGGATCAGAGGGGAAGCAGGAGGATGGTCATGAAAAGAAAGGTGCTGAGGCACAGACCTGATGGAGGAGTGGAGGTCTTTGACGAGTCGGGGAGCAGCACCAACACCCGGAGCCTGAGGCAGAAGATGCTTCATCATAGGCCAAGCCCAGAAGACAGCATCTCTGAGGGGGAAATAGAGTCAAGCAACACCTCCCATCCCTGGTGGCCCCGCAGGGACAGCCCCTGCTTTCTCCCTGCGGATTTGGGGAGCCAGAGCTCTCATGATTCTCATTACAGAGCTGCAGCAGAACAACCCAAGTCCTTCATTCCTCCGCGGTTCGAGCTGCTGGGCCGTAACCGGGGGAAAACTGACTGCGTGGCCAAATATTTTGAATATAAACGAGATTGGGAGAAATTTGGAATCCCAGGGGAGGATCGGTGGAAAGAAGTGCGCTGGGGCATCCGGGAGAAGATGCTCTGTGAGCCCGAGCTGCCCCACCGTCCGCAGCACCTCCCCATCCCCAACAACTACACCGTGCCCACGGAGAAGAAGAGAGCTGCCCTGTGCTGGAAGGTGCGCTGGGACCTGGCCAGGGGCCTCCTGCCGGAGAAAACCACTCCCTGGTAGCACCTTGAACCCTGCTCCTTGCCTGTGAGCCGGGAACTGAGCACCAGCTGCTTTTATCCGCCTCAAAGTCCTCGATAATTTCTAAAAATCCCGTTTTTTGCATTTCAAGTGGGCTAAGTCCTACTATTCAAACTTTTTCCAGCACTTCAGAAAAGTGGGCTGGGTGGAGAACCCAGTTCCCCCGTTGCATCCTGTGATGCTGCTTCCCGAGCTCTGACTGGAAGCTCTGAGAAGCTGGCACCAAGAACCCCACGGCCTGCAGGACCCTTTGGATATCGCAGGAACAAGACTGCAGGGAGCCTGGGGATTTGGGGCAGGGAACAGACCCTGCATGAGACACCAAGGTTGTTACATCTGTGATGCCTCAGGAATTCCTTTAATAAAGTGTGTGAAAAGACTTATGGTCTGTGGGCTATTTTATAGAATCATGGAATGGCTTGAGTTTGAAGGGACCTTAAAGAACATCCAACCTGGCCTTGAACCCCTCCAGGGATGGGGCAGCCACCCCTGCTCTGGGCAACCTGGGCCAGGGCCTCCCCACCCTCAGAGCGAAGAATTTCTTCCTAATGTCTAATCTAAATCTTCCCCCTTCCAATTTAAAACTGTTCCCCCTTGTCCTATCCCGGCACTCCCTGATTAAAAGCCCCTCCCCAGCTTTCCTTGAGTCCCTTTCAGTACTGGAAGCTACTCTAAGGTGTCCTAGGAGCCTTCTCCAGGCTGAACAACCCCCACTCTGTCAGCCTGCCTCATAGCAGAGGTGCTCCAGGCCTTGGATCATCTCTGTGGACCTCCAGGAGTTGGGGGTTCCTCACAGGGTGGGGGGTCTCTCCTGGGATGAGATGTGGATTCCTCCTAGGTGTCGAGAGCTCCCTCCCGGCATCTGGGGATCCCTTATAGGGTGGGGTGGGGGGAATCCCTCCCTGTTTGCATGCTCTGCCCACTTTTGGAGGCCTCATCCAGGTTTAGGGGGTCCCATCACAATTTGGGGAGATCCCTCCTCATGTTTGGGGCCCCTCCTGGGATGCAGGGTTCTGTCATGGTTTGGGGTGATGCTTCCCAGTATTTGGGGCTCCCTCACAGGTTTTGGGGTCCTTCCCACAGCTTCAGGCTCCCTCCTGGCATCTAGGGCTCCCTCTCAGGATCCAGAGGGTCTGTCCTGGGATTTGGAGGATCCCTCCTGAATCGAGGCTCCTGCCCAGTTTTGGAGGCTCAATCCTGCGTTAGGGGGTTCTGTCATGGTTTGGGGAGATCCCTCCCATGTTTTGCAGACCCTCACGGTGCTTGGGGCTCCTCCCAGTTTGGGGTGTTGCTCCTGATGTTTGAGGCTCTCTCCTGGGTCCTTCCCGGAGTTTGGGTGTCCCTTACGGAGGGGGAAATCCCTCCTGGTTTGGTTTGGCAGTCCTACCCAGTTTTAGGGGCTTCCTTCTGTATTAGGGGATACTATCATGGTTTGGGGACATCCCTCACAGGGTTAGGGTTCCCTCCTGGTATTTGGGGCTCCCTTCCAGGATTCACGGGGTCCTTCCTGGAGTTTGGGGCTCCTTCCCTGGTTTTCGGGTCCCCCCCTGGGATTCAGGGGGTCCTCCTGGGGGTTTGGGGCTGCCTCCTCATTGTTTGGGGAGATCCCTCCTGGTGTTTGGGGCTCCCTTCTAGGGTTTGGAGAGATCCCTCCCGGTTTGGGGACTCCCTCTTGGCTTTGGAGCCGCCTCCTGGGATGAGAGATGGATTCCTCCCAGCACTTGGTGGGCCCCTCCTGGGATTTGGGGGGCAGCTCCCAGGCTGGAGGGGAGGCTCCCTCCTGGGATTTGGGGGTCCTTTACAGGGTAGGGGGATCCCTGCTGATTTGGGGGTTCTGCAAAGTTTCGGGACTCCTTCCCAGGTTTTAGGAATTTCTTACAGGGTGGGAAAGGCCCCTCTGGGGACGGGGCTGGATCCCTGCCCGCTGGGGCCCCTCCGGAGACTTCCTCCCGCTTTGGGGGGATCCCTCCCAGCCTTGGGGGCTTCCCCGCTCTTTCGGGGGCTCCCTCCCGGGGTTTGGGACTCCAGGTTTGCGGTGGGGCCCTCCCACCTCGGAGTCGGGGGTGTCTCGTCCCACCGGCCCCCCCGGTCCCCACCTGCGCCGCCGCCGCCCGGAAGTAACCTCCCGACCGGAAGTTACCTCCTCGACCGGAAGTGACCTCCCGACCGGAAGTGACCGCCCCGACCGGGCCGCTCGGGGTCGCGGGGCGATGGCGGCGGAGCGAGGCGGGTGGTGGGAGGTGCGCGGCGGCCCGTGATCCCTTGATCCCGTCCCCGCCCCGAGCCGCCCCCGCCCCCCGCCTCGTAACGCTCCGCTCTGTCCCCGCAGCGTCCCCAGCACCGGCGGGGATGGCGGGAGGAGCCGGAGGAGGAGGAGGAGGAGCAGAGGAGAGGTGAGGGGGGCAGTGCGGGCCGGGCTCAGCGCGGCCTCTGGCAGCGGGTGTGGCCGCGACTGTGCTGTCTGGCACTTCAGTTTCAGTAGAGCTGTGCTGGCACCTTCAGTTTCAGCAGAGGCTGGGGGATGATGTGGTTGGAGCAGCCCTGAGGACAAGGACTTGGGGTGCTGGGGGAGGAGAAGATCCACATGAGCCGGCAACGTGCACTCACAGCCCCGAAACCAACCGTGCCCTGGGCTGCATCCAAAGCTGTGGGACCAGCCGGGCCAGGGAGGGGATTGTGCCCCTCTGCTCTGCTCTGCTCTGCTCTGCTCTGGTGAGACCCAACCTGGAGCTCTGCGTCCAGTTCTGGAGTCCTCAGCACAGGAAAGACATGGAGCTGTTGGAGCAAGTCCAGAGGTGGCCACAGAGATGATCCAAGAACTGGAGCGCCTCTGCTATGAGGATGGGCTGAGAGACCTGAGGTTGTTAAGCCTGGAGAAGGCTCCAGTGAGACCTTAGAACAGCTTCCAGTGCTGAAAGGGGCTCCAGGAAAGGTGGGGAGGGGCTCTTGATCAGGGAGGGCAGGGGTAGGACAAGGGACAATGGCTTTAAATTGGAAGGGGGAAGATTTAGATTAGACATGAAGAGGAAATTCTTCATGCTGAGGGTGGGGAGGCCCTGGCCCAGGTTGTCCGTCTAAGTTATGGCTGCCCCATTCCTTGAAGTGTTCAAGGCCAGGTTGGATGGGGCTTGGAGCCCCCTGATGCAGAGGGAGGTGTCGCTGCCCATGACAAGGGGGCTGGAATGACGTGATCTTTAAGTCCCTTCCAACTCAAACCATTCTGTGACACCAGCTTGGGAGGAAGGGTCAGTCTGCTTGAGGGCAGGGAGGCTCTGCAGAGGGACCTGGCTAGGCTGGATCCATGGGCTGAGACCAATGGGATGAGGTTCAACAAGGCCAAGCGCTGGGTCCTGCACTTGGGATACAACAACCCTGTGCAGCTCCAGGCTTGGGGATGAGTGGCTGGAACGCTGCCCCATGGAAAAGGACCTGGGAGTGTTGGCTGACGGCGGCTGAACATGAGCCAGCAGTGGCCCAGGTGGCCAAGAAGGCCACCAGCATCCTGGCTTGGATCGGCCATGGGGTGGCCAGCAGGAGCAGGGCAGGGATCGTCCCCCTGGACTCGGTGCTGGTGAGTCTGCACCTCAAATCCTGGGTTCCGTTTTGGACCCAAGAAGGACATTGAGGGGCTGGAGTGTGTCTGGGGAAGGGTCTGGAGAACAGGAGGAGCTGAGGGACCTGGAGCTGTTGAATCTGGAGAAGCGGAGACTGAGGAGAGATTTCATTGTTCTCTGCAGCTCCTGGATAGGAGGTTGTAGTGAGGTGGATCCTGGGCTTGTCTCCCCAGTGACAGGTGGTGGGATGAGAGGAAATGGCCTCAAGTTGCACCAGGGCAGGTTTAGGCTGGGCATCAGGAAAAAATTCATCACTGAAAGGGTTCTCAGGAGCTGGCAGATGCTGCTCAGGGAGGTGGTAGGGTCACCATCTCTGGTGGATTTAAAAGCCAGACAGATGAGGTGCACAGGGATGGTTCAGTAGAGGACTGGGAGGGTTGGGATTGATGATCCCAAAGGTCTTTTCCAACCAAGTGATTCTATGATTCTGTGTGAGAATTGGAGAGGGAGAGAAGGGAAGAAGGAAGAGGAAGGGGAAATGGGTGCTCTTCTTCCTCACTGGTTCCTTCCTTTCCAGAGCACCCGGCAGAATCCTCCCTGCTGAACAAGCTGATCCGTATGTCCCTGGTGGAGTCGAGTCAGAAAGTGGAGATCCTGCAGCAGGACCCCAGCTCCCCGCTCTGTTCCATCAAATCCTTTGAGCAGCTGCCCCTGTAAGTCATGGCGGGTCAGGCGCGTACAGCAGGCGAGCAGCCGCCTCCACTCCTGACACGCCGTCCTATCCTCTGTCTTACAGGAAGGAGGAGCTTTTGCAGGGGATTTACATGGCAGGCTTCAACCGGCCATCCAAGATCCAGGAGCAGGCTCTGCCCATCATGCTGGCGTATCCGTGAGTAGCCACGCTGCGTTGGTGGGCCCTGGGTTCCTCGAGGCATCCCCAGCCTCGTGACACCCGCCCCTTGTGCACCACTAAGCAGTCTTTGCCTTGCAGGCCCCAAAATCTGATTGCCCAGAGCCAGTCAGGGACAGGGAAAACAGCAGCTTTTGTCTTGGCCATGTTGAGCAGAGTTAGTGCCGCCGAGAAATACCCGCAGGTAACACAGGAGAGGGAGAGCTGAGGCAGGAGGGCTTTGCTGGAGCCCGTGAGGTGCTGTTAAGGGCAGAGCTCTGGTTTGTGTCCCTGTCCCTCTGTGATCCCGTCTGCTGGAGGGGATAGTGAAGCCCCAGGGCATTCGCAGCAGCAGGAAGGGCAGAAGGGAGGTGGTGCCCGCCCGAGGCAGGTGCTCACACTTGCTGGCAGTGGATTAAGCCAGGCTTTAGAGAGCCTGGAATTTAAACGCTGAAAATCAGGCGCAGAGGTGCTGGCTTTCTGGTGGCTCCAGCAGCCCCACGAGCCCTGGTCACCTCTGCCCACAGAATCAACTCTGCCAGCTGCGATTTAAAGTCTCTCATCTCAAGTACAGGGGGTGATTTAAACACTTGCTTTAAATCTGGATGCGGAAACCAGTGTCACCGAGCTTCCAGAGACATATTCCCTCAAAAGCAGCTACGGTGACTTCTTTCTGCCCACACACCCCTTTAGCTGTGCTGTGTTCCCAGCTCCTCAGCTTCCCCTGTGCTCTGGAGTGACTTGAGCAGCCTGGGATCTTCTCGTGCTCTTCCTGCCCTGTCAAAATCCCTTGTCGTCTGCCTGGTGTTCCCCGTCCTGGGAGCACCCTCGGCTTTCCGACGAGGCGTTTCTTGCCTGACAGTTCTCTCCCTCAAAGTGCCTCTGCTTGGCTCCCACCTACGAGCTGGCCCTGCAGACTGGGAATGTGGTTGAGACCATCGGGAAGTTCTGCGCCGACATCAAGGTTGCCTATGCTGTCCAAGGAAACAGAGGTGAGTCCGGTCCTGCCAAGCACGATCATGGAAGTGTCCTGTGAGTACAGGGATCTTCTCGGAACCTTGAGCTACCAGAAGCTGCACAGACCTCCGTGCAGCCAATAAAACTCTGTCTGTATTCCCCGCTCCTGCTAAGGAGTCTATTTTGCGATTGCTGGCTGCTTCCAGAGTGCCCCCTGCACACGTGGGGCTGGTTTCTACCTCCCCAAGGCTGTAGGGAAGCGTCAGCCCTGATTGTGGTTAAAAGCTCCAGCTCCACTTTGCGATGGCCCCCCTCAAAGGCCAGAATCTGAGATGAACAAGTGAAAAATGCGCTGGTGTTGGTTGGAGGTGGTGGGCTGCCATTTCCTGCTCTGGCAGTTCCTCAGGGCGTGGCGCTGGAGGAGCAAATCGTCATCGGGACGCCAGGGACAATGCTGGACTGGTGTTTCAAACGTGGCCTCGTAGACGTGAAGAAGATCAAGGTGTTCGTGCTGGATGAAGCTGACATCATGATCGACATGCAGGGCCTCTCCTGCCAGAGCATTCGCATTCAGAAGTGAGTGATCATAGAATCGCTTGATTGGAAAAGACCTTTGAAATCACTGTGTCCAACCATCCCTGTCCATTACTAAACCAGATCCCTGAGCACCTCATGTGCCCGGCTTTTAAACCCCTCCAGGGATGGGGACTCGGCCACCTCCATGGGCAGCCTCTGCCAGCGCCCCAGAACCCTTTTGACGGAAACATTTTTCCCAATACCCAGGCTAAATCTGCTCTGGCGCAATTTTAGGCCATTTCCTTTCTTCCAGTCACCTGTCCCCTGGGAGAAGAGCCCAGTACCCACCTCACCACAACCTCCTTTCAGGGAGCTGTGATTTATAAGGTCTCCCCTCAGCCTTCTTTTCTCCAGGCTAAACAACCCGAAGCCCCTCAGCTGCTCCTCGTAACCCTTGTTCTCCAGCCCCTTCCCCATCGTCCTGATGGCTGGCATCCTGCTTCCCTGGCCTTTCCCCCTCTTTGCTTAGCTTTGAGTGAATTGGTCTCCAAAGGACCTGAATGCGCAGCAAAAGAGAGTCCCTGTGATGCTGAAGATGCATCCAGGGAAAGGTGAGCCCAGGGACCCGGCTTTCTGTAAAACCGTATCTGTGAAACACACAGGAAGACTTTTATTTCGCTTACCTTTACTCTGCCCAGTTACAGCCCTTGGATTGGTTTCTCTTGAAGGCAACACAAAATCAACTGAAATGAGCTTTTATCTCTCTGAGCGAGCAGATCTGGGCAGCTGTGGCTCCTCTGGGCTGACCAGTCCTTTTTCCCTGCTCCAGGGCTCTCCCCAAGGACTGCCAGATGTTGCTGTTTTCCGCCACCTTCAAGGAAGCCGTGCGAGCGTTCGCCATGCGGATTGTATCCAATGCCATCGTGATAAAGCTGCGTGAGGATGAGCTTACCCTGAGCAACATCAGGCAGTACTTCTTTATATGCGAGAGCCAGGAGGAGAAGTACAGAGCCCTCTGCAACATCTACGGCTGCGTCACCATCGGCCAGGCTGTTGTCTTCTGCCAGGTAACACAGCTCCGCCTGCCTGGGGACAGCACTGGGTTTGCAGTCAGTGACAACAGGAATGGTTCCTTTTCCAGTATGCACGTGGAGGGCTTTTCCCCAGATCCTCAAAATCATGGAGCAGAGCCCAGGGAGGGATGGGGAACGCGTTGCCAGCACTGAAAGGACAGTGATATGGCAAAGGCAGCTTTTAAAAGCATCTCTCCTACCAGCTGGGACTGCCTTTGCCGGGCTTCCACGGTCACCAGAACACCCTGTTTTTCCTTGCCCTTTGTGACAGAAGCTTCCTGCTTGTTTTCATTGTTTTGATCTTGTTTTGCGGTGTTAAAAAGCACCAGGAGGTCCCTCGAAAGGAGCAGGAGACTCAAAACAGGGGGAAATAGCAGTGAAGGGTTGGCTGGGAGGGAGCAGAGCGGTGGGAGGGCTGCTGCGGAACCTCAGCCTGCCTCTCGCCACACCTCAGACTCGGAGGAGTGCGAGCTGGCTGGCGGCGGAGATGAGCCAGGACGGGCACCAAGTGGCGATGCTGACAGCGGAGCTGACGGTGCCGCAGCGGGCCGACATCACCCAGCGCTTCCGCGAAGGAAAGGAGAAGGTCCTCATTGTCACCAATGTCTGCGCCAGAGGTACCTCTGGAAAACCCAGTGCCCCTTGCAATTCCGAAGGGGGTGAAACACACCTCCTGGCATCTGCTGCTTCTGGTGGCAGCATGGCTTAAGGCAGGGATCCTACGGGATATGTTGGGCCCAGGGAGCCTTTCCCGCAGCCCTGATCTCACTGTTTCTCAGGGATCGATGTGCAGCAAGTCACCATCGTGGTGAACTTCAGCCTCCCCACCTCTCGGAGAAGAAACGAGCCAGATTTTGAGACCTATCTCCACCGCATCGGGCGAACTGGACGCTTTGGGAAGAAGGGCATCGCCTTCAGCATGGTGGAAAGCTGTAACGTGGGGCTTGTGCACAAGATAGAGGAGTATTTCCGTAAGCATTCACGTGTATCTGCCTCGCTGGGATAGGTTCTGGGACTGGTGATCTCCCTTCAGCTCATTTCCCGTCTGCAAAGGGACCTTATTGGGCTGCTCTTCTCCCTGGGCGTGTCTTACTCGGCACAGGCACCAGGTGGAGCCTCCCTTCTGTCCCCCTTGCCCTTTGAGGGGGTTTTTATCCATAGCAGACGTTTTCAGAGAAACAGAATCACAGAATGTCCTTAGTGGGAGGGGACCCCCAAGTCTCATCAAGTCCAACTCCTGTCCCTGCACAGGACAACCCCACAATTCACACTGTGGGGCTGGGGGCGTTGGCCAAACACTTCTGGAATATTGTCAGCCTTGGGACTGCTTCCCTGGGAGCTGTTCCTGCGCTCCACCACCCTCTGGGGGAAGAACCTTTTCCCAATGTCCAACCTAACCCTGCCCTGGCATCTTCATGCCATGCCCTCATGTCCAGAGGGAAGAGCTCAGTGCCTGCTCCTCCTCCTCCCCATTGAGGAAGCTGCATAGCGCGATGAGGTTTCTCTTCAGTCTCATCTTTTCCAGGCTGATCAGACCAAGGGACTTCAGCCACTTCTCATACACTTCCCCTCTAAACTCTTAAACTCTGTGCCCTCCTCTGGACACTCCAGCAGCTTTAGATCCTTTTTATCCTGTGGCTCCCAAACTGTCCCCGGTGCTCAAGGTGGGGCCCCAGTGCGGAGCAGAGCGGGACAATCCCCTCCCTCGCTTGGCGAGCGATGCCGTGCTGGATGCACCCAGGACGTGGTTGGCTGCCAGGTCACTGCTACCTCGTGGCCGACTTGCCATGGACCAGAACCCCCTGATCCCTTTCTGCAGGGCTGCTCTCCAGCCTCGCGCTCCCCGGGCTGTCCGTCCATCCGTGTCCCAGGGGCAGAACAAGGCCCTCGCCCCAGTTAAACTCCCTGCGGTCGTGATTGCCCATCTCTCCCGTTTGTCCGATCCCTCTGCGGGGCCTCTCTGCTCTCTGGGGTGTCAGCAGCTCACCCACTTCCATGACATCCCCAAACTGAGTTATTAAAGCTTCCAGTCCCGCATCCAGGTAATTTCTGAGAATGCTGAGGAGCGCTGGCCCTGGGATGAACCCCGCGGAATGCCACTAGGGACTGGTCGCCAGCCTGATGTGACCGCAGTCACTGTGACGCTTTGATCCAGCCCCTCAGCCCGTTCTCCCCACCCAGCACTGTGTGTCCAGCTGGCCACTGGGCCGTTTGTTCAGTAGCCTGAGACTTTGTGTGTGACTTGCCAGGGCCTTCACAGGCCCTGTCCTCCCCTGAACCTCCCCTGTCCTGCATCGGTTTGGAGGTGGGAGGAGAGGGTGGGAGCGGCTTTGGAAACCGATTGGGACATGCTGCTTCTGGCTTGGGACCTCTCACTTTCGGGCAAGGTGCTTCTGGCTTAGGGCTCCTCTCTCGGACACGCTGCTTCTGGTTTGGGGCACTTCTTGCTTTCAGAGTCCAGGCCACTGCACTCCCTCACTTGGCACTGTGCCTTCTCCCAGTTTCCTTGGCTGTTGCTTGAGGGCCGTGGACTGGAAATCCCACCCACACAGGAGCGTTCCCACCCATGCCTGTGCACGCAAGCGGCACAAATGCCAGCTCACCGGCGGCCGGGCTTTGGTTTTACCAGCTCGTGCCCAACACTGGCAATTTTTGTTTCCTTCCTACAGAGACCAAGATCAAGGAGCTGGACCCAGATGACATGGATGAGCTCGAGAGGCTGGAAAACTGAGTGAGGACCAGGGGTGTGCTGCCCCCCCGTCCCAGTTTTGGTTCAGGAACAGAAGGAAAAGTTACAGGGGAAGATGTTCCAGTTCTCTTAAGAGTTTCCCCACATAGTTTGGTTTTGTTGAGATGCTGGGAGGAGGCAGGGGAGCCCTCACTCAGCCCCAGCGGTTCTTGTCCCTGGTTTTGTTCTGGTTCTGTGGCCGAGGTTTTCAGAGCCCTGGCTCTGCAGGGTGGGAGGAATCCCCATGGCGCTCGGCTTGGGGTGATGCTCCTCAGCGGCACCTCTGGATGCGCTCAGAGTGGTCAGGAAACGGGGAAGCAGCAGGAGCTGGCTCCAGAACTCCGCTGCTTGTCTCCAGGCAGCAGCGACAGGTACCTTTCTGCCACAAAAACCTGGAGAAAAAGCTCAGAAAGAAAGAATGGGGAGGAAAGCGGAGTTGTTAGAAAACGGAATAACGGGCTCTCGCTAGGTGGCGGCAGGAGCTGCTGTCGCGGAGCCCGAGTGGAGCAGTTTGGGGACTGGAAGAGCCGGGAGCTCGTGGGCTGCTGGGCAGGGGTCAGGGGTTGTCCCTTCGCTGTCACCAAGCCTGTCTCTAACAGAATGGAATTAAATCCTTCCTAGGGTGGTGGTGTTCCTCCTGTGCAACAGGAATTTGGAATTTATCCCTACGCTCAGTGCAGACGTGTTTTTATTGGCTCCAAGCGTTGACGGTTGTGTCCTTAGCCACCAACATCCCCTGCTCCCCTTGCTTCAGCTTTCCCAGTTGCTTTACAAACCTGACCTGTCCAGGCAGAAACTGTGCCCGGAGCCGTCTGGCAGCAGCTCGGGGAGCAAAGCCTCAGCTGGCTCTGTAGCCCCCCCGGCCCGGCTTTACCCCACAGTGGGCGTTCGATCCCCAAACCTCTTTGCAGGCAGCCTCACACTCTTGGTTTGCTCCGGATGAGCCCCTTCCTCAGTGGACACAGGCTCTGGGGGTGGGATCTGGCCCGCAGACTCCTCTGGTTGGGGCGCTCCCCCTGCATTGTGTTACAGCCTGGCTGCCCCCATGAATGTTTTATGGGCTGGGGCTGCTGTGGAGAGGGAGATGAAATATCAAACCCCGCTTGCCGCCCGGCTTCCCCAGCTCCCAGACCCCGCATGCTCCGCCACGGGGCTGTGGGAGCCTATTTTCCCTTCCTTTGGCCATAAAACAGAGGCTGGGGGGGTGAGTGTGGGACAGGGATCAATCCCCACCCCTGGGGGATGGAGGCGATGCTGCCGCTCCTTGAGCGAGCGCGCCTGTCCTCAGCCCTGAGATTGCAGGGACCGAGGCCGGTGGCAGCACCAGGTTCCTTCCAGCCCGCACGAGCAGGCTGATAAATAATTAACGGTTAATCAGGGCAGGGCTTAATTCCCCAGGGGAAACCAGAGAAGAGGTTGGCGCGGAGAGCGCAGCCCTGCTTCGCCATCGCTCCGTGCTGCTGGACATGGCGCCATGGCACGAGGCTGGGCAGCGCCGCACTGGAGGGGACCGTGGGCGCTGTGGCTGCTGCCGGTGCTGGCAGGGGGTGAGCAGAGCCCCCGAGCCCCGGCTGCCCGGGCGCAAGCGGGCCCTGACCCCGCTGCCCCCCGGCAGGGCAGCCGCTGGCGGCCGGAGAGGCGGGCTACGAGGAGTGGGCAGTGACGGGGGTTCAGGGCCGTGCGGTGGAGCTGAGCTGCGGGCGTGTGGCGGCGGCACCGCCGGCTGTCGTCTTCTGGAGTTTCGTGGCGGAGCCGGAGGGCTCAGGGCCGCCGCGGGCAGTGGCCGTGGGCTCAGGCAGAGAGGTGTCAGTGGCCCCCGGCGCGGGGACGCTGGGCAGGGTGACCCTGCGCAACGGGACGCTGGAGCTGCGGGAGCTGCGGGCGGGCGCCCAGGGGCGATTCCTCTGCCAGGGGCTCTTCCCGGAGCGTGGGCGACTCCACGTTGGCTACGCCGCTGTCCTCTTGCGCGTCTTGGGTAAGCACTGGCCGATGGCCACCGTCGCGTTCCCGGGGATGCCTGCGCTTGCCCGTGAGCCCTAGAGTCTTTCACAGGCCAGCAGTGTGTGCTGCTGGCCACTGAAGAGCCTGCTAGCCCATGGGAGTCTTCCACTGGCCAGTGTAGCGTGCTCCTGGCCAATGAAGAGCTCAGTAGCCACTGAAGGGCCCCACTACTCACTGAAGCGCGCCACTAGCCAGTGTAGAGCTCTGCTAGCCAACACAGCGGCCTGCAGCCAGTGCAACACTCCACTAAGCAGGAAAGCACCCCATTAGCCAACGTGGCACCCCACGAGCCAACGTAGTGCTGTGCTAGCCAACAGCATCACACTAGCCAACGTAGCAGCCAAGCCAATGTAGCACTGGGCTAGCCAACACGGCAGCACACTAGCCGACATAGCATTCCACTAGCTGAAGTAGCTCACCATTAGCCAGCGAAGGGCCCCATAAGCCAAAGCAGAGCCTTGCTGCCCGGCAAAGCACCCCACTAGCCATCGTAGCGTCCTGCTAGCCAGCACCATCTCCTTGCCCTGGCCAATCCAGCATCCCAGTAGCCCCTAAGCGGTCACATTAGCCTGTCTGTGGCTGCTCTAGCTACTCCCCACGCCCACAGCCAGGACACCCCCTCATTAGCCCATAGACATTCTAACAAAGCTGGTGAGGGGGCTGGAGAACAGGCCTTATGAGGAACGGCTGAGAGAGCTGGGGGTGTTTATCCTGGAGAAGAGGAGGCTGAGAGGAGACCTCGTTGCTCTCTACAACTACCTGAAAGGAGGTTGTGGAGAGGAGTGTGCTGGCCTTTTCTCCCAAGTGGCAGGGGACAGGACGAGAGGGAATGGCCTCAAGCTCCGCCAGGGGAGGTTTAGGCTGGACATTAGGAAAAATTTTTCATGGAAAGGGTCATTGGGCACTGGCAGAGGCTGCCCAGGGAGGGGGTTGAGTCACCTTCCCTGGAGGTGGTTAAGGGACAGGTGGATGAGGTGCTGAGGGACATGGGTTAGTGATTGATGGGAATGGTTGGACTCGATGATCCGGTGGGTCTTTTCCAACCTGGTGATTCTATGATTCACTAGCCATCCTGCTTGCTGCCATAGCACATCACTAGCCAATACAGCCACCAGGCCAGCATGGTGTGTCCATGGCCACCATGCCCTACGGCACCATGGTGCCTCCACGCCCACCACCCACCCCGGGACGTCCATGGCCACCACGGTGATGTTCACAGCCACGATGGTGCACGTTTTCTAAGGAGACTTCCCAGCCTGGTTCCCCACCAGAGGGAGGATGCCCCAGGTGTGGCTGTGTCCCCTCTCTGGGGATGTCCCGATGACTGAGGGTCCCCATGTCACCGCAGATGGCCCCGACGAGCCAGCCATCAGCGTGGAGCCCTTCTCCCCTGAACAGGGGGGCTTCTCGGCGGGCGAGAGGGAGGACGTGGTGCTGAGCTGCCTGGCTCCCTCCAACCCCCCTAGTCGCTACGTCTGGCTCCACAACAGCTCCCAGGTCCACACCGGCCAGACCTACGCCATCTCTGCCATCACTCGCGCCCAGGCGGGCACCTACACCTGCCTGGCCGAGAATACCCACCTCCAAACCCGCACCCAGGCCACCACCGTCCTCACCGTCTACTGTAAGTAACCCTGGAACAGGGGCGGCCCCACGGGTGCCCCTGGGGCGAGATAGACCAAGGCAGCTTCTGGTGAGGATGTAGGTGTGAAGGGCAATGTGGGAGGAGGGTAACAGCCCGGCGTCCCCCAGCTCTGATGGTCTCCTGCAGATCCACCACCCGGCAGCCCCACCTGCTCTGCCCTGGCCACCGGTGACCTGCGGGACGTGGCCCTGCGGTGCCGCTGGCCGGGGGGCTTCCCCCTGGCACGGCTGCGCTGGGTGGGCCCCTGGCCTCCCGTGAAGGAGGATGAGGACGAGGTGGCATCAGGGTCGAGTCTTTCCATGGCCACCAGCATCCAGCCAGGGGCGGCCACCAGGAACGGCAGCTCCTTCTCCTGCCTGGCCTCCCACCCCGCGCTGCCACGGGGGGCTACGTGCGGGACCACCCTGTGTGAGTGCCCGTGGGTCGTGTCCCCGCGGAGAAAAACCCTTTGTGACGCCCCGGTTGGTGGAGCCGCCGTGACCCTGTGCCGCGGCCACCCCGAGGGACGCGTGGCCGGGCGCTCATCACCCCAGGCGACCCCAAGCTGGGGGTGCCCGTGGCACAGTCGCCCGGGGTGGCTGTCACCCTTTTGGGGGACGCTTTGGCATCCCCGCCCTGATGCCTCTCCGTCCCACAGGGGTCCCAGCCGACGGCCCCTCCTGCGCGGTGGCGGTCACCAAGGGTAACGAGTACGTGACGCTGCGGTGCCGGTGGGAGGGGGGGACGCCGCCAGTCACCCTGCGCTGGGGGACCCCTCGCCCTCCACTGCCGTCCTGGTGCTGAGCACCCACAGCGGCTTGCGGGGCCGGGATTTTGTCTGCGCGGCCGCCCACCCGCTACGGGCCAACGGCGCCGAGTGCCGCCTCCGGCTGGGTAAGCCGGATTCGAAGCGGGCGTCCCCTCCTTGGGCCACGGTGACACAGGGGGGTCACAGGTCTCCGTGGCTCCGTGCCTCTCGCCGCACAGACGTCCCCAAGCTGGAGGCGGAGAGGAGCGAGGTGGCGGTGCTGGAGGGCGGCGAGGCGCAGTTGGCGTGCCGGTGGCAAGGCAGCGGCACTGACCTCGGAGCCACCGTGGCTTGGTATGACCCCAGGGAGCGGGAGGTGACGTCGGGGTCGGCCAAGTACCAGCTGGAGCGGGGAGAAGCGTGGCTCAACCTCACCATCTGGGAGGCCGAGTGGCCGGGGGACAGCGGGATCTACCGCTGCACCGCAGCCAACGCCGTAGGCACTGCCAGCCTCCCCATCCGCCTCCGCGTGGATCGTGAGTCCTGGGAAGCAGGGGTGGGGGGGTGGTCCTCGAGGTGGGTTTGGGGGATTCAGCCGCTCTTGCCGGGCGTTGTCCCCGCAGGGTACCCGGCCCCCCCCAACGTCACCATCAGCAAGCTGCGGTACACGCGGGCGCGCACCGAGGTGCGGCTGGAGTGGCGGACGCAAGGTGCTGGCAACCTCACTGGCTTCGTGGTGCAGCGGCGCCGAGCCAAGAAACATCCCCGGCGGGTGCTGGGCCCCTGGGAAACGGCCGCCGGTGACATCGAGCCCCACTCCCGTGACCGGCGCCTGGGGGGGCTGGACCCAGCCGTGATCTATGCCTTCCGTGTCCTGGCTGTCAACCACAGAGAGCCATCGCGGAGCCCTTTCCATTTTCACACCGTGCTCAGCCAGCATCAACACTCCAGAGAGCGCGTGAACGGCTGCCGTTCATCCCGCCGCACCATCTGCTCCAGTGTTTCATAACGGCACCCTGCAAACTTGTGGTTTTTCAAACCCGCTTTGCAGCACAAAGTATTCTTAGGCCTGTGGAGCAAGTGGAAACTATGTCCGGATCCCCTTTCACAGCAGGGCTTGAGGTTTACTGTAACCAGACTCAAACAGCCCTCAGGCTACCGTAGACAACACCTAAAAGTACCGACTGAGCCTTTTCCTTCTCGGAGGCAGGAAAACGCCCTCTTGGATGTCCCTGGGTTAAATCGGGACCAGATACTACCATGTTTATAAAAGAACAAGGGAAGCCTGATCTGTGAAGGTCCCTTCCAACCCAAAGCATTCTATGATTCCGACACCGTTATGACTGCTCGGCGCTCACAGGTTGGGCTGAACCTGTCCTGTCTTTGTCCATTATCCCCTTCATACTTTGTGTAATTCAAGCAGGAATTTGGGGGTTGCTTTACAGCTGTGCTGTGCTTCCATCTGCTGTAGGGAAAGGGCCTTTCGCTGGCAGCGGGAGGTTTGGAATTGCAGCCAGCATTCCCAGGGCCCCAGAGACCAACCACCACCTAAATTGCACCCCTGACCCCCAGGCACTGAGGGTCCAAGCCCTTGATCTCTTCAGCCAGCTTAAATGTGCCACGATAAATTAACTGCAGTTTATTTTTTGCAGGATCCACCCAGTCTGGCAGAAACTAAGGAGATGTGGGGACCGGAGCGGTGTATCTGGGTCACTCCGGCAGCTGAGGAGCAAGCACAGCCCAACGATGATCTCTATGCCCAGGCCTCTCTCGGTCTAGGGGTGCGATCAACCCTTCTGGCATTTCCTGAGGATCAGAGGGGAAGCAGGAGGATGGTCATGAAAAGAAAGGTGCTGAGGCACAGACCTGATGGAGGAGTGGAGGTCTTTGACGAGTCGGGGAGCAGCACCAACACCCGGAGCCTGAGGCAGAAGATGCTTCATCATAGGCCAAGCCCAGAAGACAGCATCTCTGAGGGGGAAATAGAGTCAAGCAACACCTCCCATCCCTGGTGGCCCCGCAGGGACAGCCCCTGCTTTCTCCCTGCGGATTTGGGGAGCCAGAGCTCTCGTGATTCTCATTACAGAGCTGCAGCAGAACAACCCAAGTCCTTCATTCCTCCGCGGTTCGAGCTGCTGGGCCGTAACCGGGGGAAAACTGACTGCGTGGCCAAATATTTTGAATATAAACGAGATTGGGAGAAATTTGGAATCCCAGGGGAGGATCGGTGGAAAGAAGTGCGCTGGGGCATCCGGGAGAAGATGCTCTGTGAGCCCGAGCTGCCCCACCGTCCGCAGCACCTCCCCATCCCCAACAACTACACCGTGCCCACGGAGAAGAAGAGAGCTGCCCTGTGCTGGAAGGTGCGCTGGGACCTGGCCAGGGGCCTCCTGCCGGAGAAAACCACTCCCTGGTAGCACCTCGAGCCCTGCTCCTTGCCTGTGAGCCGGGAACTGAGCACCAGCTGCTTTTATCCGCCTCAAAGTCCTCGATAATTTCTAAAAATCCCGTGTTTTGCATTTCAAGTGGGCTAAGTCCTACTATTCAAACTTTTTCCAGCACTTCAGAAAAGTGGGCTGGGTGGAGAACCCAGTTCCCCCGTTGCATCCTGTGATGCTGCTTCCCGAGCTCTGACTGGAAGCTCTGAGAAGCTGGCACCAAGAACCCCACGGCCTGCAGGACCCTTTGGATATCGCAGGAACAAGACTGCAGGGAGCCTGGGGATTTGGGGCAGGGAACAGACCCTGCATGAGACACCAAGGTTGTTACATCTGTGATGCCTCAGGAATTCCTTTAATAAAGTGTGTGAAAAGACTTATGGTCTGTGGGCTATTTTATAGAATCATGGAATGGCTTGAGTTTGAAGGGACCTTAAAGAACATCCAACCTGGCCTTGAACCCCTCCAGGGATGGGGCAGCCACCCCTGCTCTGGGCAACCTGGGCCAGGGCCTCCCCACCCTCAGAGTGAAGAATTTCTTCCTAAGGTCTAATCTAAATCTTCCCCCTTCCAATTTAAAACTGTTCCCCCTTGTCCTATCCCGGCACTCCCTGATTAAAAGCCCCTCCCCAGCTTTCCTTGAGTCCCTTTCAGTACTGGAAGCTACTCTAAGGTGTCCTAGGAGCCTTCTCCAGGCTGAACAACCCCCACTCTGTCAGCCTGCCTCATAGCAGAGGTGCTCCAGGCCTTGGATCATCTCTGTGGACCTCCAGGAGTTGGGGGTTCCTCACAGGGTCGGGGGTCTCTCCTGGGATGAGATGTGGATTCCTCCTAGGTGTCGAGAGCTCCCTCCCGGCATCTGGGGATCCCTTATAGGGTGGGGTGGGGGGAATCCCTCCCTGTTTGCATGCTCTGCCCAGTTTTGGAGGCCTCATCCAGGTTTAGGGGGTCCCATCACAATTTGGGGAGATCCCTCCTCATGTTTGGGGCCCCTCCTGGGATGCAGGGTTCTGTCATGGTTTGGGGTGATGCTTCCCAGTATTTGGGGCTCCCTCACAGGTTTTGGGGTCCTTCCCACAGCTTCAGGCTCCCTCCTGGCATCTAGGGCTCCCTCTCAGGATCCAGAGGGTCTGTCCTGGGATTTGGAGGATCCCTCCTGAATCGAGGCTCCTGCCCAGTTTTGGAGGCTCAATCCTGCGTTAGGGGGTTCTGTCATGGTTTGGGGAGATCCCTCCCATGTTTTGCAGACCCTCACGGTGCTTGGGGCTCCTCCCAGTTTGGGGTGTTGCTCCTGATGTTTGAGGCTCTCTCCTGGGTCCTTCCCGGAGTTTGGGTGTCCCTTACGGAGGGGGAAATCCCTCCTGGTTTGGTTTGGCAGTCCTACCCAGTTTTAGGGGCTTCCTTCTGTATTAGGGGATACTATCATGGTTTGGGGACATCCCTCACAGGGTTAGGGTTCCCTCCTGGTATTTGGGGCTCCCTTCCAGGATTCACGGGGTCCTTCCTGGAGTTTGGGGCTCCTTCCCTGGTTTTCGGGACCCCCCTGGGATTCAGGGGGTCCTCCTGGGGGTTTGGGGCTGCCTCCTCATTGTTTGGGGAGATCCCTCCTGGTGTTTGGGGCTCCCTTCTAGGGTTTGGAGAGATCCCTCCCGGTTTGGGGACTCCCTCTTGGCTTTGGAGCCGCCTCCTGGGATGAGAGATGGATTCCTCCCAGCACTTGGTGGGCCCCTCCTGGGATTTGGGGGGCAGCTCCCAGGCTGGAGGGGAGGCTCCCTCCTGGGATTTGGGGGTCCTTTACAGGGTAGGGGGATCCCTGCTGATTTGGGGGTTCTGCAAAGTTTCGGGACTCCTTCCCAGGTTTTAGGAATTTCTTACAGGGTGGGAAAGGCCCTTCTGGGGACGGAGCTGGATCCCTGCCCGCTGGGGCCCCTCCGGAGAGAAGAGCAACAAAGCTGGTGAAAGGGCTGGAGAACAGGCCTTATGAGAAGCGGCTGAGAGAGCTGGGGTTGTTTAGCCTGGAGAAGAGGAGGCTGAGGGGAGACCTCATTGCTCTCTACAACTACCTGAAAGGACGTTGTAGAGAGGAGGGTACTGGCCTCTTCTCCCAAGTGACAGGGGACAGGACAAGAGGGAATGGCCTCAAGCTCCGCCAGGGGAGGTTTAGGCTAGACGTTAGGAAAAAATTCTTTACAGAAAGGGTCATTGGGCACTGGAACAGGCTGCCCAGGGAGGTGGTTGAGTCACCTTCCCTGGAGGTGTTTAAGGGACGGGTGGACGAGGTGCTGAGGGACATGGTTCAGTGTTTGGTAGGAACGGTTGGACTCGGTGATGCGGTGGGTCTCTTCCAACCTGGTTATTCTGTGATTCTGTGACCGGAAGTGACCGCACCGACCGGAAGTGACCTCCTCCACCGGAAGTGACCTCCCGACCGGAAGTGACCGCCCCGACCGGGCCGCTCGGCGTCGCGGGGCGATGGCGGCGGAGCGAGGCGGGTGGTGGGAGGTGCGCGGCGGCCCGTGATCCCTTGATCCCGTCCCCGCCCCGAGCCGCCCCCGCCCCCCGCCTCGTAACGCTCCGCTCTGTCCCCGCAGCGCCCCCAGCACCGGCGGGGATGGCGGGAGGAGCCGGAGGAGGAGGAGGAGGAGCAGAGGAGAGGTGAGGGGGGCAGTGCGGGCCGGGCTCAGCGCGGCCTCTGGCAGCGGGTGTGGCCGCGACTGTGCTGTCTGGCACTTCAGTTTCAGTAGAGCTGTGCTGGCACCTTCAGTTTCAGCAGAGGCTGGGGGATGATGTGGTTGGAGCAGCCCTGAGGACAGGGACTTGGGGTGCTGGGGGAGGAGAAGATCCACATGAGCCGGCAACGTGCACTCACAGCCCCGAAACCAACCGTGCCCTGGGCTGCATCCAAAGCTGTGGGACCAGCCGGGCCAGGGAGGGGATTGTGCCCCTCTGCTCTGCTCTGCTCTGCTCTGGTGAGACCCAACCTGGAGCTCTGCGTCCAGTTCTGGAGTCCTCAGCACAGGAAAGACGTGGAGCTGTTGGAGCAAGTCCAGAGGTGGCCACAGAGATGATCCAAGAACTGGAGCGCCTCTGCTATGAGGATGGGCTGAGAGACCTGAGGTTGTTAAGCCTGGAGAAGGCTCCAGTGAGACCTTAGAACAGCTTCCAGTGCTGAAAGGGGCTCCAGGAAAGGTGGGGAGGGGCTCTTGATCAGGGAGGGCAGGGGTAGGACAAGGGACAATGGCTTTAAATTGGAAGGGGGAAGATTTAGATTAGACATTAAGAGGAAATTCTTCATGCTGAGGGTGGGGAGGCCCTGGCCCAGGTTGTCCGTCTAAGTTATGGCTGCCCCATTCCTTGAAGTGTTCAAGGCCAGGTTGGATGGGGCTTGGAGCCCCCTGATGCAGAGGGAGGTGTCGCTGCCCATGACAAGGGGGCTGGAATGACGTGATCTTTAAGTCCCTTCCAACTCAAACCATTCTGTGACACCAGCTTGGGAGGAAGGGTCAGTCTGCTTGAGGGCAGGGAGGCTCTGCAGAGGGACCTGGCTAGGCTGGATCCATGGGCTGAGACCAATGGGATGAGGTTCAACAAGGCCAAGCGCTGGGTCCTGCACTTGGGATACAACAACCCTGTGCAGCTCCAGGCTTGGGGATGAGTGGCTGGAACGCTGCCCCATGGAAAAGGACCTGGGAGTGTTGGCTGACAGCGGCTGAACATGAGCCAGCAGTGGCCCAGGTGGCCAAGAAGGCCACCAGCATCCTGGCTTGGATCGGCCATGGGGTGGCCAGCAGGAGCAGGGCAGGGATCGTCCCCCTGGACTCGGTGCTGGTGAGTCTGCACCTCAAATCCTGGGTTCCGTTTTGGACCCAAGAAGGACATTGAGGGGCTGGAGTGTGTCTGGGGAAGGGTCTGGAGAACAGGAGGAGCTGAGGGACCTGGAGCTGTTGAATCTGGAGAAGCGGAGACTGAGGAGAGATTTCATTGTTCTCTGCAGTTCCTGGATAGGAGGTTGTAGTGAGGTGGATCCTGGGCTCGTCTCCCCAGTGACAGGTGGTGGGATGAGAGGAAATGGCCTCAAGTTGCACCAGGGCAGGTTTAGGCTGGGCATCAGGAAAAAATTCATCACTGAAAGGGTTCTCAGGACCTGGCAGATGCTGCTCAGGGAGGTGGTAGGGTCACCATCTCTGGTGGATTTAAAAGCCAGACAGATGAGGTGCACAGGGATGGTTCAGTAGAGGACTGGGAGGGTTGGGATTGATGATCCCAAAGGTCTTTTCCAACCAAGTGATTCTATGATTCTGTGTGAGAATTGGAGAGGGAGAGAAGGGAAGAAGGAAGAGGAAGGGGAAATGGGTGCTCTTCTTCCTCACTGGTTCCTTCCTTTCCAGAGCACCCGGCAGAATCCTCCCTGCTGAACAAGCTGATCCGTATGTCCCTGGTGGAGTCGAGTCAGAAAGTGGAGATCCTGCAGCAGGACCCCAGCTCCCCGCTCTGTTCCATCAAATCCTTTGAGCAGCTGCCCCTGTAAGTCATGGCGGGTCAGGCGCGTACAGCAGGCGAGCAGCCGCCTCCACTCCTGACACGCCGTCCTATCCTCTGTCTTACAGGAAGGAGGAGCTTTTGCAGGGGATTTACATGGCAGGCTTCAACCGGCCATCCAAGATCCAGGAGCAGGCTCTGCCCATCGTGCTGGCGTATCCGTGAGTAGCCACGCTGCGTTGGTGGGCCCTGGGTTCCTCGAGGCATCCCCAGCCTCGTGACACCCGCCCCTTGTGCACCACTAAGCAGTCTTTGCCTTGCAGGCCCCAAAATCTGATTGCCCAGAGCCAGTCAGGGACAGGGAAAACAGCAGCTTTTGTCTTGGCCATGTTGAGCAGAGTTAGTGCCGCCGAGAAATACCCGCAGGTAACACAGGAGAGGGAGAGCTGAGGCAGGAGGGCTTTGCTGGAGCCCGTGAGGTGCTGTTAAGGGCAGAGCTCTGGTTTGTGTCCCTGTCCCTCTGTGATCCCGTCTGCTGGAGGGGATAGTGAAGCCCCAGGGCATTCGCAGCAGCAGGAAGGGCAGAAGGGAGGTGGTGCCCGCCCGAGGCAGGTGCTCACACTTGCTGGCAGTGGATTAAGCCAGGCTTTAGAGAGCCTGGAATTTAAACGCTGAAAATCAGGCGCAGAGGTGCTGGCTTTCTGGTGGCTCCAGCAGCCCCACGAGCCCTGGTCACCTCTGCCCACAGAATCAACTCTGCCAGCTGCGATTTAAAGTCTCTCATCTCAAGTACAGGGGGTGATTTAAACACTTGCTTTAAATCTGGATGCGGAAACCAGTGTCACCGAGCTTCCAGAGACATATTCCCTCAAAAGCAGCTACGGTGACTTCTTTCTGCCCACACCCCTTCAGCTGTGCTGTGTTCCCAGCTCCTCAGCTTCCCCTGTGCTCTGGAGTGACTTGAGCAGCCTGGGATCTTCTCGTGCTCTTCCTGCCCTGTCAAAATCCCTTGTCGTCTGCCTGGTGTTCCCCGTCCTGGGAGCACCCTCGGCTTTCCGACGAGGCGTTTCTTGCCTGACAGTTCTCTCCCTCAAAGTGCCTCTGCTTGGCTCCCACCTACGAGCTGGCCCTGCAGACTGGGAATGTGGTTGAGACCATCGGGAAGTTCTGCGCCGACATCAAGGTTGCCTATGCTGTCCAAGGAAACAGAGGTGAGTCCGGTCCTGCCAAGCACGATCATGGAAGTGTCCTGTGAGTACAGGGATCTTCTCGGAACCTTGAGCTACCAGAAGCTGCACAGACCTCCGTGCAGCCAATAAAACTCTGTCTGTATTCCCCGCTCCTGCTAAGGAGTCTATTTTGCGATTGCTGGCTGCTTCCAGAGTCCCCCCTGCACACGTGGGGCTGGTTTCTACCTCCCCAAGGCTGTAGGGAAGCGTCAGCCCTGATTGTGGTTAAAAGCTCCAGCTCCACTTTGCGATGGCCCCCCTCAAAGGCCAGAATCTGAGATGAACAAGTGAAAAATGCGCTGGTGTTGGTTGGAGGTGGTGGGCTGCCATTTCCTGCTCTGGCAGTTCCTCAGGGCGTGGCGCTGGAGGAGCAAATCGTCATCGGGACGCCAGGGACAATGCTGGACTGGTGTTTCAAACGTGGCCTCGTAGACGTGAAGAAGATCAAGGTGTTCGTGCTGGATGAAGCTGACATCATGATCGACATGCAGGGCCTCTCCTGCCAGAGCATTCGCATTCAGAAGTGAGTGATCATAGAATCGCTTGATTGGAAAAGACCTTTGAAATCACTGTGTCCAACCATCCCTGTCCATTACTAAACCAGATCCCTGAGCACCTCATGTGCCCGGCTTTTAAACCCCTCCAGGGATGGGGACTCGGCCACCTCCATGGGCAGCCTCTGCCAGCGCCCCAGAACCCTTTTGACGGAAACATTTTTCCCAATACCCAGGCTAAATCTGCTCTGGCGCAATTTTAGGCCATTTCCTTTCTTCCAGTCACCTGTCCCCTGGGAGAAGAGCCCAGTACCCACCTCACCACAACCTCCTTTCAGGGAGCTGTGATTTATAAGGTCTCCCCTCAGCCTTCTTTTCTCCAGGCTAAACAACCCGAAGCCCCTCAGCTGCTCCTCGTAACCCTTGTTCTCCAGCCCCTTCCCCATCGTCCTGATGGCTGGCATCCTGCTTCCCTGGCCTTTCCCCCTCTTTGCTTAGCTTTGAGTGAATTGGTCTCCAAAGGACCTGAATGCGCAGCAAAAGAGAGTCCCTGTGATGCTGAAGATGCATCCAGGGAAAGGTGAGCCCAGGGACCCGGCTTTCTGTAAAACCGTATCTGTGAAACACACAGGAAGACTTTTATTTCGCTTACCTTTACTCTGCCCAGTTACAGCCCTTGGATTGGTTTCTCTTGAAGGCAACACAAAATCAACTGAAATGAGCTTTTATCTCTCTGAGCGAGCAGATCTGGGCAGCTGTGGCTCCTCTGGGCTGACCAGTCCTTTTTCCCTGCTCCAGGGCTCTCCCCAAGGACTGCCAGATGTTGCTGTTTTCCGCCACCTTCAAGGAAGCCGTGCGAGCGTTCACCATGCGGATTGTATCCAATGCCATCGTGATAAAGCTGCGTGAGGATGAGCTTACCCTGAGCAACATCAGGCAGTACTTCTTTATATGCGAGAGCCAGGAGGAGAAGTACAGAGCCCTCTGCAACATCTACGGCTGCGTCACCATCGGCCAGGCTGTTGTCTTCTGCCAGGTAACGCAGCTCCGCCTGCCTGGGGACAGCACTGGGTTTGCAGTCAGTGACAACAGGAATGGTTCCTTTTCCAGTATGCACGTGGAGGGCTTTTCCCCAGATCCTCAAAATCATGGAGCAGAGCCCAGGGAGGGATGGGGAACGCGTTGCCAGCACTGAAAGGACAGTGATATGGCAAAGGCAGCTTTTAAAAGCATCTCTCCTACCAGCTGGGACTGCCTTTGCCGGGCTTCCACGGTCACCAGAACACCCTGTTTTTCCTTGCCCTTTGTGACAGAAGCTTCCTGCTTGTTTTCATTGTTTTGATCTTGTTTTGCGGTGTTAAAAAGCACCAGGAGGTCCCTCGAAAGGAGCAGGAGACTCAAAACAGGGGGAAATAGCAGTGAAGGGTTGGCTGGGAGGGAGCAGAGCGGTGGGAGGGCTGCTGCGGAACCTCAGCCTGCCTCTCGCCACACCTCAGACTCGGAGGAGTGCGAGCTGGCTGGCGGCGGAGATGAGCCAGGACGGGCACCAAGTGGCGATGCTGACAGCGGAGCTGACGGTGCCGCAGCGGGCCGACATCACCCAGCGCTTCCGCGAAGGAAAGGAGAAGGTCCTCATTGTCACCAATGTCTGCGCCAGAGGTACCTCTGGAAAACCCAGTGCCCCTTGCAATTCCGAAGGGGGTGAAACACACCTCCTGGCATCTGCTGCTTCTGGTGGCAGCATGGCTTAAGGCAGGGATCCTACGGGATATGTTGGGCCCAGGGAGCCTTTCCCGCAGCCCTGATCTCACTGTTTCTCAGGGATCGATGTGCAGCAAGTCACCATCGTGGTGAACTTCAGCCTCCCCACCTCTCGGAGAAGAAACGAGCCAGATTTTGAGACCTATCTCCACCGCATCGGGCGAACTGGACGCTTTGGGAAGAAGGGCATCGCCTTCAGCATGGTGGAAAGCTGTAACGTGGGGCTTGTGCACAAGATAGAGGAGTATTTCCGTAAGCATTCACGTGTATCTGCCTCGCTGGGATAGGTTCTGGGACTGGTGATCTCCCTTCAGCTCATTTCCCGTCTGCAAAGGGACCTTATTGGGCTGCTCTTCTCCCTGGGCGTGTCTTACTCGGCACAGGCACCAGGTGGAGCCTCCCTTCTGTCCCCCTTGCCCTTTGAGGGGGTTTTTATCCATAGCAGACGTTTTCAGAGAAACAGAATCACAGAATGTCCTTAGTGGGAGGGGACCCCCAAGTCTCATCAAGTCCAACTCCTGTCCCTGCACAGGACAACCCCACAATTCACACTGTGGGGCTGGGGGCGTTGGCCAAACACTTCTGGAATATTGTCAGCCTTGGGACTGCTTCCCTGGGAGCTGTTCCTGCGCTCCACCACCCTCTGGGGGAAGAACCTTTTCCCAATGTCCAACCTAACCCTGCCCTGGCATCTTCATGCCATGCCCTCATGTCCAGAGGGAAGAGCTCAGTGCCTGCTCCTCCTCCTCCCCATTGAGGAAGCTGCATAGCGCGATGAGGTTTCTCTTCAGTCTCATCTTTTCCAGGCTGATCAGACCAAGGGACTTCAGCCACTTCTCATACACTTCCCCTCTAAACTCTTAAACTCTGTGCCCTCCTCTGGACACTCCAGCAGCTTTAGATCCTTTTTATCCTGTGGCTCCCAAACTGTCCCCGGTGCTCAAGGTGGGGCCCCAGTGCGGAGCAGAGCGGGACAATCCCCTCCCTCGCTTGGCGAGCGATGCCGTGCTGGATGCACCCAGGACGTGGTTGGCTGCCAGGTCACTGCTACCTCGTGGCCGACTTGCCATGGACCAGAACCCCCTGATCCCTTTCTGCAGGGCTGCTCTCCAGCCTCGCGCTCCCCGGGCTGTCCGTCCATCCGTGTCCCAGGGGCAGAACAAGGCCCTCGCCCCAGTTAAACTCCCTGCGGTCGTGATTGCCCATCTCTCCCGTTTGTCCGATCCCTCTGCGGGGCCTCTCTGCTCTCTGGGGTGTCAGCAGCTCACCCACTTCCATGACATCCCCAAACTGAGTTATTAAAGCTTCCAGTCCCGCATCCAGGTAATTTCTGAGAATGCTGAGGAGCGCTGGCCCTGGGATGAACCCCGCGGAATGCCACTAGGGACTGGTCGCCAGCCTGATGTGACCGCAGTCACTGTGACGCTTTGATCCAGCCCCTCAGCCCGTTCTCCCCACCCAGCACTGTGTGTCCAGCTGGCCACTGGGCCGTTTGTTCAGTAGCCTGAGATTTTGTGTGTGACTTGCCAGGGCCTTCACAGGTACCTGGTTTGCCTCAGCACCGCTTTTCACTTCCCTCCTTCAGGCATTTTATCTGCCTTTTCCCTGTCCCAGGGCAGCTGGTACCTGGCTGAGCTCAGCCCGGTTGTGGGAGTGAAGTCAGCCTTGGCCAAAGCAGCCCACTGCGGGATTCCCGCGGGATGAAAATCCAGCGGAAGAATGCCCAGACTTTTGCTTTTTAATGCTGTGACGTTGGGATTTGAGGGCTGGGGGTGCCTGATGAGATTAACGAACCTCCCCTGTCCTGCAGCGGTTTGGAGGTGGGAGGAGAGGGTGGGAGCGGCTTTGGAAACCGATTGGGACATGCTGCTTCTGGCTTGGGGCACTTCTTGCTTTCAGAGTCCAGGCCACTGCACTCCCTCACTTGGCACTGTGCCTTCTCCCAGTTTCCTTGGCTGTTGCTTGAGGGCCGTGGACTGGAAATCCCACCCACACAGGAGCGTTCCCACCCATGCCTGTGCACGCAAGCGGCACAAATGCCAGCTCACCGGCGGCCGGGCTTTGGTTTTACCAGCTCGTGCCCAACACTGGCAATTTTTGTTTCCTTCCTACAGAGACCAAGATCAAGGAGCTGGACCCAGATGACATGGATGAGCTCGAGAGGCTGGAAAACTGAGTGAGGACCAGGGGTGTGCTGCCCCCCCGTCCCAGTTTTGGTTCAGGAACAGAAGGAAAAGTTACAGGGGAAGATGTTCCAGTTCTCTTAAGAGTTTCCCCACATAGTTTGGCTTTGTTGGGATGCTGGGAGGAGGCAGGGGAGCCCTCAGCCCCAGCGGTTCTTGTCTCTGGTTTTGTTCTGGTTCTGTGGCCGAGGTTTTCAGAGCCCTGGCTCTGCAGGGTGGGAGGAATCCCCATGGCGCTCGGCTTGGGGTGATGCTCCTCAGCGGCACCTCTGGATGCGCTCAGAGTGGTCAGGAAACGGGGAAGCAGCAGGAGCTGGCTCCAGAACTCCGCTGCTTGTCTCCAGGCAGCAGCGACAGGTACCTTTCTGCCACAAAAACCTGGAGAAAAAGCTCAGAAAGAAAGAATGGGGAGGAAAGCGGAGTTGTTAGAAAACGGAATAACGGGCTCTCGGTAGGTGGCGGCAGGAGCTGCTGTCGCGGAGCCCGAGTGGAGCAGTTTGGGGACTGGAAGAGCCGGGAGCTCGTGGGCTGCTGGGCAGGGGTCAGGGGTTGTCCCTTCGCTGTCACCAAGCCTGTCTCTAACAGAATGGAATTAAATCCTTCCTAGGGTGGTGGTGTTCCTCCTGTGCAACAGGAATTTGGAATTTATCCCTACGCTCAGTGCAGACGTGTTTTTATTGGCTCCAAGCGTTGACGGTTGTGTCCTTAGCCACCAACATCCCCTGCTCCCCTTGCTTCAGCTTTCCCAGTTGCTTTACAAACCTGACCTGTCCAGGCAGAAACTGTGCCCGGAGCCGTCTGGCAGCAGCTCGGGGAGCAAAGCCTCAGCTGGCTCTGTAGCCCCCCCGGCCCGGCTTTACCCCACAGTGGGCGTTCGATCCCCAAACCTCTTTGCAGGCAGCCTCACACTCTTGGTTTGCTCCGGATGAGCCCCTTCCTCAGTGGACACAGGCTCTGGGGGTGGGATCTGGCCCGCAGACTCCTCTGGTTGGGGCGCTCCCCCTGCATTGTGTTACAGCCTGGCTGCCCCCATGAATGTTTTATGGGCTGGGGCTGCTGTGGAGAGGGAGATGAAATATCAAACCCCGCTTGCCGCCCGGCTTCCCCAGCTCCCAGACCCCGCATGCTCCGCCACGGGGCTGTGGGAGCCTATTTTCCCTTCCTTTGGCCATAAAACAGAGGCTGGGGGGGTGAGTGTGGGACAGGGATCAATCCCCACCCCTGGGGGATGGAGGCGATGCTGCCGCTCCTTGAGCGAGCGCGCCTGTCCTCAGCCCTGAGATTGCAGGGACCGAGGCCGGTGGCAGCACCAGGTTCCTTCCAGCCCGCACGAGCAGGCTGATAAATAATTAACGGTTAATCAGGGCAGGGCTTAATTCCCCAGGGGAAACCAGAGAAGAGGTTGGCGCGGAGAGCGCAGCCCTGCTTCGCCATCGCTCCGCGCTGCTGGACATGGCGCCATGGCACGAGGCTGGGCAGCGCCGCACTGGAGGGGACCGTGGGCGCTGTGGCTGCTGCCGGTGCTGGCAGGGGGTGAGCAGAGCCCCCGAGCCCCGGCTGCCCGGGCGCAAGCGGGCCCTGACCCCGCTGCCCCCCGGCAGGGCAGCCGCTGGCGGCCGGAGAGGCGGGCTACGAGGAGTGGGCAGTGACGGGGGTTCAGGGCCGTGCGGTGGAGCTGAGCTGCGGGCGTGTGGCGGCGGCACCGCCGGCTGTCGTCTTCTGGAGTTTCGTGGCGGAGCCGGAGGGCTCAGGGCCGCCGCGGGCAGTGGCCGTGGGCTCAGGCAGAGAGGTGTCAGTGGCCCCCGGCGCGGGGACGCTGGGCAGGGTGACCCTGCGCAACGGGACGCTGGAGCTGCGGGAGCTGCGGGCGGGCGCCCAGGGGCGATTCCTCTGCCAGGGGCTCTTCCCGGAGCGTGGGCGACTCCACGTTGGCTACGCCGCTGTCCTCTTGCGCGTCTTGGGTAAGCACTGGCCGATGGCCACCGTCGCGTTCCCGGGGATGCCTGCGCTTGCCCGTGAGCCCTAGAGTCTTTCACAGGCCAGCAGTGTGTGCTGCTGGCCACTGAAGAGCCTGCTAGCCCATGGGAGTCTTCCACTGGCCAGTGTAGCGTGCTCCTGGCCAATGAAGAGCTCAGTAGCCACTGAAGGGCCCCACTACTCACTGAAGCGCGCCACTAGCCAGTGTAGAGCTCTGCTAGCCAACACAGCGGCTTGCAGCCAGTGCAACACTCCACTAAGCAGGAAAGCACCCCATTAGCCAACGTGGCACCCCACGAGCCAACGTAGTGCTGTGCTAGCCAACAGCATCACACTAGCCAACGTAGCACCCCACAAGCCAATGTAGCACTGGGCTAGCCAACACGGCAGCACACTAGCCGACATAGCATTCCACTAGCTGAAGTAGCTCACCATTAGCCAGCGAAGGGCCCCATAAGCCAAAGCAGAGCCTTGCTGCCCGGCAAAGCACCCCACTAGCCATCGTAGCGTCCTGCTAGCCAGCACCATCTCCTTGCCCTGGCCAATCCAGCATCCCAGTAGCCCCTAAGCGGTCACATTAGCCTGTCTGTGGCTGCTCTAGCTACTCCCCACGCCCACAGCCAGGACACCCCCTCATTAGCCCATAGACATTCTCACTAGCCATCCTGCTTGCTGCCATAGCACATCACTAGCCAATCCATGGTCTGGGCTGGAAAGATGCCCCCTGTTGGGGGCCCTGGGGGCTCGTGGGGGGCCCGGGGGATGGGGCTGCTCACGGCTTGGTGCCCCCAGTGCCCGTCTCCAAGCCCTTTGTGCGGCCGACGGCGGCAGTGGCGGCGGAGGGGGCGACGGTGGCCCTGACGTGCTCTGTGCGGGAGGGGACCAAGCCGCTGAGCTTCTCCTGGCAGCACCGGGAGCCCCGGGGGGGTCCCCTGCCGTCCCCCATGGGGATGGGGCGCTCCGGGGCAGAGCTGCGCCTGACGCCCGCCAACCGGAGCCACGCGGGCTGGTACGCCTGCACCGTGCGCAACCAAGTCAACAACTGCACCAGCGAGCCCGTCTACCTGGACATCATCTGTGAGTGGCCTCACCTTCCCGGGGGGCTGTGAGGGCATCCTCAGGGCTGGAGATGCCACCATGGCCTGGCCATGGCGACCAAGCATCCAGCCACCTGGCTACTATGATGTGGCTGTGACCACCAAGCACCCTACCACCATGGTGGCCCCGTGGTACAGCCATGGCCACCACGTGCAGTGCCACCGAGGTACCTCCTCAGCCACCGCGTGGCCTGTCTGTGTCCATGGTCACCACGCACTGTGCCACCTCCACAGCCACCAGGCCAGCATGGTGTGTCCATGGCCACCATGCCCTACGGCACCATGGTGCCTCCACGCCCACCACCCACCCCGGGACGTCCATGGCCACCACGGTGATGTTCACAGCCACCATGGTGCACGTTTTCTAAGGAGACTTCCCAGCCTGGTTCCCCACCAGAGGGAGGATGCCCCAGGTGTGGCTGTGTCCCCTCTCTGGGGATGTCCCGATGACTGAGGGTCCCCATGTCACCGCAGATGGCCCCGACGAGCCAGCCATCAGCGTGGAGCCCTTCTCCCCTGAACAGGGGGGCTTCTCGGCGGGCGAAAGGGAGGACGTGGTGCTGAGCTGCCTGGCTCCCTCCAACCCCCCTAGTCGCTACGTCTGGCTCCACAACAGCTCCCAGGTCCACACCGGCCAGACCTACGCCATCTCTGCCATCACTCGCGCCCAGGCGGGCACCTACACCTGCCTGGCCGAGAATACCCACCTCCAAACCCGCACCCAGGCCACCATCGTCCTCACCGTCTACTGTAAGTAACCCTGGAACAGGGGCAGCCCCACGGGTGCCCCTGGGGCGAGATAGACCAAGGCAGCTTCTGGTGAGGATGTAGGTGTGAAGGGCAATGTGGAAGGAGGGTAACAGCCCGGCGTCCCCCAGCTCTGATGGTCTCCTGCAGATCCACCACCCGGCAGCCCCACCTGCTCTGCCCTGGCCACCGGTGACCTGCGGGACGTGGCCCTGCGGTGCCGCTGGCCGGGGGGCTTCCCCCTGGCACGGCTGCGCTGGGTGGGCCCCTGGCCTCCCGTGAAGGAGGATGAGGACGAGGTGGCATCGGGGTCGAGTCTTTCCATGGCCACCAGCATCCAGCCAGGGGCGGCCACCAGGAACGGCAGCTCCTTCTCCTGCCTGGCCTCCCACCCCGCGCTGCCACGGGGGGCTACGTGCGGGACCACCCTGTGTGAGTGCCCGTGGGTCGTGTCCCCGCGGAGAAAAACCCTTTGTGACGCCCCGGTTGGTGGAGCCGCCGTGACCCTGTGCCGCGGCCACCCCGAGGGACGCGTGGCCGGGCGCTCATCACCCCAGGCGACCCCAAGCTGGGGGTGCCCGTGGCACAGTCGCCCGGGGTGGCTGTCACCCTTTTGGGGGACGCTTTGGCATCCCCGCCCTGATGCCTCTCCGTCCCACAGGGGTCCCAGCCGACGGCCCCTCCTGCGCGGTGGCGGTCACCAAGGGTAACGAGTACGTGACGCTGCGGTGCCGGTGGGAGGGGGGGACGCCGCCAGTCACCCTGCGCTGGCGGGACGGCGGGGGCCGGGCGCTGGGGGACCCCTCGCCCTCCACTGCCGTCCTGGTGCTGAGCACCCACAGCGGCTTGCGGGGCCGGGATTTTGTCTGCGCGGCCGCCCACCCGCTACGGGCCAACGGCGCCGAGTGCCGCCTCCGGCTGGGTAAGCCGGATTCGAAGCGGGCGTCCCCTCTTTGGGCCACGGTGACACAGGGGGGTCACAGGTCTAGGGGTGCAATCAACCCTTCTGGCATTTCCTGAGGATCAGAGGGGAAGCAGGAGGATGGTCATGAAAAGAAAGGTGCTGAGGCACAGACCTGATGGAGGAGTGGAGGTCTTTGACGAGTCGGGGAGCAGCACCAACACCCGGAGCCTGAGGCAGAAGATGCTTCATCATAGGCCAAGCCCAGAAGACAGCATCTCTGAGGGGGAAATAGAGTCAAGCAACACCTCCCATCCCTGGTGGCCCCGCAGGGACAGCCCCTGCTTTCTCCCTGCGGATTTGGGGAGCCAGAGCTCTCATGATTCTCATTACAGAGCTGCAGCAGAACAACCCAAGTCCTTCATTCCTCCGCGGTTCGAGCTGCTGGGCCGTAACCGGGGGAAAACTGACTGCGTGGCCAAATATTTTGAATATAAACGAGATTGGGAGAAATTTGGAATCCCAGGGGAGGATCGGTGGAAAGAAGTGCGCTGGGGCATCCGGGAGAAGATGCTCTGTGAGCCCGAGCTGCCCCACCGTCCGCAGCACCTCCCCATCCCCAACAACTACACCGTGCCCACGGAGAAGAAGAGAGCTGCCCTGTGCTGGAAGGTGCGCTGGGACCTGGCCAGGGGCCTCCTGCCGGAGAAAACCACTCCCTGGTAGCACCTTGAGCCCTGCTCCTTGCCTGTGAGCCGGGAACTGAGCACCAGCTGCTTTTATCCGCCTCAAAGTCCTCGATAATTTCTAAAAATCCCGTGTTTTGCATTTCAAGTGGGCTAAGTCCTACTATTCAAACTTTTTCCAGCACTTCAGAAAAGTGGGCTGGGTGGAGAACCCAGTTCCCCCGTTGCATCCTGTGATGCTGCTTCCCGAGCTCTGACTGGAAGCTCTGAGAAGCTGGCACCAAGAACCCCACGGCCTGCAGGACCCTTTGGATATCGCAGGAACAAGACTGCAGGGAGCCTGGGGATTTGGGGCAGGGAACAGACCCTGCATGAGACACCAAGGTTGTTACATCTGTGATGCCTCAGGAATTCCTTTAATAAAGTGTGTGAAAAGACTTATGGTCTGTGGGCTATTTTATAGAATCATGGAATGGCTTGAGTTTGAAGGGACCTTAAAGAACATCCGACCTGGCCTTGAACCCCTCCAGGGATGGGGCAGCCACCCCTGCTCTGGGCAACCTGGGCCAGGGCCTCCCCACCCTCAGAGTGAAGAATTTCTTCCTAATGTCTAATCTAAATCTTCCCCCTTCCAATTTAAAACTGTTCCCCCTTGTCCTATCCCGGCACTCCCTGATTAAAAGCCCCTCCCCAGCTTTCCTTGAGTCCCTTTCAGTACTGGAAGCTACTCTAAGGTGTCCTAGGAGCCTTCTCCAGGCTGAACAACCCCCACTCTGTCAGCCTGCCTCATAGCAGAGGTGCTCCAGGCCTTGGATCATCTCTGTGGACCTCCAGGAGTTGGGGGTTCCTCACAGGGTGGGGGGTCTCTCCTGGGATGAGATGTGGATTCCTCCTAGGTGTCGAGAGCTCCCTCCCGGCATCTGGGGATCCCTTATAGGGTGGGGTGGGGGGAATCCCTCCCTGTTTGCATGCTCTGCCCAGTTTTGGAGGCCTCATCCAGGTTTAGGGGGTCCCATCACAATTTGGGGAGACCCCTCCTCATGTTTGGGGCCCCTCCTGGGATGCAGGGTTCTGTCATGGTTTGGGGTGATGCTTCCCAGTATTTGGGGCTCCCTCACAGGTTTTGGGGTCCTTCCCACAGCTTCAGGCTCCCTCCTGGCATCTAGGGCTCCCTCTCAGGATCCAGAGGGTCTGTCCTGGGATTTGGAGGATCCCTCCTGAATCGAGGCTCCTGCCCAGTTTTGGAGGCTCAATCCTGCGTTAGGGGGTTCTGTCATGGTTTGGGGAGATCCCTCCCATGTTTTGCAGACCCTCACGGTGCTTGGGGCTCCTCCCAGTTTGGGGTGTTGCTCCTGATGTTTGAGGCTCTCTCCTGGGTCCTTCCCGGAGTTTGGGTGTCCCTTACGGAGGGGGAAATCCCTCCTGGTTTGGTTTGGCAGTCCTACCCAGTTTTAGGGGCTTCCTTCTGTATTAGGGGATACTATCATGGTTTGGGGACATCCCTCACAGGGTTAGGGTTCCCTCCTGGTATTTGGGGCTCCCTTCCAGGATTCACGGGGTCCTTCCTGGTATTTGGGGCTCCCTTCCAGGATTCACGGGGTCCTTCCTGGAGTTTGGGGCTCCTTCCCTGGTTTTCGGAACCCCCCTGGGATTCAGGGGGTCCTCCTGGGGGTTTGGGGCTGCCTCCTCATTGTTTGGGGAGATCCCTCCTGGTGTTTGGGGCTCCCTTCTAGGGTTTGGAGAGATCCCTCCCGGTTTGGGGACTCCCTCTTGGCTTTGGAGCCGCCTCCTGGGATGAGAGATGGATTCCTCCCAGCACTTGGTGGGCCCCTCCTGGGATTTGGGGGGCAGCTCCCAGGCTGGAGGGGAGGCTCCCTCCTGGGATTTGGGGGTCCTTTACAGGGTAGGGGGATCCCTGCTGATTTGGGGGGTTCTGCAAAGTTTCGGGACTCCTTCCCAGGTTTTAGGAATTTCTTACAGGGTGGGAAAGGCCCTTCTGGGGACGGAGCTGGATCCCTGCCCGCTGGGGCCCCTCCGGAGAGAAGAGCAACAAAGCTGGTGAAAGGGCTGGAGAACAGGCCTTATGAGAAGCGGCTGAGAGAGCTGGGGTTGTTTAGCCTGGAGAAGAGGAGGCTGAGGGGTGACCTCATTGCTCTCTACAACTACCTGAAAGGACGTTGTAGAGAGGAGGGTACTGGCCTCTTCTCCCAAGTGACAGGGGACAGGACAAGAGGGAATGGCCTCAAGCTCCGCCAGGGGAGGTTGAGGTTGAACATCAGGAAAAAATTTTTCACAGAAAGGGTCATTGGGCACTGGAACAGGCTGCCCAGGGAGGTGGTTGAGTCACCTTCCCTGGAGGTGTTTAAGGGACGGGTGGACGAGGTGCTGAGGGACATGGTTTAGTGATTGATAGGAATGGTTGGACTCGATGATCTGGTGGGTCTCTTCCAACCTGGTTATTCTATGATTCTATGATCTACCTTTAATTACCCTTAAAATGCGAAATGAAGGCTATGACCTAAAGGTGACAAACTACCCCCATCCCTCCCTGGCAGGCAAACCTCAGTGCATGGAGGGCAGAGGATCCCCCGTCAGAGCCCTGGAGCTGTTTCCCCCTTGGCACAACCACGGCACAAAAGGCTTTTCCTCACCATGCACAGGAAGGCCATAGGGTTTGTTGATCACCACAATCTCTTCATTCTGGTACACGGTTCCCTGTTTGAGCACTTTGGCCAGGACGTTGGGGTGAACCTGCTGCAGCCGCTTGCTCAGCATGGCGAGCTCCCGCACCCGCCTCTGTGCGGGGTCTTTGGGGATCTGAAGAGAAAACAAAATGCCCTCAGTGGAGGATAAACAGTTCTCGCACCAAGGCCCTGCTTCAGCAGCTCCCTCGTCTTCCTCCCACTTCTACTCTGTGTCTCACAGCCCTGTTACCCACATCGTCACAACAGAGACTATCTAAGCGCCCCTACCCATTGCCCTGCTCGGTGCGACTGCCTGTAGCCCCACACAGGGGCAGCCACCCAAAAATCCCAAGCCAGATTTTTCCCCGCTGCCCGGCGAGAGAAAACCCATGGGCACGATGACAAAACCTGGCACCCCCGCCACTGGCTGCCCATCCCACGCGGGGGAGCGCCCTGAGCCCAAGGACACAGGGAGACCTGGTGCACGAGGAGGCAACGCGGGGAGATGGGGGATACAGGGGGCGAGGGAAAGGACCTGTGGGAAGAGGGGGACAACCTGGGGAAGAGGGGGGATACACAGGACAACACCTGGGGGATGAGGCGGGGGGGCCTTGGGGGCTAAAGGGAGACCTGGGGAAGTTGGGGGGGACCGGGGGATGGAGAAAGAGAGGAAGGGATGTGGGGAGAGTGGGACCCAGGGAGTGAGGGGACTCAGGGAGAGGGGGCGACATGAAGGGTAAGGGGTATAAGAGGCTGAAGGGGGGGACCAGGAGAAGAAGAGGGGTATGCAGGGATAAGGGAGGATCTGATGGGTGAGGCGGGACAGGGGGAGAGGGAGGAACCCAAGGGGCAAGGGAGTGACAGGGGGCAAGGGCGGGGGACCTGAGGGCTGACAGGGAACGTGGGGAGAGGGAGAAGACCTGGGGAGAGGGAGATTGGATCCAGGGAAGGCGGGGGATGAAGGGGGGAGAAACGGGGACATGGGGGCCTGGGGGGGGAGATCCGGGGGACAAACGGGGTGGCCCGGGTGGGAACGACGGCCAGGGAGAGAGGGCGACATGGGGTCGGGATCTAGGGGGCGACGGGGAACACAGGGAGAGAGGGACTGGATCCAGGAGAGGCGAGGAAACACGGACACGGGGCAGGGGGGGAGGCCCCGTGGGTGAGGAGGATCCCGGTGAGCGGTCCCGGGCCGGCCCCGCGGTGCCGCCACACCTCCTCGCTCCTCTTCCCGCTCCTCTCGGCCCGCAGCCGCTCCGCCAGCCGCTCGGCCCCCGCCTCCGCCCGCCCGATGCCGCCCAGGCCGCACCCGGCCCGGGGCAGCGCCGAGCGCCGCCACAGCCGCCATAGCCCCGCCGCCATCGCCCTGCGCCGCGGGGCGGGACTTCCGGCCAAGGGGAGCGAAGGGCGGGATTTCCGGCCAATGGGAA